>NC_134243.1:50981447-51290526 GCF_965152275.1 Natator depressus
AAAGTATGGTCCTTTCATTTTTATTTTATTTCAATTCCAGATGAAATGTCTACCTTACAGGAAGGCAAGTTTTAATGAATGTACACTGCTCGCATCCACTAAAAGAAAGAATCCCCTAATCAGTTTCTTTTGAAAACACCACCAGAGACCATGGATAACTTATCAAAGCATATACCCTTTCCAAAACATGACATTTTGGAAATATGTCTTGCTCTTGTTCTATTCTTCTGCAATAATTCAAAGTTGATGTTTTCATATTACTAGGGGTATTATTTATGCAAGATCCTGGTGATCGGACTTATATATCAACCGTGAGATAAACACCCAAGGTGTCCAGCAAGCCTCATTCAGAAAAATGTATTTACCTTAGCTTTACATTACCTAAAGAAATACTCTTGTTTTGCAATAATCAAGATCAGAATGACAAACATATCTGACTTCAAAGAAATATAAAATAAGAAAGAACAGTGCCAAAGCCCTAATTTGTGTTATAGTAGTTTCAGACTTTCATATGTGGGAGGAATACCGTTTAAGGAAAAGGCCAATAAACAGTTACACAGTATACATAAATAAATACAAGTGATTTACATTCTTTATAATTTGATGTCATTGCAACCTCTAGTGTATTACACTTAAATGTCTCATTAAACAAACTTTCTTTGAAGTCAAGAAAGTAGCATATTTTTAAAAAGCCATAAAGTACACCAAAATTTAAATATTTACAACAGGCTTTAAGTTCCAGAAAAATAATACACCTCCTATATAACACACTGAATGTTGGATGTTTACCAATGTGAGATTGACTGACTTCCAACCAGTTGGGACCCTGAATTTCTAGAGGCAAAACCAGTAAAATATTTCTTAAAAAGCTGAATTCTTAATTAATCCTGTGCTTCATGAGCCAAATTAACATAACTGTTTAGAGAAAGTTATGTTTTCTCAAATGTATACTAAGATATACACAAATATCTCACAGTACAGTTAAAGCCCTTATAATGGGTTAAATAAAGTTTTCCATGGGCCACTTATACAAGGAAATGTTAGGCGTTTTTCAGAAAAAAAAAAAACTGAATAAATTCAGTCTTCACTTGCCCCTCAGCCCCCATAACAATCATCAGGCCACACTCCCATGCACAGATTTACCTACCAGAAGCCACGAAGTACTGAGGAGAATCTCCATAAATACCCACTGTGCCTGGTCCCAAGGAGTCAGTCAGGATATTCACAAGAGAAAATATTCCACTCATGATCCCAAAACCCAGGCCAGACACTATACAAAGAAAACACACAAACACAGAAGAGACTAATTACAAGTCTTTAGAAATCCTCACATTACCTGTAGGTGGCAAGATTTTATAAGTGAAGTCATATTCAAAGACCAAAGAATTCTAAGGAATCTCTCCATTTCATTCCTACATTCCATTTTTATTGGAAACCAATTAATTCTTTAGGAGGAGAAGAATACTTAGAACTTACATAGGACTTTACATCTTCAAAGTGCTTTACAAACATCAAGCAACACTCACAATTCTGCTGTGAAGTGAACAAATATAATTATCCCCATTGCCTCAACATGGAAGTGGAAGAGAGCGGTTAAGTGATTTTTCAAAGACCATAGAGCGAATCCATGTCAGAGCTAGAATCAGAACTTGGGTATTACTGTCTCCTCTTAATTGATGGCAGTTTCATTAGAAGAGACAAGGACAAAATGGGCTTGGAGACTGAAGCGCCATCTCACCCCAAAAGTTAAGAGGTAGGTTGCAAGGTCAAGGTTGAGATATGCTGGCTGCCTCATGTGGGCACTGACATTACCTCTATTATAGAACTTCTCTTCTATAGAGAGATAACTTCATTTTTCAAAGCTGTTAACATGTTATCTTTCACAAGTGCTAAATCCACATGATTTTTTAAAAAAGGATAATATATATTTTTCTGCAAACTACAGAGACTGAACTTTATCGAAAGATATATACAGAATTAACATAATGCTTCATGACAAAGTAGAATCATAGTTTTACTGCATCTCATATTTCAGCACAACCCTGGTCATCTTCACACAAATGAACTGAGCTCAAAAAAAAAAAAAAGATCTTGATAATCAGTGTGGTCTAGTAGATTAACCAGAGAACTGGGAATATGGAATTCCTGAATTCTAATACTCATTCTCACAGTAACTGCCTCTAGGATCTTGGGCAAGTTTTTTTTTTTTTTTTGTTTGTTTGTTTTGTTTTGTTTTGTTTTTACACAAAAGTCAATTTTCCCATTTATGAAGTAGGGATGAAAATAATTACCTAGCTCCTGGGGCATTTGTAAGAATTAATTAGCCAATGGTTGTAAAATGGCTGTGAATTTGAGAAAATAATTCTTAGCAATTGTAGTGCTTTTCATTAACAACTTTCTTTTGATGTTAATGATATAATTATTTTGATACCTTTTGCCTTACGTAAACTGAACATCTATAAAGTATGTTTTTAAATGCCTGTTGGAGTCTACAAGACTTTGTGAAACAAATAAAAATGAGTAGCAAATAAACACACAGTCTGCTTGCAAAAGTTAACATTTTCTGTGACTATAATATTTTACAAATGATCTTTTTTTTCCTAACATGACTTTTTGAGGTACATGTTAAATAGTTTTGTCTGCATTTCAACTTACCATAGGACAACTGTCTGACAGAGATGGGTATGGTTTCCTCCTGGCTTATAGTCGTTAAGCCCTTATTAGCTTTTCTGAAATAAAGACAATATTTTTAAAAGTAATATTTTAATGTCCATACATTCTATTTTTCAACTTTGCTACTTCAAACTAGTCAGATCTTATTTTTAAACATCTAAATGAAACACAAAAGCCACTTAAATAATTATATGCAAAGGATGGGAGGAGGCTTTTCAAAGCAAAGGTCACCAGAATTTTTCAACACGGGCAAAACAACTTATTTTCTCATAGTCTCATTCTCAGAAATGGTTGAAATATTTTGGCTGACATTTTTTCCAAAAAAATTCACCCTGTGGTAGACATCCAGCATGGAAAATTTCAGACCATGTGGTTGAAGATGGGCAAAGTTATACACAACTGAAAACAGGATATTACAATAAAACATGTTGGGCAGCCTTCATAATAGATGGTGCTACCAGTCCCACCTATAATATTTTAGTTCTGCATAAACAGACCCAGGAAAACCTAAGCCAAACTTTTCGGCCTATTCAGTGGAATTTCTAATAGGGGCGGGGAGGGGGTTAGCGCTAACAGTTAGTATATCTTGGTCCTGATCCTGCAAAGACTTACTCATATGCTTAAGTTAAATAACTTAAATGGGATTGCTCACAGTGCATAAAGCTACACATACGCTTAATTCTTTGCAGGATCAGTGCCCATGTCTGTACTCTTTTCAGGGACTCAAATGTTAAAACCTCAAATTAATGCCAAGTACCTTAAGAATCTTTGTCCAAGCAAAATTTAGTTTACTAATAAGAATTTGGAAAGATTTGTTAGAACTTGTTACAGGGTTTACACTAATTATTCTGATGCCAAGAACAAAAATAAAGATTTTCTTCTGGTTTACCTACCCTCATTCACTGGTCTTTGAAATAAAACTGCCTAAGCAGATACCTTGATTATTTTGCAAATATTTTTAGCCAACACCTAAATATTGTGAAGCCACTTGTAAAAGATGGATTTGATATCTGATTCTTTTGCAAAAATGGTAGCAGTGGAGAGTAACATTTGTGTCACGTGAAATGACACCACTTATATCATCATGTAATAATCACGAGTTGTGCATGCATTTCTTATTGAGGTCAGTGAGACAAGCTGTTGTTCTTGCAGTCAGCCATGTTCACTCAACTGCTGTTTCTACAGCATTCACAGGATGTAAATTATCATGATCTAAAATGCTACCATACGACACTGTTACTCAGTTCCCCCAGTTTTCCAGCCTGTATTAATTTTGTATTCTGGCTTAGATGGAATTTAAAGAAATAAAAACATTGTATTTTAAAATTTTTTCCTAGATGCTATATTTCTCAGACTTCATTTTGCTTAGGGATATAGGATCAAAGATTTAATCTGAGTTTTTAATAACTAAATTACTGATATAGCAGTGAGGAATCAGAAATTCTGGAAAACTCACAAGTGGGGAACGACAATAATTCACAAAAATGTCAAGATACAAGGCTGAAACACTGGAGTTTGTTCTAATTAACAATCAAGATTTTTTTATGGAGATCATTGACAGATGAGACCCAAGTTATTTATTTTTAAATTCTTTCTATACCCAAGGATGGTCTTATTATAGGAAAGATAACACTCATACATTGATAAAAATAACAAACCCAACAGACAAATTAATCTTCAATCTGAATATAGTACAACACTTTCAAATCTGATTTTCAAGTCACGTTTAGAAAGTTTTCTTTGTAACATAAGGACTTCAAACTTATTAAATCCCCAACTATGCAGAAACTGGTGAGGCCGTAAGAGGAGTGCTGACATACTACAGGCTACCTATTCAGTATGATCCTCGAAAGAGGAAGGGTACGTCTTCACTAGCAATGTTAAAACGCTGCTGTGGCAGCACTTTAACACGGCTGTGTAGTTGCGGCACCAGTGCTGGGAGAGTGCTCTCCCAGCGCTGTAAAATAACCACCCCCACCAGGGAGCAGCTCCCAGCGCTGGTGCACTGTCTACACTGCCACTTTACAGCACTGAAACTTGCAGCGCTCAGGGGGGTGTTTTTTCACACCCCTAAGCGAGAAAGTCGCAGCACTGTAAGTAGCAGTGTAGACAAGGCCTAAGAGACACCAGAAACATTTAACTTACTTTAACAGTTTGTAATAGGCAAATCGGAAGACTTCCTGGAGCAGGACAGAGAACACCACTCCAAAGATGAGCAAATTTTTCTTTACTGATGCACTGTTGCTCCCACCAATCTGCACTGCAATGAACCATACAAGGGAAGAAAGCAGCAACGAGACCAGCCAGAAGAAACCTCTAGAGTTAAAAAAAAAAAAAAGGAAGGGGAAGCAGGGAAGAGAGGAGACAATCCATCATTCATACTATTCAATTACCAAAAAAAATAAATAAAAAGATTCCATAGCTTGTGTGTTTAAATCTCTAATAAGGGACTCCTCAGTGCAGCGGATGCATTGACAAGGGAGACCTGTCTTGAAGTGGGTGACAAAGTAAACATACCCTCCCACAGACCCCATTTACCATGCTAATAAATTATTTGAAAAACTAATTTTAAAAACAGCTTAGACTAACAGTTTTACCCCCAAGGTAGACAGAGCATACTGTGATTAAAATGGTTTCAGAAAACCGTTTGAGAGCCTTGACTACACAAGGAAACTGAACTGTTGCAGGAAGTGGACTGACCACTCTCAATCATGCTGCCTGAGACAACAGTGAAAAGGTTTTGACTGGGCTATGTTATTTTCAATAGGAGTTATAATAGGGCACTGCTGCTAAAAAACTATTTTTGCTAACATCTATTTCCTACCAGAGCCACGGCACTTGGGAATGGCTGCTAGACATGGTTTTAACCCTGATCTTTGGGAGCAAATTCTTGGTAGCATAGGGTTGTCATCATTGCTATGTGGTCGACAGCACTCAGGAGTTCACCCAACTTAGAATCACAACTGTCTGGACACAGCCCCCCTCCAATCCTTATTCTCCAGTGATACCCCTACTCCTGTTGTCTGCTTCATATAAACATCGCTAGGGGCTATCACTGGAGAATGTGATCCTTTAATAAGGGTTAGTCCTCTAGTGCTCTCCACAGCTGGAGTGGGGGCTGGGGTCCCCCACATGTGCCACTAAACCCAACTTCCTGAAGTGGGGGGCTCATACTTTAGTACTAGGCTGGCCACACCCCTAACTTCCCCCTAACTGGGGTGTGTGTCAGACCTTTGCGGGGGAGGGGAGAGGTCCTGCTGTTTTACAGAGATGCAACCTCTCTCCGGCTTTAGTGGATCAGGAGGCTGATGCACTCAGGTGGGATCTGAGGTCGCAACGACAAATACAGTCTGGGTCTGGGGGTTTCTCCCGCCGGGAGGTGGGATCCGTACCACAGGGTGGGGTTAGGGGGCTTCTACCATCGACGGCAGAGGGCGGGCAGCCCCCGGGCTGAGGACAGTCTCGGGGTATCTCCTGTCGGGGTGGGGGAGAGAGAGGAGCTGACGCCCGAGGCAGGAGGGCTAGGGGTTCCTCCCGTCAAGGCGGGGAAAGGGGCTGACGCCCATGGGGGCGGGGAGAGCTAGGGGCCTCCCCACCTGCCGCTGCCAAGGCGCTGTGTCACTGCCGAGCGGTCTCAGGAGGCCCCAGGCAGCTGTCGCTCCCCGGCCCGGCCCGGCCCGGCCCGGCTCGGCTCAGCTCACCCAGCGATGAGGAAGACAAGGCGCAGCGGTTCGGCGGCGATGGTGCAGACGCACAAAGCCAGCGCCGGCCCGAAGGCGATGAGGCTGCACCCAATGAACACTGCCGCGGTCATGGCTGAGGAGCCTGGACACGCCCCCAGGCCAAAGCCCACCGCTGCTGCTGCCCCTTGCTGGGCTGGAGCCCGACCCAGGGCTTCGGTCTCCCGCGGGCGCCGCCCTGTCCCCGCCGCCCCCCGCGCACACTCTGGCTGAGGGAACAGCTGAGCCCTGGCGCCCACGCAGGGAACCGGGTCACTGGCTGGGGTGTGGCTCCTCAGAGCAGCGCATTCTCCCCCCCCTCGCAAGGCCCCAGGACCACAGCCCTCGTGGTGGGACCAGGGCTGGCAGGGGGAGGTGGGAGACGTGCTCGTGGGGTGGGCTCAGGGCGAGCCTGAGGACTTGACACAAGCTTTAGCTGTGTCATAGGAGTCAGGCTGGAGGAGGGCTGGGCTAGCCCTTTCCGGCACAGTCCTCACTACTGCTGGCTTGAGGTGATGTATGCTTAGCACCAGCTCCTTCAATAGTCCGTTGACAGTAGGAGCTATCACAACCCCCTGGGTCCCTATCAAGCTGCTGGCTATAAAGCCTACAGGGCCAGTGCACTACGTCCTAAAGACAGACAGTGTTTTTGCTTACTAGGTAAGATGGTCACTAGGTTATGAAGTGATAGTGAGCAACTAGCTCAAGAAAGGAACTCCCCTACATTCGTCCAAAAATCCTAGCCTTCACCTAAGAACTCATGCTAACACAGCTATACAGGAAGGGAAGGGCTGGACATATGTTGCCTGGAAAAAAAAAAGATAAGTAACTTCAAGGAACTGGAAACATTCTTGATTATAATGAAATATGCTAAATATACCTGTCATGCAGCTTAAAAAAGGAGATCCTGAATTAAATAAGAAAAACTGGAAGTTCAATTTGGAAAGCAGAAGGTAATTTTTCCCTTCTCTTTAGTCACAGGGATGAACTTGTCACCATAAAAACTCCAGTCGAGACAAACACATAGCTGAAGTCTTCTTTAAAAAAGCCCCTGAAAATTTATAAGAGTTTAATGAATGTAGCACTTATGAAAGGTGCCTTCTTAACAACTGTGGAGCTTAACATTATTTATTCCAAGATGAGGTAGTGAATAGGCAGCAATAGAGGCCCTTCCACACTGCTACAGAGTGCCAAGACTAAGTTAGAGGGGCCATTTAATTTAAACCCTGTCTAAAGTGGTCATGTTTTCCTACACAGACGAGCTCCAGCTGACCTAACTTCAACGTTATTTGAATTTGAGGGATTATTTCCCCTGTCTAAGGCTTCAGGGATCCTAGTGGTCATTTTGTAATGTGCATACTCCACTCCCTGCAGATAGGTAAGACTAAATTCATTCAATTCATTTCACATCGGCCACTGAATAGCCAGATTCAGAAAGAGTACAAGAAAAGAGTTTAAAAATCAAATGGAGGAAGTCAACAGCCATTACTGAGTGTTCACAGAACTCCTTTACATTCAGCTGGAAGGTGATACCTTCATGCAGAATTACAGGAGAGAATATAATACTGTAGATTCAAGAGCAGAATTTACAAGTCAGCTCCTTCCTTTATTGGCAGAAAGATAAATAAAAGAGAAAATTTTAACTGACCAGAGTAGTGGATTACATCCCACTTAAAGCCATATGCTAAACAAATCTATGGAACTAATTTCATAAAGAGCCAGCTAGAAAAGAATGGTACATTTTAATGCAACTGGGATTCACTAAGTTATTACATAAGCATGTTGTGGTAATTCTACATTTATTATGCTTGGAGAAGTTCCTATATGTGTACAAAGAAAAGGAGTTGTCATAAATATAAAGGGAAGGGTAAACCCCTTTAAAATCCCTCCTGGCCAGAGGAAAAATCCTCTCACCTGTAAAGGGTTAAGAAGCTAAAGGTAACCTCGCTGGCACCTGACCAAAATGACCAATGAGGAGACAAGTTACTTTCAAAAGCTGGGAGGAGGGAGAGAAACAAAGGGTCTGTATCTGTTGGTATGCTGCTTTTGCCGGGGATAGAACAGGAATGGAGTCTTAGAACTTTTAGTAAGTAATCTAGCTAGGTATGCGTTAGATTATGATTTCTTTAAATAGCTGAGAAAAGAACTGTGCTGAATTGAATGACTATTTCTGTCTGTGTGTCTTTTTTGTAACTTAAGGTTTTGCCTAGAGGGATTCTCTATGTTTTGAATCTAATTACCCTGTAAGGTATCTACCATCCTAATTTTACGGAGGTGATTCCTTTACTTCTATTTCTATTAAAAGTCTTCTTGTAAGAAAACTGAATGCTTTTTCATTTTTCTCAGATCCAAGGGTTTGGGTCTGTGGTCACCTATGCAAATTGGTGAGGATTTTTACCAAACCTTCCCCAGGAAGTGGGGTGCAAGGGTTGGGAGGATTTTGTGGGGAAAGACGTGTCCAAACTACGTTTCCCAGTAAACCCAGGTAGAGTTTGGTGGTGGCAGTGGCTGTTCCAAGGATAAAATTAATTTGTACCTAACGAAGTTTTAACCTAAGCTGGTAAAAGTAAGCTTGGGAGGTTTTCATGCAGGTCCCCACATCTGTACCCTAGAGTTCAGAGTGGGGGAGGAACCTTGACAGGAGTACGAGTGGCACTTTAGAGACTGGAGACTAACCAATTTATTTGAGCATAAGCTTTTGTAAGCTGTAGCTCACGAAAGCTTATGCTGGAATAAATTGGTTAGTCTCTAAAGTGCCCCTAGTACTCCTTTTCTTTTTGCGAATACAGACTAAACACGGCTGCTACTCTGAAACCTGTCATTATATGGGTACAGTCATCTCTGGCAACTTAACACTGATATGCCCTCCATTGAGAATATGCAAAAAAAATTTTTAGAAAGAAAATTAATATGTAGTGTATCATAGTAGACAGTTGAAAAGTAAACTCTATGTAGAGTATACAGCAGTAACTTTTAGTGGTTGCAATTTCATGTTCCTTCGCCAACCTCTACCCAGGCTAGTAGATAAACAACTTTATTCAAACTGGTCTTGTAAAAGAGCTCCATTTATTTTTGTCACGTCTTGATGATACTTATTCATTATGGTATAAATAGTGTTTAAAAAATTGAGTGTCACCACTGTATACAAGATCCCTAAGAAGTATTTTAGAGTTTTTAAACCACGGTGGCAAACTAAATAAAAGGGGGTAGGAGAGGGCTTTACAAAAAGTTTATCTGATTATAAAAACTGAAGAGTTTTCACGTAAGAAGTTACCTTGTGCAGTAATGACGTTTCTTCGAGATGTGTCCCCCTATGGGTGCTCCACTGTTGGTGTGTCTGTGTCCCTGCACTGCTGATTGGTCACAGCCCGTACTGACCGTGCATACACTGTTCCCGCCTGTCATGAGGCTAGCCAGCACCCACAGGCAGTCCCTCCTTAGTTCCTTCTCTACCCCAGAGTCAACTACTAGAATTCCAAAGTAAAGGGGAGGAGGGTGGGTCCTGGGAGCACCTATAGGGACACATCTCAAAGAACCATTGTCACTGCACAAGGTGAGTAACTTCTTTTTCTTTGAATAGTGTCCCTATGGGTGCATCCCGGCAGGTGATTCCCGAGCAGTGCCCACCACTGGAGGCTGGGGCTTCAGAGTCAAGTCTGTTATAGATGATCGTAGCAACTCTGAATCTGCATCTGCAGCCAAGTCCCTGAGGATGGCATAACGGTCTGCAAAGGTATGGGCAGATGACCAGGTAGCCACTCTGCAGATTTCCGATATAGGGATACCCTTGGAGAAGGTGATGGAAGAGAAGACCAATCTCGTAGCGTGCATATGTATTGAAGATGGGGGTGCTACATTATGCATCTGGTAACAGAGCTTGATACAGTTTGATACCCATTAGGAGAGCCTTTGAGTTGAAACTGCTATATGTTTTGATTTATCTGCAATGGAGAGGAAGAGAGTCTGAGATTTTCTGAAAGCTCTTGTTCTGTACAAATAGAAGGTCAAGGCTCTCCTCCCACTGAGTGTATGGAGGATGGCTTCCCTGTTATCCTGATGAGGTTTAGGATAAGAGGTCAGAAGTTGAATAAGTGGATTTATATGAAAAGCGGAAGTCACCTTGGGAGTGAACTTCAGATGTGGTCTAAAAAAGTGACCTTGTTGGAGAAGTTTCAGAGTAACAGCCGTGTTAGTCTGTATTCGCAAAAAGAAAAGGAGTACTTGTGGCACCTTAGAGACTAACCAATTTATTTGAGCATAAGCTTTCGTGAGCTACAGCTCACTTCATTGGATGCATACTGTGGAAAGTGTAGAAGATCTTTTTATACACAAAGCATGAAAAAATTCCTCCTCCCACCCCACTCTCCTGCTGGTAATAGCTTGTCTAAAGTGATTACTCTCCTTACTTTAGATAAGCTATTACCAGCAGGAGAGTGGGGTGGGAGGAGGTATTTTTTCATGCTTTGTGTATAAAAAGATCTTCTACACTTTCCACAGTATGCATCCGATGAAGTGAGCCTTAGCTCACGAAAGCTTATGCTCAAATAAATTGGTTAGTCTCTAAGGTGCCACAAGTACTCCTTTTCTTGTTGGAGAAGAACACAGTGAAGGAGGGGAATGTGCCCTCAGAGCTATCATCTCCCCTATCCTTCTTGCTGAGGTAATGGCGATCAGGAATGCTGTCCTTATTGAAAAGTGAGTGTGACAGTGGACCCCATAAGGCTTTATGGAAATATGCTTTTTTTAATTATATATATATATATGAGAATGACATAACTGGAATAGGTTTTATGCTACATATGCCATGTTACATCTCTGTAAAGGTTATGATCTACTGAATTTATTCATCCTATTTGTATGCATGTGTCATTATTGTATTCGAAGTTTATGAATATTGCTGTATACTTGTTTGATTTTAAATAGCCTTAGTAATTTAAAAGTGCCTTAAAAATGCCTTAGTAAGGCATTTAGTCAGCTTCTTTAGAAAGGAATTTGCAAGTGAAGTGCCCAATCAAGAAGCACTTAACAGACAATGGATCTTGAAAGGCTTCAATCCACATAATTGAGTATCCTACCTGCTGGTGGAAGGTTGAAATTGCTGCTAAGTGAACCTTTACTGAGCTGATAGAGCAGCTTGATTTCTTTAGAGAGTCAACAGATAGTTCAGGAGCATCAGTAGTGTGGCTGCATTCAGGTTGATGCCTTTGGGCTGACACCAGATTTGATCTCTCTTCCATTTTTGTAGGTAGGTACAAGTAGCTCCTTTCCTACTGTGTAACAACACCTCCTGTACCACATCAAAGCATAATGTCTTTATGTGTTGGAAACATGAAGGAGCCAGATATTTGAGTTGCAGAATTTGCAGGTTGGAATGGAGAGTGCACCCCTCATTCTGTGATAGCAGGTACTGAGTGATTGGGAGAGTTATCGCTGGGCAGTGTTAGCTGTGACAGGTAAGGGTACCATGTCTGCCTGGGCCAGGTAGGAGCAAATCAGGATGATGTTTTTCACTCTTTTCACTTTCAACAGGACTTAAAGAATTAGAGGGAATGGGGGAAAGAAATGTAAAGACGACCCTTGTCCCATGGAGGAGGAGTGTCCCCCATGGAGTGTCATCCAATCCCTGGTCTGGAGTAGCAGTACCGAGGACATTTCTTGTTCTGATAAGTAGCAAACAGGTCTACTGTCAGTGTCCCCCATTGCTGGAATGTCATGTAGGACAAATCACATTTATATCCCATTCATGGTCGAATGGTAACTTGGGGTTGAGGTTGTCCACTATCGTGTTGCATACTCCTGGCAGGTAGGTGCTGATATTAAGGTAGTGTGGGAAATGCACCAGTTCCATAACTTTAGTGCTTCCATGCACAGGGAATGTGATCTGGTGCCTCCCTGGTTTATGTAATACATGCAGGCCACACTGTCAGATATGACTTTCGTGTGAGTGTCTGATCAGTGGGGTGGGAAAAGAGCACATGCGTTTGACGGCTCTGAGTTTGAGCAGGTTGATGTGAAGGCACGTCTTGGATAGCAAACATTTGTCTTCACTGGGAGACCATTGAGATGCACACCCCATCCTATGAGGGATGCATTGGTGGAAGGAGTAACAATGAGGGAGGCTGAACAAATGGGATTCCCATACATGGATTCACTGGATCTTTCCACCAGTCCAAGGATTGCTTGATCTTGGTGGGCATCAATAATAATGTGTTTATGCTGTCTCTGTTTGACCTGCAAACCAAACAACCAGGCTTGGAGGCATCTCATGTGTAGTCTGGCACGAGCTGTGATTGATGTGCCCGGGGCCATATGCCGCAAGAGCTGGAGGCAGTGTCTGGCCAAAATTTGGGGGCTGACTGTATTGTCTCCAACAGCGTGGAGAGGCTGAGGAACCTGTGATGTTGAAACAGCACTTTCGCCTGGATGGAGCAGAGGTTGGCTCCTATTAATTCTAGTCTTTGTACCAGTGTTAGTCAATTTGTGTGCATTGATTTGTTGACCCAGATTCAGTGTAGCCTGGGTGACTTGCTGGCCTTTGGTGAAAGAACATGCCCCAAGAAGGCAGTCGTCCAGGTAAGGATAAATCATGATGGCCTGAGAGCATAAGTGGGCTGCCACTATTGAGAGAACCTTGGAGAATGCCCTGGTGGCTGATGAAAGGCCAAAAAGGGAGTACTCTGTACTGATAGTGGTCTTGGTCTAGCGTGACTCTGAAGCAGTATGATGGAAATTTGGAGGTTTTGAAGGTCGAGGGCCGAAAACCAATCTCCTTTCTCTAATGCTGGAATCATCATTGATAGGGTGACCATCCTGAACTTGTGTGCCTTGATATATCTGCTGAGCACTCCGAGGTCCAGTATGGGTCTCCAACCTCCTTTTTTCTTTGGTATTAGAAAGTAACGAGAGTAGAAGCCTTTGTCTCTCAAGATGTGTGGGCACAGGCTCTATGGCTCCTACGCTGAGGAGATGGTTTACCTCCTGACGTAGCAGACTTTCATAAGAAGGGACCCTGAAGAGGAACAGGGAAGAGTGTTTGGGAGGAGGGAGGGAAGAGAAATGGATGATGTATCCATCCTGGATGATCTCCAGCACCCACTTGTCAGAGGCTATCCATTTCCAGGTGCTGCGGAATGGGGTAAGAGACTGTCTCTGAAGGGATGGGTGGGGTTTTCCAGCACAAGACGGCAAGGAGAATGTTCTACAGGCACCTGACCAACCCATCAAAAAATAACCATTTTGAGGTGGAGGGCTGAGAGGAAGTTGGCTGAGATCCTGACTGCTTTCATCTGGGGAACCTAGGCTTCTTCCTCTGTGGCTCGAAAGATCTCTGTGACAAGAAGGGAGACATGCATTGTGATGAGTGGGGCTTGAACAGTGGCTGAGGACTGTACTTTCTTTTGTAGGCAGGAGTATAGACTTCGAGGGATCGAAGAGTCTCCCTACAGCCCTTCAACGTGTGAAAGGATGTGTCAGTCTTCTCAGCAAATAACTTAGTCCCTTCAAAAGGAAGGTCTTCCACTGTAATTTGGACCTCTTTAGGGAAGCTGGATAAATGAAGCCCATCTCATCTCTGCGGCCATGGAAAATCAAGCATGCCACCAGTTGTCCCTTGTTGACTATGGCCTTGAATTGATCCTTGTGAGAATCAGGCATTTGCTCAATAAAGGTGCCGTAGGTACTGATGGAGCCGGAGAACATTTTGGCTCCATTAGGGCTCACTACAGGGACTAACAGATCTTTTATTAGAGGCCTTGTGTGAGTGGTTTATCTTCCTGGCTCACCTTCCTTCGAAGTAGAGGGTTGTGGTGAGAGTTCCTGCTGGGACTCCGGCAGTTGAAGGCCTGACTCTGTGAGTAGGATTTTGAGTCCCAGTGCTGTCTCTTTCCTAGATTTGGGCTTCAGTTGCTGATGCAAGCCACACTTTTATGGAATGTACTCTCCCAGGCAGCAAACACACTGCAAGTGTCCATCAGTCAATGGGATAGATTCCTTGCAACTGAGACACTTTTTGAAGTGGAGCATACCCTTGTCCAGGGGGGGTCACCCACAACAGGGTTGGTGGAAGACAAGCCCTTTCTTTTTCCCAGGCACAGCCAAATAAAAATACAAATGAAGTAACAAAGAAAAAGCTTCAAGAGAAGCTAAAGTTAGCTAGTCTAAAAAAAGAGAGTTACTCCACAGACAGCTAGAACTCTGTCTCTAGCCAGGGGCGGTTCAGAAGGAACTAAGGAGGGATTGTCTGTGTGCGCTGGCTAGCCTCGTGGCAGGCGGGGAGCAGCGCCTGCACAGGCAGGACAAACTGCTACCAAAGGTCTCTGATCAGCAGCATGGGGATGCAGACACCTACAGTGGAGCATCCATGGGGACACTACTTGAAGTCATCTTTTTTGAGACAGATTAGGTACTAAAGTGAAACTAAGTTTTACCCAAATAAAGATGAGAATTACACAAATTTTAATAAAAGCACCATTTTCTTTAAACGGATAAAGTTTCTATTGGAAATGGAGGGAAGAGACTAGAATAACTGAATATATACAAAATAAGATGCTGTTGTAGGGGGAAAATGAAATTATTATATCTCCAAGACTTGAGACAAAGGGCTCAATTATCAGATGTGCTGAGCATCAAAAACCAATTCAAATCAGGAGCTGCAAGTTATCAGCACATCTAAAAACCTGGCCCTATGTGTGCAGTTCTCTAACCGGTCTTTAGGTGATTCACAAAAAGCAGTAGCGTGAATGAGCAATGGGAAGGTGGTGTCCATGACAGGAGAGCTTATGAAGTAGTTCTCAGAATGAAGAAGTTGGATATCTTCTTGTGTTACGCTATGTCAAAGGACATATAGAAGGAAGATTTTAAGCAACTGTTAGGCACTAGTTGCATTCAATGGTAAAGATGTAGTTGTGATATGTATTTGCACTGTGTCCAAGTGAGAATCCAACTGGGAGGCAGAAAAGGTAGATAAGTAGGTATGTTGTTATGCCATTGGCAGAATCTGAATTCAGTAGAGGTTTTAAGTTTGGAGACCAGAAGTAAGGGTGATGACTTATGGGGAAGATATTTTTAAAATAAAGGATACTGATATTATAGAAAAAAGTGTTAAGACAAGATGTCTTTTGTTTGTTCAATCTTTTCCCAACTAGTCCCTGTTTAAAATTACAAGTGCATTGCTTAGATACGTGTGACAAAGTGAACAGTATTAATTGCCAAGTTCAGTACTGCTAGTAATATAATTGTTAGCAATTACTTTTGTCAGACACCTTAATACTCTTTCAGCATTTGAATTAGCCTGGGTAGTCCTAGTATTTGCTGGGTCAGTCAATTGTATGTGCCTCAGATTGCCAAAGTCTGATGGAGAATGAAAGACTTTTCTCCCCCTCACATAAGCTTATTTAATCACAGATGTTAGAGATTGACTAGATGGCCCAATATTGTCCACTTCTTTCCCACCCCACTTGTCTCTCTGGTAATGCAGGATTGCACCCCACTTTACATTTAGTAGTGTTTGTCTAGTCTTGCTTTCAACATATGCTTTGGGAGAGTATTCCCACTCCCTAACACATATCTTTAAGTTACTCAAGTGTTCCCTCCTAGTAATCACCTTAAAACTTCCCCTTGTTCTGATGCAGAAGGAATTAGAATAGGGATAGAAGTTCTTGAAGAAGCTACTCCAAAAGAGTCAATTTCAGAAGCAAGCAGGCTATTCAGGAAGTTTACTGAAGTTAAACAAAACTTCAGGCATGAGTTAAATTGGACCCTCCCCAACGTAATAGTGTGTTAGAATAGAGTGGAAATACAACTTGCATAAAATTGATTACACGGAGTTACTTCATAGAAGAAACTGAATATTTTTCATTATGTAATTTTATTTGAGATGCACATTGTTGTAAAAAAGTTCACATGGAATAATAAAACCATTTTTTAACACAGTATCAGTACACAATTAATGATTAAGTTTACAAGTTAACATGACAAGTCCAATTTATCTGCAGGATTTTCACATTACGCCTTTGGAGCAGAGATAAAATGTGCTTAAACACACACATGGTAGAACAATTCTATTTGAAAATTAAGCATTTTCTTTAGGGCCATGCTTTTTAGTCTGAATTTAGTAACTGTATATTGCATTAAAATAATTGTAATCCCAAGGAAAAAAGTGTCATTTGCAAAATATATGTTTATAAGGCCATAGGAATGCACTAACATGTTTAAATTCACTGGTAACAAAGGAAAAGTGGGAAGTCCTGCCTTTACATGGCATTTTGAAGTACAAGGTATATTACGAAGAGTAGAGTAATGTGGCACAAGCAGCTCGGGGGCAGTAGAGGGAAGGAGCCAATATGTGCAAACAGCTTGTCCTTAAACTTTTACCTGGCAAATTTCACTTGATTACATAATCAGATGACCGATGCATTTCCACAAATTAGCAACACATTTATGCACTTTACATGCTATTGGTGTATCTTCCAAATTGTTACCCATCAAGAGTTCATAGAAAAAAAAATGTATTTCAAAAATACACCCCGCCCCCTCCACTTTTGGCTTGTGAAAATAATGGACTTGATTTCACTCGACAAACAAAAGACTAAAAGAGGAAATGCACTTGTGACAGGAAATACCTCATTTATAAAACTGCACTTTTCAATAACCTTGACTAGTACTGTAGAAATCCCCACATTCAATAAAGGTAAAGTTGCATTACATTTAATATGTGGTTTCGAAGTTTTAACATTAAACAAACTTCAAGAGATTTAATAACTAAACCTAAATCAAGTATTCTATGTCTACTCAAGAACTAAGCATTTTATGTGCACGGTTTGCTGATCACAGGATTGAAAGCTATAGCAAAAGAAGCATTGAGACCATATATTTTCAGGTTTTATTTTCTCACCATTTAGAAAAAAAACAGAACACACTGCACAAACTGGGAGGGAAGGCGAGAGTTGTGGGGAGGAAACCCCCCACTTGACAGCAAGTAGGTTCTAGTCCTAATAAAACCCAAAGAAATGCCTGCCTTTCCTTAAAGACTAATGGAGGTCTTTAGAGCCAGGCAGGCTGCACATTTTCTGCTTTGTATAATGAATAATAGTTGGATCACCTTTGTTTTAATGGATATTAGAATGTTAGTTAGCTGAGGTATAGTCAGAGTCTTTCAAAAATTAAGATTATAGTCTTGAGTAAATTATAACAAAAAAGACTACACAAAACATTCATACTGGTATTAGAAAAACCTGAAGCATCCAGCAACTGATGCTCAGACATAAGTTATTTGTCTGCTTGCCTAAAGCAAAATATAGCTAGAAAAAGTTCCCAGTGAAACATAATCAGCTGATTTACATGCTCAAATACAGCACATTTTTCAATGTCTGACAACAGACTGTACGAGTAAAGAGGTCTATGTTGACCATTATCAAAAGTTAATATACTGATAAAGTGCGGCCCCTCAACCACTTAATACTGCTGAAAAAAAAAAAAAAAAAAAATCTGTTTTACCTTATCCATAAGACCATAATGTTTTCACATGAAACTGGAATTTTTCAGTTTCAGCAGGGGACAGAAAAAATGTCACTAACTCCTTCTACAAATAGAGAAAGATGAGCATTATACGAACATTAAGCAAAGTGAAATATTTACTGCATCATTTTATCATGCATAAAGTGAATTTCCTATGGTCTTACCTCAAATTTATGTACAGTTTAGCATAGCTAAATGTAAGAAAATAGCAAGGATTTTTTCTTTTTAATACAACAGAGCAGATACCCCAATTTGCTGCTGCGTCAAGAAGCACTTTATAGACTCTCACTTACAGGCTCTTTCAAAAGGAAGTTCATGGAGACTAATCTTGTTTGTACACAGAACCAAACAGAAGGAAGACAGAGGAAATGCAACATAAGCAAAGCATTCCATAAAAGTTACCAACCACAGAACATGTCAGTTTTGGTTTGCAGACAACTCCGAGATAAAAATCTGTGTGTTACGACACCAAAATAAGTCAGAGGTAAATTACTGAAAATTAACAACATTCGTAACTGAAGTCGTAACAGTTGCTGTATAGAAAGCACGTTGTTACCATACAGAAAACTTAACTGCATTAGCCTGTCCCAGAAAAATTTGAAGTGTAGGCCAGAACAGCTAGGGTTGTTTTTGTTTTGAACATTTTTGCTAACTCAAAACTTTTGCTGTGCCTTCTAGTTCAGTAAGAATAGGAGATTGTGATTCACAATCTAATTACCAGGATCACTTTAATTGTAATTAAGTAGTGGTGTGGGGAGAATGTGTAGAAAGCCACTTAAACTTTGGAGGAACCAGATGAAGTCTCTCAAGTCTGTTCAGGACACTAATCAAAGTCCTTTTTGGATTCACTGCTGATGGTCCACTGAATTAGTTTCAAAATATTTGAGACAGACCCCCAAGATGACAAATTCAATATCAGACATCCCAAACTGAAGCAGAGTGAAACATTAACATATTAAACAGTGGATTGGTTGTTACCACAAAGTTAAGTGACTGTAGTGAAACAAGCAAACATGTCAGAAAAGTTAGCAGTTTGTCAACAAACCAATCCATCCGCATCTTAACACCAAAGTGGTGGACTCTGTTAAGTTTGTAGTTAAAGCTAACAATCGTCCAAGTTTGGCACAACAAACTAAAGCACCAGTTTTAATCATTCATGGAGAAAGATCTGTGAAAAACAAGCAAGTGATAAAATACATAAACTAGCTTGCAGGTGTTCAGAGGAATTAGAAAGGCAATTAAGTTTCAACTTGGCTTCTAGCAGTCTAAATCACTGTTCCAGTTTCTGATGATTAACTTCTATAGTTGCCTGTGCAGACTGAAGGCTTTACACATTCAGTATCAGCTGCATAATATTGCATTATAAGCCGTGGTGTGCCATTTTCTTTTATGGGGGGGCTTAACAACTATAGTGACTACACAGGAAGCTAGTTTGTGCATGCCTTTGCCGTCAAGGGTCAAGGTTTAGAGGTGTGACACGAACATCCTCAGCATCACTGTAAGTCACCCATAGGAGCTGCAGTTAACTCTTCATACATTGGAGAACACAATCCAGGAGTTTTGAATACCCTCATTCAGCTTAGCTACCACAAGTCACTTAAGTGACAGCTAGGATGCCCACCTGTGCTATGTTGAAGATTTCAACGCAAGTGTCATCAGAAACCAGAACAAAAATAAAAAAGATGAGTTGGGCTAACAGGAGAAAACTAGGTGAAAAATGAATGACCACTGGGGGGTCATTCACATGCTTTAAGACTGCATTCAACAAATGAGATAAGAACTACGTCTATTTAGAAGACAACTCTGCTCTAAAAAGATTCTCTTAAGTTTGGTAAAAAACAATAGAAAAGAAACATCCTACATTCAGAATAGAAGATGCAGTAGCTTCTGTATGAACGGATTTGTGCATTTGTGAGAAAAACTGAATAAAAACCTATACAAGTTCTTAAATGCCAATTTGTTTTAATAAGCCCCATTACCTTAAACACATCCATATAGCAGACATGATCACATGTGTAGAGCTAAGATTACTGGAGATGTGATTTAATCTATTCCTTCTGGCTTTTTAAAATAAATTTGTAAAATAAATTTGTAAAAGAATGCACAAATCTGTTAAAGAACTTACTTACAGGACAATAAACTGTGCAAATACAAGTGTTAGATTGTGCAGTAACAGGCAATAAAAGGCTAATATGGATGTGCAAAGTTAAAAGAAATGTAGCAGCTTTTGCAACAGGCATTAAAACAGAAAGTAATGAAGAAAATTAAGTCCTGCATTTGTGTCTCCACTTCATTGCTTCCACATTTGAGAAAAATGAGCCTGACAGGTCAATGGGCTTAGTGAGCAAAATCCACTTGATATTTTGTTTTACGCAGTCAACGTTCATTGAAGCTCTCAGCAGCAGCTTGGTGGTATTATTTCTGAGGCTTTGTGACCCTGTGCTTTCAAAGAAGCAGAAAAGGTTCTTCTAAGTGTGCTGCAGTCTATCGTTAGGAGTTCATCAAAGTAGCGTGCATCGAAAGAAGCTGCTCTTCTTCGATCGATTTTCAGTTATTTTCACCGGCCCACCAGCCCCTGGTGAACTGTTGTCATTCTGCAAAAACAAAACTATGTTATGAATGGAGAAAAGCAGCCTTAGCACTCCCCCTTTTCCTTCACTCCTCAGCCTCCAAAGCATAAGTGAAATATTGGCATCAACTGTTTTTTGTAAGCAGAGGGGCAGTTTTATTGGGTAACTGACAATTAATCTCTTGGGAGCTGGATAGTTTGGAAACTCAAATTACCACATTAATAATGCACCCATATGGAAATCCCAGCCTGAAAGAATAGCCAATTGAGTTGCTAGGACAGTTTAGTGTGGCAAGGACCACCTTTATGATTTATGTGAAGCCTGCAGTACAGTTTTAGGACTTTTGAAATCTAAGTGTTCACTTAGTGTTCTAAGATTTATAAATATAAACTCAACAAGTACTATGCACCTCTTAGCAGGAAATGGTTGTTTAATGGTGGGAAAGAGATCCCATATGTATAATCTGTACAAAAGATGTAGACTGCTCTGGGATCCATGGAATTTAGCACACTAAAACATTATTTGTTCTCCTGAAGTTGTTTAACAAGCGAAGATATTGGAGGAACAAAGTTTGCAAAAATGGTTTGCATAACATTAATAGCATTGGCACAGCTAAATTATTGTCCACTGATAAGTGACAAAATACTGAAAATTGAAATCAAGTAGTTTACCTAGAAGGCTTGTGCAAATGTCCTTTTTTAGAAATAGGTAATGATGACTGATCATAGTTCTACGTATTCTGCCCCTCCCATGCAGAGAGGGCCCATACAGTCAGAGGATCTTACTGATCATGTAAATTTAGGGTCAATTCCCAAGCCTCTCATGTTCAAGAGTCATTAAAGCAAACCATAGCTGAAACTTTAAGGTTAAACATTTTCCATGTTAAATACCTCATTGTGAAACGCATGTAGCTTTGCAAAGTTTCTTTTAACAAAGGTTTTCAAGCATGATATCTGCCTGAAGGTGTTTATTATTTTTTTGAAAGTGAGCAAAAGAGGGTCAGCTACTTTTGAGTATGAGAAGGAAATTTAACACTTCCTGAAAGGGGGAGGGGGGAAGAGGGGAAATGCTATTTGTAAGAATAGCGCCATAGTAGAAACTTGTGCACATGCAGTATATTTTGCACAGTCCCCTAGTCTGAGCAGCAGTAAGAGTGAAAAGTAAAAGTAAAATAAAGACTGCTATAATGAATGCACACAAGGGGGCAGAGTGGAACCTTAACTCTGGTATTTCTCATTTACAGAAAGTTTCTGTGCAGCTTTGATGTTCGCTACATAGTTTTGTAGAGAATTTAATCACAAGTGCTGAACAGCAAGAGCAGCATTGCCTGCCTTCACTTGTAATCGCAAGTCTATGCAGAGACTGATTCTATAGCCAGTCACAAAGCTTCTGGTTAGATTACTGTAAAAACAGTGGGTTTTCCTAGAAGTATAAAACTGAAGTGTTTTAACACTGTCCTTTTAACAGCCTGCACCATGCACAGAGGTTAATGTATTGTGAAGCAAAAGGTACAAACCATTTTTCTGTTGAGTTTTGTCATTATATCCCGTGCAAGTGTGAAGAATGCCTGAAACCAAGGAGAAAGGAACATTAGAGACAAACTAGATTGAATGGTCTTACATGTTTAGTAACCATGGTCTACAAAATATGCAATATTAAAAATTACATCAAAGGCACTAAGTGTGCAATGGATACATTCTCATATGGCAATAGTCATGCTTTATAATCTGGTGTTTAGGTCAGCATCCTTCACCCCATCTTCTGCTGTTGAGCAGCCCTTCTACTGAGGCAGTTCACTGCTGTACATTAGACTGCTTTTCAAAGACTCAGGGCCAGAGTCCGAATTCAAACATGCAGCACGTGTATCAAGTTGTGTGCTGTGGTTAGAATCTAGCCTTTCAGGAGCACCATTCAAGGTGGAAAAGCTCAAGAGTTAGCTTGTAACAGAAAATTCAAAGCTCCATTTCCTTTTGTCCCTGCCAATGCTTTGCACATAGGTTCCCAGCCAACCCACCTACTCCCACAGCCAAAAACCACTTTGGCTTGTTTGTGCCATGCTATGTTTGACAGTTGGGCTAATCAGACAGGGATACAAGTTGAGTGATGGCCAGAGTTTATTTTTTAAGGCAACTAAAATCCTCAATTCTCAGGGACCAAAAGGGAAGTGGAATTTCAGGTGAAGGCTTAGAATTGGAGACAAAGTTCTCAAGGGAAAGAATGGGAGTGAGTATATATCAGGGGGCTGAGGAGGGGAAAGCATGCATTTACAAAGGAGAAAAAAATGACAATAGCACAAACAGTTCCATACATGATTCACTTATTAACAGAATTAAGTGTTAACTTCTAGAAGTTAAGTGGTTGGAAAGAAGATTCAAGATTTACACACTACATTTGAGTCTGACATGTCTATGTAATAAAGATGAGAGGAAAACATGAAAATTCTACAAGTTAGCCAGGCAGCTAGCTTGGAGCTCTGGCTCTTGGTGCCAATGTATCCCCTGCATTTAATTATGGAGGGTAGGAATAATGATGAAATTGCAGGATGCTCCTGACACTTAAGCAGCAAAAAATACCAGAGTGAGTGAACAACTGGAATAAGGGATATGCTTTTATCTAAAGTCCACTCCTTATTATCCACTATTAATATTAACATTATTCATTTTCACAATTCTGAAGACCACTACAAACAGAAAAGCATTGGTATAGAGATAACCTTAAATAGGTCAAATGCTATCCCTGATCCAGGACAATGAAAAACAGAAATCCATTCTAGCTATAAACTATAGAATGTGCCACACACTTCTCAATTTACAAAATTACTTTAGTGGTATCGTATATCAGTTGAGCTATTTTTAAAAATGCACATGTTAATTTCCACAATTTCAAGTTAACAATTGTGAACTTAATGCTTATTGAAGCCTCAGAAACAAGAGAGTGTACCCTCCCTTTTATATATTCTTTGGAAAGCTTTTAGAACGCAGCGGCCTCCAGAAGAGAGCATTTACCAGCTGTCTTGCCTCTTATGCTATTTTTTTTTTTTAACCTTCAACCTGTATTAGTTTTTAAGAATACTCTAATTAAAAAAAAAAAAAAAAAAAAAGATTACTATAGGTCATGACTGGTGTCTAGTCATTCAAAGACCTGTACATTTAAGCCATCTTGAATGAACTGATAGCTTAATCCTCCCTAAAGAAAGCACCAAAGTAACTGCTCTTGGAGTCCTTACTATTTTCTTCTTTTAGGTCATTTTAACTTATTTTGTGTGGGTATACATATAAACACTGGTTGTGTGGGATTCTCCGGCAATTCAGCATCTACAGACTCAAGCTTCATTTCCTTATCCTCTTCCAGTAAAGGTCTGAGGAATCAGTGGTGGTGTGGTCCACTCAGTGAGTTCAACTCATAACTCTATTTGCAGCAAAATATATAGTTGTCCAATAGGATGGCAATCATAATTTAAAAGCAGGAAAAAATTATAACAAGTGAAGCTATATGGACAGCCTGACTTTGAGCTACTCTTTCAACTCAGTGAGCAGACCATCTGCTAGCCAAGACATATTTGGTCCTCTTGGCGAATGACAGGGAGAAACTGAATATGTACAGCGTGTATCCAGTAGCAATATGAAATCTCTCTCTAGAAAGAGAAAATACTAGTGTACTGTCGTAGCACCTAGAGTCCAGAACCCTACTGTGCTAGGCACTGGATAAACATAGAAGTCTGTTCCAAAAGCAGGCACAATTTAAGTATCTAGACACCTTTTAGTTACTAGTAAGTGTACCACTATACTATCTGCAACATTAATAAAAAGTCACTATTAACATCCATCTACGAATGTAGAAATATTAGCAGAAGACATATGGTGTTTTGGATGCTACAAGGACATACTCAAATAAAGCAAAATTGACAGCACATGAAGACATAGGAGCAAAGTGGTCAATACCACATTATGCATCAGGTCTGAAAAGTTAATAGTTAGAAATCACATTGCAAGCAACACTATGTAACAGTATTAAAGTTTTAAGACGACAAAAAAATGTAATTCCAATCTTACCTCTTCCACATTTATGCTGGATTTTGCACTTGTCTCTAGAAACTTGATTCCATAATCTATTGCTAACTGGAAGACAGGTTTTTAAAAGTTTTGGTATTTATAAATTAAGTTTGCAAAGTGACAAGTCATTTTTATGTCAGCTAATAATGGAGCGGTGGCTCCATTAAGGGTGTAACCAAGTTGATATAATAATCCCAAATGTACTTTCTTGCACTGGAAAAAAATGTTAACATTACGCTTTTACTGAAGAGTTGTATAGCATTTAATGAAGGACTAAATCAACAATTGCTATAGAAGCTTGAATGGTTCCTACAGAAATTGAGAGAACAGCTTAAGGGTTTTCTGAACTGTGGACCAGACCCTCTGCTGGTGTAAACTGATGTAGCTACACTGAATTGTATCCCCACCACAGAATACTACCAGAGGCAGATCCTGATGTAAATCTTGTCTATTCTGTAGCTTTTTTAAATTATTGTATGCAAATCACTCAAGTTCTATAGGACTTTTCCTATGGATACCAAAAGTTTAATTAAGAAAAAAAAAGTCTTAATAGTAGTCTAAGACATTCATATGCAGGTGTAGATAATCCTACCAGTGACCCACTAGCCAGTATCATAATACTTGGGTTGAATATACTATAATTTCATGTGTGCAGCCCTACTTCAGAATCCTTAGAAAGTTAAAACCACTAACTTTACCCTTAATACGGCTATTTTAACATATTCGTAATTCGCCATTGCAAAAAACAGTGATTCAGAGAATGATCAACCACAATGCACTCAAATGACATCCTGATTATTCTCCCTTTTAGGTTCCCTCAAAAGGGAAGAATTGTGTTATCATAGGGAAGGCCAACATTTAGAACATCTCACTGGAGAGGAGTATTGAAGCTCAATTGGATTCCATATATTAAGTACCATCTTAAAAAAAGATTGACATCCTACGATGTGTAGAAGGTTCTAAAGCAGAGGTGGGCAAACTATGGCCTGCGGGCCACATCCGGCCCACGGGACCCTCCTGCCCGGCCCCCGAGCTCCTGGCCCGGGAGGCTAGCCCCCGGCCTCTCCCCTGCCATTCCCCCTCCCCCACAGCCTCAGCTCACTGCACCTCTGGCGCAATGCTCTGGGTGGCGGGGCTGTGAGCTCTTGCTGGGCAGCGCAGCTGCAGAGCCGCGGCCTGACCCGGTACTCTGTGCTGCGCGGTGGCGTGGCTGGCTCCAGCCAGGCAGCATGGCTACCTGCCCTGGTGCTCTGGGCAGTGCAGCTGTAGCGCTGCCAACCACCGGTGCTTCAGGCAGCACAGTAAGGGGGCAGGGATCGGGGGGTGGGGGGGGTTGAATAGAGGGAAGGGGAGTTCAGGATGGTGTTCGGGGGTGCGAGTGTGGATAGGGGCTGGGGCAGTCCAGAAGGAGATGGGGGATTGGATAGGGTGGCAGGGGTCCTGGGGGGCAGTCAGGAATGAGAGCAGGGGTTGGATGGGGTGGCAGGGGGCAGTCAGGGGCGGGGGGTCCAGGGGTCCCAGGGGGGCCGTCAGGGGGCAAGAAGCTGGGGGGGGGGGGTCAGATAGGGTGTGGGGACCAGGCCACACCTAGGTGTTTGGGGAGACACAGCCTCCCCTAACTGGCCCTCCAAAAAGTTTGCCCGCCCCTGTTCTAAAAGCAGAAAGGAATTAAAAAGACTGATTATTTTGTTTGGTGTTGCTAAAAGTAGAGTAACAAGCATCATTAGGAACAGTAGATCAGAGAAAATATTAGGCCTTTATTAAAGAATTTAGTAGTCCAAAAACGTACCTTCTCTCCTTTTTCTTTTGAGACTTGTCTCTTTTCATTCATATCACATTTATTACCCAAAATCATTCTTTCCACATCTGAAGAGGCATGCTGAAGGGAAAAATAAGTTCTTGTTAAAGCAGCATAGAGTTAAAGATAAATCTTCACCTATCAGAAACAGATCCACACATTAGACAATAAGAACTCATTAATAAAACCCTAATAAGGGCATCAGTGGTGAAAGAGAGAAGAAAAGCTTTTTGAAAAGGCTTAATAAAGTATTTTTCTTAATTTTGAACATTTAGGGCATGAGCATATAGATGTCCTGCTTGACTTCAGAATGAAGTTATTAAAACAAGACTGATGTTTACTGACTTGCAAAGTGGTCACAAATTGCATGATTAGTCAAGAATGGAAGCACACTGATCTTGAGTAGAAGGCTTTTCTAACCCTTGTCACCAATGACCAGTCTGATGTGATGTATCAGAAGTCTCCTTGGGATAGTCCCTTCTTTGCAAGGTCCAATAGTCAAATGAACCAGAGAATGGTAGCAGGTTTCTCTTTTTGAGAGCAAGTAGAATAAAATTCTGTCACCACCAGATTAAGCCTTATTTTGCTTGGATCTAATGCTCAAGCCTTCCTATTCCCAATTCCTTTAGCACTGCCTTCAGATTCAAGTATGGTCAATGTATTTGCTATTCAAATAGTTTACAAGGTGAGGGAAAACGAACACACAGCTGCAGTTTAACATAAGAACAAAGGCAAAATTTGGACAACAGGGTATTGAATGTACACAAGCAGGTAAATCTACACTTAAACACTACCAGAATAGTGTTAGGCATTTCTCAACTTCACCAAGAGATACTGAAAACAGTTCTCCTTCTTGTCTCTTAGCCATACTTCAAAGCAAAGGTTAAGCTAAAAGGCATCCACTGGAAGCAAGCCGTTTTGAAATCCTTGCTCTACATGATCATTTTTGAATGACAGTCTCTAACTTTCCTCTTCCAGCCCATGGTAAACCAGAAAGCCACCCTGTGCTCAAGGACGACTGCTTTGGTTTACATCCATTCTAACTTGGCTACACATATACACCCCTTCGTTGAAAGAAAATAAAATTGCTCGGATGTTGGTCATTGTTTTGGAGAAGTTAGAGAATATCAACAGATGCAGCTTATTTCCCCAATCACCTACCTCTTCTATGTTCCTTATCCAGTTTTTAATGTTGTCAAAAGACTTCTCATTTGTGATGTCATATACCAGCATAATTCCCTGTGGAGGAAAAACAAAACAATCTAATCTTAATAGTAGTTTAGATTGATGTACATATTGCTTGTTTGCGGTTAAAACGCCTAAAAAGTCAGTAAGCCACATATACCTTTATAATTAACAGCCCTTTCTGAAGACTTTATATGATCTCTCTTTGAATAAATTTTGAATGGTCTTGACCCAATAAATATCCACTAATTGTCTCCTATTGTTTTTAAACATAGGATAATTATGCTCTTAATATTAAGTTAAAACTAGCTAAACTATGGTGAGCAAGAATTTGTAAATTCTATAACTAAAAAGGCAGCCAGCAGTTGGTCTTACTAGAAAGAAAGATTGTGACCACCATAAATTAACCATGATCTGATATCCTGTTTGTCTTAAGTAAGCCATGTTTACAACATGTATTCAGTGTTCACTATGCATCACACCACCCCCACCCCTCAAAAGGGCCTAGGAACAGCTTTTGTAAGATGCTGCTTGCCCAGGGCAAGTAGCTCTACTTGACAGATGAGTAGAGTTTTATAGCAAGGCTGATACTGAATGTTGTCAAGGCAAATCTGCTCTTCCATAGCTGTGTATGCACGTGCATCTCCCTGTAACATGGTGGCAGTAAAAGTAAAAAAAAAAAAAACAGACTATAACTGCATTAATGCCTGACCTAGGATGTCTCAGTCATGGTATGTTGTGAATAGCTCTGTCACATAGGGTGTGTCAAAATGTAAGAAACTATTTAGAAGTGAAATAGTTCACTAACTAGAATCAGTAGCAGTTGCACTAGAGAGACAATTTATATACTTGATCATGTCTGATTCTAGCTGCAGCATTCTAGAGCTGCTGAAGGGGACACACAGCAGGAAAACCAACTCAGTCAAATTCACTTTTAATATTAGCAGACATATCACCTATCCTGCTATCACTTGAAACAAGGAAAATGTTGATTGCATAAAAACAAAACTTGGTGAATTAAGCCTCGTGTCCAGAGAGAGATTGTGACTATATACAAGATGGAGGGGAAGAAAACTGGAAAACAAGACTTCACAAAAACCGCAATGGTCCTGAAATAATCTGTTATCCCCTACCTTTGAGTTATTATTTCTCTCTAGCAAGACAGGTTGAACCCTTTAAACCTAAGGAAGCAAACCAATTATGATTTTAGTTACACCTGAACAGATAACACTCCGAACACTCACTCACCATGGCTCCTCTGTAGTATGCTGTTGTGATTGTGCGGAATCTCTCCTGACCAGCCGTATCCCTAGAATTTGGTGAAAACACACACTTGTTTGTTTATTGTTTTTAAACCTTGTTTTCACTACTTTCAGAGTCCATAAAAAACAAAAAGGTAATGAATGTGTTGATACGCCTGGATATTAAGAAAAGTACCCTTTAAAAGGGTTAAATAAGTATATCCTCCTCCTTTATACTCAAAAAAGTACCAACAAACCACTATATTGAGATTGATATTTATGAGGGGAAATAGCAGGGTGGATAAAAATCATTTTTTTAAACAAAAATTTTAAATCATCGAATTTTTTAAAATTTAAATAGGATTTTTTTTTTGATAAAATGCTTTGAGGAAAAAAACCTATCTCATCATGGAATAGGGGTTATAAATTCTAATTCTATAGTATGAGACAATACATTCATGTAATGTTTAAGAAAAGTTTTGTAAATGAGTTCCAATAGTTCATGGATTAGGGACTCAATTTTATGGAGGTTCAGGGGCTTCTGTATATATTATTTAGGTTAATCTTTCTAACTACCCAATGGGATTCAGTGCTCAGTCTAGATCAGGGATGGGCAACCTTTGGCATGGGGCCCGTCAGGGAAATCCACTAGCGGGTCGGGCCGGTTTGTTTACCTGCAGTGTCGGCAGGTTTGGCCAATCACAGCTCCCACTGGCCGCGGTTCGCTGTTCCAGGCTAATGGGGGCTGAGGGAAGTGGCAGCCAGCACATTGCAGGCCAATGGGGGCTGCAGGAAACCGTGTGGACCGAGGGATGTGCTGGCTGCCACTTCCTGCAGCCCCCATTTGCCTGGAACGACCAACTGCCGCCAGTGGGAGCGGCGATCGGCCGAACCTGCGGACACTGCAGGTAAACAAACCGTCCCGGCCCGCCAGCGGCTTTCCCTGATGGGCCATGTGCCAAAGGTTGCCGATCCCTGGTCTAGAAGATAGCATCTGAGATGCTTAGTTTTGCAGTTCTCAAACTGTGGATTTGTGTCTCCAGAGATAAACATTTTTGCTGTTAACAAGCATGTTATCTATTTATTTACAAAAACAGACAGACAGAGGTGAGAAATAACAGACCTCAACCCTATTGTCCCTCTACAAATTTGTGTACATAGAATCAGTCCCTTACCACTCTCTAAAAGTGCAAAGTTTCAAAAAGTTCAATGAATAGAAGATTGTTGGGGCGGAATAGATCTGGACAAGGAAAAGAAGTCTGGAGATAATGTGAGAAGGGAGCTACAGGCAGTAGAAACAAAAAGTGAAACTGTTTGAGCAGCACATTCCAGGAGTCTTGAGGTCTTTCTGAGTGTAGCCTTCATTGATTTGAGATATACCATACCATTCTCTCACTAGAAAGGAAAACCTATAATGGCAGCAGGCCGTGAGAGAGACCCAGTTCAGGAATATTTTAATGACGTTCCTCTACCTGCGGGTAAGACAGGCATGCATGCAAAATGCAAAAAGTGCAACAATGAAATGCAAGGCCTGGCTGCCCGAATGAAACATCATGAGAAGTGTTCCTTCTTAGGAGAAAGCTGCGTTGAAGATGATGAAAGCAACATGTCTGAACGTGCAGGATCTTCAGATTGGTAAACTTTTATTTCATACTTCTTTCTTATGGACTGCCTGTTTTCCTTCTGGTCTATTCTTGAATTCTCATGTTTGAGCAAAAAATATAGTTGTTACTCTATGGTACTATCATTTTAGATGCAGTTGTGATAAAAAATAGCTGAAATAGGCAGATCTTCCTTTTACAATTTCACTTTTAAAATAGTACTGAGTGTCAAGGAATGCAATGAGTAATACTAAATGAGAAGTATGGTAATAATAATTAAAATAACTGCATTGATTTATTTTGTTTAGGAGAATCCATCCTCAACATACAGGATTCTGAAGACTATCCACCTTCAAGATCACCATCTTTTCTATAGTTTCAGAGTTATCTGCCAATGATAGTGTTTCAGTCACATCATGTATATCACCTGTAGCAAAAAGAAAAAAAAAAATCTCCATCATCCAGAAACAGCCATAGATAAGTTTGTGATAAGAACCAGCAGATTAGAAAAAGAGGTAATTGCTGAAAAAATTGCCCGGTTTGTTTTTGCAACAAAAACTCTCCTTTCCATATGATTGAGACCCCACACTTCATTACACGGTTCAGTCATTAAGACCAGGATACAGTCCACCCAACAGAGCAGATGTCGCAGGCAAATTGCTGGAGAAAGTGTATGAAAGAGAAATTGAGCAGTGTGCCAAAGCTCCAGAGGGTAAAATTGTTAACCTGAGTCTTGATGGATGGAGCAATGTCCACAATGATCCTGTTGTGTGTGCTTGTGGGACAACAGAAGAAGGGAATGTCTTCCTTACAGAAACAATTGATATATCAGGAAATACACACACACCAGAATACTTACAAGAAGTAGCAGTAAAAGCAATAACAAACTGAAAAAAAAAATCAAAAGTTTAGTATGCAGCTTGGTCACAGACAATGCTGCAAATGTATCCAAGATGAGAAGAAATTATTTAGAAGAGAGTGAAGAGTCCCAAGCTAATAACATACAGTTGCCATGCTCATTTGTTGCACCTCCTAGCCAAAGACTTCAGCGTTCCAGAAACAAAGCCTAATGTCGTTGAAATTGCAAAATACTTCCGTAACAACCACTCTGCAGCAGCTGCTCTGAAAAAAATGGGAGGAACCAAGCAAACTCTCCTATATGACGTACGATGAAACTCGGTAGTGGACTGTTTCGAGCACTATATCAAGAACGGGCCCAATCTGATGACAGTTTGTGAACAAAATCATGAAAAAAATAGATGGTACTGTCACAGCCAAAGTTCTCAACACTGGGCTTAAGAGAAATGTTGAACACATGCTGAGTACCCTGAAGCCTATTTCTGTAGCCTTGAACAAAATGCAGGGAAATAGCTGTTTTATTGCTGACATAGTAGAAATTTGTAAGGAATTGAGTGCGATCTTAAAAAGAAAAATATGCAATGACAGAGTTAAACTACAAGCATTAAAAAAAAAAAAAACGAATGGGACAAGCACCATCTCCAGCTCATTTTTTACAGATATTCTCAATACTCGGTACCAGGGTCAAACCTTAATGGCTGAAGAAGAGGAGTTGGCTATGACATGGACATCCAGCAATCATCCCTCCATAATGCCAACTATAATAAACTTCAGAGCTAAGGGTGAACCACTCAAGAAATATATATTTGCTGATGATATTTTAAAGAAAGTCACACCAGTGAACTGGTGGAAGTCACTTAAGCACTTGGATTCAGAAACTGTTGAAGTGATAATCTCACTTTTAACCGCAGTAGTTTCTTCTGTTGGTGTAGAAAGAATATTTTCTTCCTTTGGACTAATTCATTCCAAATTGAGAAATCCTCTGGGACCTGAAAAAGCAGGAAAGCTTGTTTTTCTTTTCCAGATTATGAAGAAACAGGAAAATGAAGGCGAAGATGACCGAGTTAGCTGCAGAAGCCAATATTTTAAGTTTCTCATGTTGATCTGGCTGACAGTCGATTTAATTTTTGTGGGGTTTTTTTTTTTTAATATTTCATTTAAACTATTTTAGTTAAACAATTTTAAAAAACTTGAATGTTTTTTTAATGAATTTGGATTTAAAATCAAATCCACCCTGGGAAATAGTAAAAAAGAGAAATCAAATTTTCAGTTAAGAAACTGACACAGCAGTAGTCAACTGAGACTCAGTACTGCATGGCCCTGCTTACAGGAACAAGTGTAAGAAATTCTTCTGAGGCAGTTTCTATACATTTTAGCCCTGTATTAAACAAAAAAGTGTGCCCCAAGAAGTCATTAAAAACAAATACAGGATAGGACAATTTCATGCATAATTAAGAATTAGGACCAACCACCATAGGATAGCAGTCAGTAAAGTTTCTCGGATGCTGCTTCAAGGAAACTAGCCATGTGAGGATAAGACAAGTTTTAACCAGTGAGCTCAGGAAGTGTATGAATGTCAATTGCACCAGAGGCAGCTAAATTCCAGATGTCTGTGGAAGTCTGCTGGCTAATTTCTCAACACTGCATGGATATGGATAACAGTTGGACACCAACAGACAAAAGAAGATTTAGCTATTTAGTGATGGTGACTTTTCATTACATGGAAATGTTAAATCAGTGATACTCAGACATCAGTGTTTCAGGAGCCAAATTAGCCATCATCATTACCCAAGAGACACACAGTAGTATGAATTCACTGTTTAATTTTCTATAGTACTATATATTTTTATACATATTATTCTCATAGAAAATAAGGTAACTTAATACAAGTTGATAATGTAATTGGTTAACATTGTAAAAGCATCCTGATTGGTTAATAATTAAAATCACAGTGTTTTAATATCATGTGCTGCAAAGAGCCACAGGCAACACATTAAAAAGCCCCTTGTGACTCACAAGCCTCAGTCTGAGTATCACTGCATTAAAACAAGTGTCAGAAAGGGCTCATTCCAGCCCCCCCTTAAAATATATCAGCACGCACCTGATATTTTAAGTGGAAAAATCGTTGTAGCATTTAGTGGTCTGCCTGCATCCATCTGACAATCCCTGTGATGGTAGGACACCAGTCCTTCCTTCCCCAACGACTCAAGAACTTTTGACAATCCCCATTTCCCATTATGCAGTCTGACTCCAGGCACCAATACATTAAACATCCATCCAACACAAATTAGATTTAAAACAAAACAAAACAAAAAAACCTAGCAGCTCTCACTGCTTAGTCTATGATTGTGCTGTTAGGAGAACCTTTTCTCTAAGAACAAGGTGGCAGATAGCTATTGTACGAGAGCTTACCACAAGTTTTACAGCTTCTCCATCACTCAGGGCTTGTCTACATTACCTGCAGGATCAACGGGCAGAGATCGATCCAGCGGGGGTCGATTTATCACGTCTAGACTAGACGCGATAATCGACCGCCGAGCACTCTCCCATCAACTCCTGTACTCCACCGGAGCGAGAAGCACAGGTGGAGTTGATGGGGGACTCACCGCAGTGTCAGTGAAGTGGAGACACCGCGGTGAGTAGATTTAAGTATATCGACTGCAGCTATGTTATTCACGTAGCTGAAGTTGTGCAACTTAGATCGATCCTCCCCCATAGTGTAGACCAGGCCGAAGTCTGCCCTGTTTATGCTATTGCACCGTACTGCCCATGAGTAATTTAGCCTGACTGAAAACTTATTTTATTTACATTGCTTTGTAATACTTACCATATTTGTAGCTTAATTTTCTTTCCATCTAGTTCTATTGTTCTGATTTTAAAATCAATTCCTGGCAGAGAGAAACATATAAGTTTAATGACAAAAGGAAATAAATATTCAATTTTCTATTGATTGCTCTGAAATAAAAGTAAGGGTCATGGTAGGTAAGCAGTAAAGATTCTGAAGTTGTTACTCTCAAATTACTCTGCTGAATTTGTACAGAAAACTAGACACTGAAGTTAATGGCGCTATGCTAGTTTATACCAGTTCAAGATCTCACCCCAACATCCCTCTACTTATTTATACTGTAGGACCAAAGTTTTCAGAAGTAGCCACAAATTTTGGGTGCCCAATTAGAGAGAAAGGCCCAACTATCAGAAGTTCTGACTATCCTGAAGTTTAACCAAAGTCCATGGGAGTCCTGGGTGCTCAACACGTCTGAAAAATTCAGCCTTACAGTACCTTAAACTGGCCTTCTAATATTCGTGGCTACTTTAGAATGAAATAAGCCCAAATTTTCAAATCAGAAGCTGCAGGAGAGGGGTAAGGCACTTCATAGTCAAACAAAGGAAAGCGTTACTCTTATCAGAGCTCCGCGAACCAGCTGAGCGGCGGCGGACCAGCTGAGCAGTGGGGAACAGCAGAGCAGCACACAGCAGGAGTTGCCTGGGATTGGTCAGCATCCGAGTGTGTGTTTGCTGGGAGGGCAGTTTGAAAGCCTGAGCGAGTGCCTGATTGGGTGGTAGCCTGCAGGGGGCGGGTATTGGGGGTGTCTGTTTCAGGGAAGCCTGGCTGTTTAAAAATAGCCAGAGCTCCGCGAACCAGCTGAGCGGCGGCAGTGGACCAGCTGAGCGGCACACAGCAGGAGTTTGCCTGGGAGTTCGCCTGGGGTGAGCCCAGTGAGGCTTACATCTTGCCAGCTTCTCTGAGGAAGCTCATAGTAGGAAGGTGATATGGAGGGGGGGTGTTCAGCTATTGTGACCTGCACTGGATATGCCATGTTTGTCTTTCTTCCACAGGACAGAAGCGACTTTGTCTGTACAAAGTGCAAGCTAGTATCCATATTGGAAGAGAAGATTGAAGGTCTGGAGCAACAGATATCGACCCTGCGTTGCATACGAGAATCTGAGGATTTCCTGGACAAGAGTCAGGATATGCTTCTACGGGCACAAAGCTCTAAAGATTTAGAGCAGGTTGCACAGCAGAGCCAAGAGGCTAGTGAAGAAGCTTGGCAACGTGACCTCCAGAAGAAGAAGGGGGAATGTCCGGGTAACAGCAACGCAGACACAGGTAAGTAATCGTTTTCATGTTCTCTCCACAGGTACCATTGCGGAGAGTGGACCAGATGATGTCTGGGGGGAGAAAGCAGAAGGAGACTCCGCTGGTTGGAAGGCATGAGATGCGATGTCCTGAGGTTGGGGGTTCCACGACCACCACTCCCAAGAGAAGGAGGCGGGTGGTGGTGGTCGGGGATTCTCTCCTCAGGGGGACTGAGTCATTTATCTGCCGCCCTGACCAGGAAAACAGAGAAGTCTGCTGCTTGCCAGGGGCTAAGATTCGCGATGTGACGGAGAGACTACTGAGACGCATCAAGCCCTTGGATCGCTACCCCTTCCTGCTTCTCCACGTGGGCACCAATGATACTGCCAAGAATGACCTTGAGCAGATCACTGCGGACTATGTGGCTCTGGGAAAAAGGATAAAGGAGTTTGAGGCGCAAGTGGTGTTCTCGTCCATCCTCCCCGTGGAAGGAAAAGGCCGGGGTAGGGACCGTCGAATCGTGGAAGTCAACGAATGGCTACACAGGTGGTGTCGGAGAGAAGGCTTTGGATTCTTTGACCATGGGATGGTGTTCCATGAAGGAGGAGTGCTGGGCAGAGATGGGCTCCACCTAACGAAGAGAGGGAAGAGCATCTTTGCGAGCAGGCTGGCTAACCTAGTGAGGAGGGCTTTAAACTAGGTTCACCGGGGGAAGGAGACCAAAGCCCTGAGGTAAGTGGGCAAGCAGGATACCAGGAGGAAGCACAAGCAGGAACATCTGTGAGGGGAGGGCTCCTACCTCATACTGAGAATGAGGGGCGATCAGCAGGTTATCTCAAGTGCCTATATACAAATGCACAAAGCCTTGGAAACAAGCAGGGAGAACTGGAGGTCCTGGTGAAGGCAAGGAATTATGACGTGATTGGAATAACAGACTTGGTGGGATAACTCACATGACTGGAGTACTGTCATGGATGGTTATAAACTGTTCAGGAAGAATAGGCAGGGCAGAAAAGGTGGGGGAGTAGCACTGTATGTAAGGGAGCAGTATGACTGCTCAGAGCTCTGGTATGAAACTGCAGAAAAACCTGAGTGTCTCTGGATTAAGTTTAGAAGTGTGAGCAACAAGAGTGATGTAGTGGTGGGAGTCTGCTATAGACCACCGGACCAGGGGGATGAGGTGGATGAGGCTTTCTTCCGGCAACTCGCAGAAGCTACTAGATCACATGCCCTGGTTCTCATGGGCAACTTTAAACATCCTGATATCTGCTGGGAGAGCACTACAGCGGTGCATAGACAATCCAGGAAGTTTTTGGAAAATGTAGGGGACAATTTCCTGGTGCAAGTGCTGGAGAGCTTTTCTTGACCTGCTGCTCACAAACCGGGAAGAATTAGTAGGGGAAGCAAAAGTGGATGGGAACCTGGGAGGCAGTGACCATGAGTTGGTCGAGTTCAGGATCCTGACACAGGGAAGAAAGGTAAGCAGCAGAATATGGACCCTGGACTTCAGGAAAGCAGACTTCGACTCCCTCAGGGAGCGGATGGGTAGGATCCCCTGGGGGAATAACATGAGGGGGAAAGGAGTCCAGGAGAGCTGGCTGTATTTCAAAGAATCCCTATTGAGGTTACAGGGACAAACCATCCCGATGTGTCGAAAGAATAGTAAATATGGCAGGCGACCAGCTTGGCTTAACAGTGAAATCCTTGCGGATCTTAAACAAAAAAGAAGCTTACAAGAAGTGGAAGATTGGACAAATGACCAGGGAAGAGTATAAAAATGTTGCTCGGGCATGTAGGAATGAAATCAGGAGGGCCAAATCGCACCTGGAGCTGCAGCTAGCAAGAGATGTCAAGAGTAACAAGAAGGGTTTCTTCGGGTATGTTGGCAACAAGAAGAAAGCCAAGGAAAGTGTGGGCCCCTTACTGAATGAGGGAGGCAACCTAGTGACAGAGGATGTGGAAAAAGCTAATGCTTTTTTTGCCTCGGTCTTCACGAACAAGGTCAGCTCCCAGACTGCTGCTCTGGGCAACACAGCATGGGGAGTAGGTGGCCAGCCCTCTGTGGAGAAAGAAGCGGTTAGGGACTATTTAGAAAAGCTGGACGTGCACAAGTCCATGGGGCCGGATGCGTTGCATCCGAGAGTGCTAAAGGAGTTGGCGGCTGTGATTGCAGAGCCATTGGCCATTATCTTTGAAAACTCATGGCGATTGGGGGAGGTCCCGGACGACTGGAAAAAGGCTAATGTAGTGCCCATCTTTAAAAAAGGGAAGGAGGAGGATCCTGGGAACTACAGGCCAGTCAGCCTCACCTCAGTCCCCGTAAAAATCATGGAGCAGGTCCTCAAGGAATCAATCCTGAAGCACTTACACGAGAGGAAAGTGATCAGGAACAGTCAGCATGGATTCACCAAGGGAAGGTCATGCCTGACTAATCTAATCGCCTTCTATGATGAGATTACTGGTTCTGTGGATGAAGGGAAAGCAGTGGATGTATTGTTTCTTGACTTTAGCAAAGCTTTTGACATGGTCTCCCACAGTATTCTTGTCAGCAAGTTAAAGAAGTATGGGCTGGATGAATGCACTATAAGGTGGGTAGAAAGTTGGCTAGATTGTCGGGCTCAACGGGTAGTGATCAATGGCTCCATGTCTAGTTGGCAGCCGGTATCAAGTGGAGTGCCCCAAGGGTCGGTTCTGGGGCCTGTTTTGTTCAATATCTTCATAAATGATCAGGAGGATGGTGTGTATTGCACTCTCAGCAAATTTGCGGATGATACTAAACTAGGAGGAGTGTTAGATACAGAGGCAGGTAGGGATAGGATACAGAGGGACCTAAACAAATTGGAGGATTGGGCCAAAAGAAATCTGATGAGGTTCAACAAGGATAAGTGCAGGGTCCTGCACTTAGGACAGAAGAATCCCATGCACCGCTACAGACTAGGGACTGAATGGCTAGGCAGCAGTTCTGTGGAAAAGGACCTAGGGGTGACAGTGGACGAGAAGCTGGATATGAGTCAACAGTGTGCCCTTGTTGCCAAGGCGGCCAATGGCATTTTGGGATGTATAAGTAGGGGCATAGCCAGCAGATCGAGGGACGTGATCGTTCCCCTCTATTTGACATTGGTGAGGCCTCATCTGGAGTACTGTGTCCAGTTTTGGGCCCCACGCTACAAGAAGGATGTGGAAAAATTGGAGAGAGTCCAGCGAAGGGCAACAAAAGTGATTAGGGGTCTGGAACACATGACTTATGAGGAGAGGCTGAGGGAACTGGGATTGTTTATTCTGCAGAAAAAAAGAATGAGGGGGGATTGGATAGCTGCTTTCAACTACCTGAGAGGTGGTTCCAAAGAGAATGGATCTAGACTATTCTCAGTGGTAGAAGATGACAGGACAAAGAGTAATGGTCTCAAGTTGCAATGGGGGAGGTTTAGGTTGGATATTAGGAAAAACTTTTTCACTAGGAGGGTGGTGAAACACTGGAATGCGTTACCTAGGGAGGTGGTAGAATCTCCTTCCTTAGAAGTTTTTAAGGTCAGACTTGACCAAGCCCTGGCTGGGATGATTTAATTGGGGATTAGTCCTGCTTTGAGCAGGGGGTTGGACTAGATGATCTCCTGAGGCCCCTTCCAACCCTGATATTCTACGATTCTATCTGCAAACCAGATGTATAGGCTGGTCCGTAAATGAGGCCTACTGCAATAGATCATGGAGATATAATACACACACACACACACACACACACACGGAGTATATAAAAGCACTCAAGGTTCACTTTTCAAAATTTTACCCCAAGTCTTGTTTCTAGATTAAGTCATAACCTCACAAATGTAGTAAGGAAATGCTACATTAGTTCTGTAGTTATGAAAATGAAGTAAGTTGCATACACTATGGGTAAAACTGGCAGTAACTTTATAACTTATGGGTAGAATTTTCAATATCACCTATTAGAATCTGAGAATGTGATCATAAAAACAACGGATCTAGGAGTTAAGACTATGATTTCCAAATGGATTAGTGATTTGGGCATCTTGGTTTTTGGATGTCTAACTTAATATCCGAAAAAAAAAAATCAAGCTCTCTTACATTAACACCAAGCACCCATTATTTATAAGTCAGAACCCTTTTAAGTCTGCTACAGCCCCTAGATTACCAGTTTGAAAATCATGGCCCCATTTCTTTTCCTAAATAAATTACCCAACATTTAATCACGGTCTATGATCCATATGGATTTTCCTCTAATATACATTTGACAATAGCCATTTAATGGACAGCTACATGTAGTGAAAAAAATTCTGTTTCTAGCATCAAGGGCTTATATACAGCTAAAAACAGGAAGTTCCAGGATTTTTTATATTGCACTTGAGTTTGAAGATGACACATCAGTATACAAATGCATGAATCACTTGAACTTTGACTTACATACTCAGGAGGTGGAAACATTTTGATTTTGTGAAGATGCCACCAAATTTCAGCTGTTCAATATCAGGTGAAATGAAGTGAGGATATGAAATTTAAAGCAACACTGGTTTGTAAGAATGTATGTTGTCACTACAAACACCACATTAATATTTTGATACTGCATGAACTTTTACTGATAACACTGATCTAACTTAATGTAATGACTCTAGCTATAGTCAACTCCAGATATTAATTTAATTATTCATGATTCATTAACAAGTTTCAAAGTTATTGAGAAATTAGATTAGTTCATCAACTTCACTTTTATGTCAATTTAGCAAGGCACTTCTGTTACAGATTTTCATGTCCTTTCAAGTTACGCCCAGGATTACCATAACTGAAATTAGAAAAAAAATACATATTTTCACTTAACATTTGATAGCACTGTGCGTCCAGCACCCTGCTAGTTTCTATAATCAGATTCTCTTGTTTATTGAAGAGGTGTGTGTTTACAGCAATCGGGGAGGGGGAAAAAAACATGTTAAAAATATGAATGGATTAAAAAAATTTCCAAGTTTCTACATTTGGAAACTTTCTGAATAAGGGTATGTCTACACTACGGAATAAGGTCGAATTTATAGAAGTCGGTTTTTTAGAAATCGGTTTTATATATTCAAGTGTGTGTGTCCCCACAGAAAATGCTTTAAGTGCATTAACTCGGCGGAGTGCTTCCACAGTACCGAGGCTAGCATCGACTTCCGGAGCGTTGCACTGTGGGTAGCTATCCCACAGTTCCCGCAGTCTCCGCTGCCCATTGGAATTCTGAGTTGAGATCCCAATGCCTGATGGAGCTAAAACATTGTCACGGGTGGTTCTGGGTACATATCGTCAGGCCCCCCTTCCCTCCCTCCCTCCATGAAAGCGAGGGCAGACAATCGTTTCGCGCCTTTTTTCCTGAGTTACCTGTGCAGACGCCATACCACCGCAAGCATGGAGCCCGCTCAGGTAACCGTCACCGTATGTCTCCTGGATGCTGGCAGACGCGGTACTGCATTGCTACACAGTAGCAGCAACCCATTGCCTTCTGGCAGCAGACAGTGCAGTATGACTGGTAGCCGTCCTCGTCATGTCCGAGGTGTTCCTGGCCGCGTCGGCTGGGAGCACCTGGGCAGACATGGGTGCAGGGACTAAATTTGGAGTGACTTTACCAGGTCATTCTCTTTAGTCCTGCAGTCAGTCCTATTGAACCGTCTTATGGTGAGCAGGCAGGCAATACGGATTGCTAGCAGTCGTACTGTACCATCTTCTGCCGAGCAGCCATGAGATGTGGATGGCATGCAGTCCTTCTGCACCGTCTGCTGCCAGCCAAAGATGTAAAAGATAGATGGAGTGGATCAAAACAAGAAATAGACCAGATTTGTTTTGTACTCATTTGCCTTCTCCCCTGTCTAGGGGACTCATTCCTCTAGGTCACACTGCAGTCACTCACAGAGAAGGTGCAGCGAGGTAAATCTAGCCATGTATCAATCAGAGGCCAGGCTAACCTCCTTGTTCCAATAAGAACAATAACTTAGGTGCACCATTTCTTATTGGAACCCTCCGTGAAGTCCTGCCTGAAATACTCCTTGATGTAAAGCCACCCCCTTTGTTGATTTTAGCTCCCTGAAGCCAACCCTGTAAGCCGTGTCGTCAGTCGCCCCTCCCTCCGTCAGAGCAACGGCAGACAATAGTTCCGCGCCTTTTTTCTGCGCGGACGCCATACCAAGGCAAGCATGGAGGCCGCTCAGCTCACTTTGGCAATTAGGAGCACATTAAACACCACACGCATTATCCAGCAGTATATGCGGCACCAGAACCTGGCAAAGCGATACCGGGCGAGGAGGCGACATCAGCGCGGTCACGTGAGTGATCAGGACATGGACACAGATTTCTCTGAAAGCATGGGCCCTGCCAATGCATGCATCATGGTGCTAATGGGGCAGGTTCATGCTGTGAAACGCCGATTCTGGGCTCGGGAAACAAGCACAGACTGGTGGGACGGCATAGTGTTGCGGGTCTGGGACGATTCCCAGTGGCTGCAAAACTTTCGCATGCGTAAGGGCACTTTCATGGAACTTTGTGACTTGCTTTCCCCTGCCCTGAAGCGCATGAATACCAAGATGAGAGCAGCCCTCACAGTTGAGAAGCGAGTGGCGATAGCCCTGTGGAAGCTTGCAACGCCAGACAGCTACCGGTCAGTTGGGAATCAATTTGGAGTGGGCAAATCTACTGTGGGGGCTGCTGTGATGCAAGTAGCCCACGCAATCAAAGATCTGCTGATATCAAGGGTAGTGACCCTGGGAAATGTGCAGGTCATAGTGGATGGCTTTGCTGCAATGGGATTCCCTAACTGCGGTGGGGCCATAGACGGAACCCATATCCCTATCTTGGCACCGGAGCACCAAGCCGCCGAGTACATAAACCGCAAGGGGTACTTTTCAATAGTGCTGCAAGCTCTGGTGGATCACAAGGGACGTTTCACCAACATCAACGTGGTATGGCCGGGAAAGGTACATGACGCTCGCATCTTCAGGAACTCTGGTCTGTTTCAAAAGCTGCAAGAAGGGACTTTATTCCCAGACCAGAAAATAACTGTTGGTGATGTTGAAATGCCTATATGTATCCTTGGGGACCCAGCCTACCCCTTAATGCCATGGCTCATGAAGCCGTACACAGGCAGCCTGGACAGTAGTCAGGAGCTGTTCAACTACAGGCTGAGCAAGTGCAGAATGGTGGTAGAATGTGCATTTGGACGTTTAAAGGCGCGCTGGCGCAGTTTACTGACTCGCTTAGACCTCAGCGAAACCAATATTCCCACTGTTATTACTGCTTGCTGTGTGCTCCACAATATCTGTGAGAGTAAGAGGGAGACGTTTATGGCGGGGTGGGAGGTTGAGGCAAATCGCCTGGCTGCTGGTTACGCGCAGCCAGACACCAGGGCAGTTAGAAGAGCACAGGAGGGCGCGGTACGCATCAGAGAAGCTTTGAAAACCAGTTTCATGACTGGCCAGGCTACGGTGTGAAAGTTCTGTTTGTTTCTCCCTGATGAAACCCCCCGCCCCTTGGTTCACTCTACTTCCCTGTAAGCTAACCACCCTCTCCTCCTCCCTTCGATCACCGCTTGCAGAGGCAATAAAGTCATTGTTGCTTCACATTCATGCATTCTTTATTCATTCATCACACAAATAGGGGGATAACTACCAAGGTAGCCCAGGAGGGGTGGTGGAGGAGGGAAGGAAAACGCCACACAGCACTTCAAAAGTTTACAACTTTAAAATTTATTGAATAACAGCCTTCTTTTTTTTGGGCAATCCTCTGTGGCGGAGTGGCTGGTCGGCCGGTGGCCCCCCCACCGCGTTCTTGGGCGTCTGGGTGTGGAGGCTATGGAACTTGGGGAGGAGGGCGGTTGGTTACACAGGGGCTGTAGTGGCAGTCTGTGCTCCAGCTGCCTTTGCTGCAGCTCAACCATACACTGGAGCATACTGGTTTGATCCTCCAGCAGCCTCAGCATTGAATCCTGCCTCCTCTCATCACGCTGCCGCCACCTTTCAGTTTCAGCCCTCTCTTCAGCCCGCCACTTACTCTCTTCAGCCCGCCACCTCTCCTCCGGTCATTTTGTGCTTTCCTGCAGTCTGACATTATTTGCCTCCATGCATTCCTCTGTGCTCTGTCAGTGTGGGAGGACAGCATGAGCTCGGAGAACATTTCATCTCGAGTGCGTTTTTTCTTTCTAATCTTCACTAGCCTCTGGGAAGGAGAAGATCCTGTGATCATTGAAACACATGCAGCTGGTGGAGAAAAAAAAAGGGACAGCGGTATTTAAAAAGACATTTTATAAAACACTGGCTACAGTCTTTCAGGGTAAACCTTGCTGTTAACATTACATACATAGCACATGTGCTTTTGTTACAAGGTCGCATTTTGCCTCCCCCCACCGCGTGGCTACCCCCTCAACCCTCCCCCCCTCCCTGTGGCTAACAGCGGGGAACATTTCTGTTCAGCCGCAGGCAAACAGCCCAGCAGGAATGGGCTCCTCTGAGTGTCCCCTGAAGAAAAGCACCCTATTTCAACCAGGTGACCATGGATTATATCTCACTCTCCTGAGGATAACACAGAGAGATAAAGAACGGATGTTGTTTGAACGCCAGCAAACATACACTGCAATGCTTTGTTGTACAATGATTCCCGAGTATGTGTTACTGGCCTGGAGTGGTAAAGTGTCCTACCATGAAGGACGCAATAAGTCTGCCCTCCCCAGAAACCTTTTGCAAAGGCTTTGGGAGTATATCCAGGAGAGCCGCGAATGCCAGGGCAAAGTAATCCTTTCACATGCTTGCTTTTAAACCGTGTATAGTATTTTAAAAGGTACACTTACCGGAGGTCCCTTCTCCGCCTGCTGGGTCCAGGAGGCAGCATTGGGTGGGTTCGGGGGGTACTGGCTCCAGGTCCAGGGTGAGAAACAGTTCCTGGCTGTCGGGAAAACCAGTTTCTCCGCTTGCTTGCTGTGAGCTATCATCATCTTCTTCGTCCCCAAAACCTGTTTCCGTATTGCCTCCATCTCCATTGAAGGAGTCAAACAACACGGCTGGGGTAGTGGTGGCTGAACCCCCTAAAATGGCATGCAGCTCATCATAGAAGCGGCATGTTTGGGGCTCTGACCCGGAGCGGCCGTTTGTCTCTCTGGTTTTCTGGTAGGCTTGCCTCAGCTCCTTCAGTTTCAGAGATTTTGACAAAGGTTTTGGCATTTCAAAAACTGGAACGGAGTTCTGATAGCACGGATTCCTCTCCCCATACAGCGATCAGATCCCGTACCTCCCGTTCGGTCCATGCTGGAGCTCTTTTGCGATTCTGGGACTCCATCATGGTCACCTCTGCTGATGAGCTCTGCATGGTCACCTGCAGCTTGCCACGCTGGCCAAACAGGAAATGAGATTCAAAAGTTCGCGGTTCTTTTCCTGTCTACCTGGCCAGTGCATCTGAGTTGAGAGTGCTGTCCAGAGCGGTCAAAATGGAGCACTCTGGGATAGCTCCCGGAGGCCAATACCGTCGAATTGTGTCCACAGTACCCCAAATTCGACCCGGCAAGGCCGATTTAAGCGCTAATCCACTTGTCAGGGGTGGAGTAAGGAAATCGATTTTAAGAGCCCTTTAAGTCGAAATAAAGGGCTTCATCGTGTGGACGGGTGCAGGTTTACATCGATTTAATGCTGCTAAATTCGACCTAAAGTCCTAGTGTAGACCAGGGCTAAGCTTGGCTGCCATCGCAAAGCACTTTACAAGTGTTGGAATTTAAATTTAACGTTTTTACTAAACTGAAAACACTAATGCAATATCCACTTCTCTTCTAAAAAACAATATTATGGACAATAGCAATTTAAGTCAGAGGGTTTTAAGAGTTCCTTATTCATCATCTCTAGGCCTGAAGTTTTAATGCTAATTATAACAAGTGTCAAGCAAAGAAAAAAAAAGGTTCTGAAACTAGCGTGGTTTAAAATCATTAGTTCACAATGCACAAGAAACGAAGACCATACCAACAAGAGCTGCAGTTTAAGAGGTTTCAAATAAAGCCCCAGAAGGGCCAGGTTTCCTGAGGTATGGGCATATGTTGCACACTCAAACCAAGCACACTGTGTGCCCCGATCCACTCTGGTGAACACTGGATAGTCTCTTCTGGTTAGTATTTTCCCTGAAAAAAAATTTATAAACCATAATCTGACCTACTCTAAAACTCAGGATTTCTTGGCACAAAACAGCTCTACAGAATCCAAAAAAAAGACCATGTTAAATGCATCTGCACTGAAAGTGAAAAATTTTAAGAATCTAAAAACAAGGAACAGGTAGTGAGAAAAACCATGAGCCTCACAGTTACAATGAAAAGTACAAAAAAAAAACAAAAAAAAAAACCAAGTAAGTGACTGCAGCATTCTGAGAGGCTTAAGTGAACTAGACACGGACATTTCCTTTGTTCTTCACTACAGTAACAGGAAGTGGTGAGCTGCACCCATTTGCACAAATCTAGTGACATGTGCTACCACTTCCTGCTGTATACACTGCATGGCTAAGCGTGTGCAGCACTTTGGTTACTGAAGTCAGATTATGGCATAACATATAGCTGAGACTCTAACATTTCATAGGTTGACCTACCAACTTGTAAAAATCCATTTTAATTTCAGCAACATAGCAGATTTCCCACCCCCCACACACACTCCTTAACCACACATTAAGAAGCAGAGGTTTCCATCCACTGGAAATAAAAAACACTAATCTGGAAGATTCCCTACACTTTTTTAAACTGTAACCAGAGATCAACAAAGTACTGTTGCAACTGAAAGGGGCACATAACTGTCACAGCTCTAAAATACAGTATGTAATGTTACTCAGCCTTAAAGGAAAAACATGTTTGGATATACACATGCCACTGGCCTGCTGGGTGATCTAGGGCAAGTCTTCGCCGCCAGGCCTGTTTTTCTCCTTCTGTCAAATAGGGTTAATGATCTTTGGAAAGAGCTTTGAGATTGGCCAATGAAGAACTCCATCAGAGCTAGACATATCAACTTTTCCTGTAGAATAGGGTATTTATTGAAGGAATAATAAGCTCCCTACCACACAGGCCAGCCAAAAACTTAACTGGAAGAAAATCCAACACATCTGGACAAGCAGAAACCTTTCAGATTTGGAACAGAGAAGAGTGAGGATTGAGTGAGGGGACACGGAGCAAGGGGGTTGGATGGGTCGGGGGTTCTGAGGGGGGCAGTCAGGGGGCAGGGGCCAGGCTGTTTGCAGAGGCATAGCCTTCCCTACTCAGCCCTCCATACCATTTTACACCCCGATGTGGCCCTTGGGCCAAAAAGTTTGCCCATCCCTGCTCTACACAGTGTAAACAAACAGTCACAATGCTTCCCACTTCTAGCAGTGGGATACATGCCCAGTAAACTCCTAGTACCTAATGTGTTAAAGAAATTTAAAGAGCCAATACTTACTTCTTGGCAAGTTGATGCAGCAGAAACAAGTGTCCATGTAACTGCCAACCATCTGCATGGAAGCAGTGAGGAACCAGGTTTTTGATTTACCAATTAAATACTCAAGGCTCAACTACTGCACAGTGCTTGCTCAGAATCCTAGTATACAGCAAAACTGTAAATGGCTGAATAGGACATAGCTATTTACAGAGTGGTAGCTACAAGCTGCCTGGTCAGAAAGGACTATGAAAGCATTCTTCATTTAAGAGAAATAAAAGCCTTGGACAGTAACACCCAATAGCATATCTGAACTACAGCATATGTGAGGATGGCATTTTATTTGTTTTTGGATGAGGACCTCAACTGCATAAACATACACAGCCACTGTTGTGGAAAGCAAAGGGAAGTTAGGCTAAATATCTACCAAGTCCAGTTATTAGCTGTTTGCCATGAACTGCTAGTGCCTCCGAGTCCAGCTTTTATGGGATGCTCCTGTGAACTCCAGCTTCAGCAAACAGCAGTTCCAGTCAGGTGGAATATATTGCTGTTACATAACAGGTATATCATGGAACATTTAGGATGGACATCATGGCTAGGCTAGAAAACTCAGTTAAGAACTTCCCTTTGGGATTGCCACAGATTTACAATGTGTAGGTTTAGTGCTGAATTAAATAGTTTTCTACATCCCATGCACAGATAACATTAGAAGTTGGTTAAGGACTTCATATCTTTGCTTCCCCAAGTAAAATCCATTAGATCTTTGTGTATGGTATGTACACACAAATGCAACCATGGCCTTTTAAATAGGCAGTTTGACAATTCTATTAGTATTCTTGTTATATGGTCTCAGCCCATTCTCTCATTTTTCTGAAAATGTCAATGGAAAGAGACTACAGACCAGAAAAACCGAGATTTTTCAGTGGGAGTTTCCCCAGTATGAAGGGCAGCAATACTCTAGTGCTTATTACCAGAGAATACAGACTGCAATAAAAAGGAAGATTACAAGAGGGGAACAGAGTCTCAAAATAGAAAGCTGCCTTCCCCTTTAAGGGATGCGTAAGGGACTATGATCCAAGTCCACACAGCAAGTTAACATTGTTTCACCTCTAAGGTGACTCTGGTCTTTGTATAGCCCTGCCCCCAAGTGTGGTGTTTTTTTTTTGTTGTTTTTGTTTTTTTAGGACTGGGTTGAGATGGCAGAGGAAGATAAGGCTTGCTGTCTCCTGTTAATAAACAGGACAAGCAGTCACTTTTGGGACACCCAGAGGAACACAGACAGGAGGAGAAACTGCAGTAACAGCAAACAAGGGATACCTACACTAGCAAGTTTGTAAGACTTACTGAAACAGGAAATCAGAACCATTAAGAGGAGAAATATCCACTGCTATTTGACTGGAAGGCAGCAAGCCTTGAGTGATTTTTTTTTTTTTTTTTTTTTTTTTTTTTTAAAGAAGCTGTACAATCTCCTGAACATACAAGGCTTCCTTACCACTTAGATCCATGCCAAAGAGTTCCATCTTATTTGTATAGGGTACAAATGAAGGCTTCAGACAGAATTTGGGCTCTAGTAAGTTGCATTTCCATTCAACATTGGAAGTTTTCACTTAAAGTGCAAATATTTGAAACTTAAAGTCAGCATATTTTTTACTGGGGGAAAAAAACCATGCTGCAGCTAGCATAGCTGTCTTATGTTCCTTTGGCTCTTGTAAACAGAGTAAAATTTACAAAAAAAGGTCTTAGAGCTCTTCAGGAGACCAAGATTTTTAGCTTGTTGTACGGGCCTGCTCAGAACCAGAGCACAGGATGAGAAAAAGTTCATGCATACTCAAACCCAGCTTTTGTATGGCACCAAGTTACAGCTGAAGAACTCCACCACTTGTAGTACAATACTGGCAATGTACAATTAAACAACTTTTAAGACAGATCTAAGCTTTGGGCCTACTTTAAGGAGAAGCAAAAAGATATCCACCCTAACTTATTTAGGTTTTATTTATTTGTAAAAAGTGACCCAATACTTTAGCATGTGAACACCATAAATCTACCAATCTAGACCTCTATGAATATTAGCTGGGAAGAAGGCTACTGAGGATCTATCAACCGCAGAGGCCTACTAAAGACAAAATCCAAACTGGTTTCTAACTCAGCTGTTCAAAGATAATTATGTTCTCTCTTCCCACCCCTCACTTTTAAGCTCCCAATGGACTGGAAACAGAATATTGCTGTAGAATTCCTGACGGAAAAACACTGAGGATATATGCTCATTACAGGTTCTGCCTTTTGGTGACAGCAACCAATTGTTAGATGTGCACATAAATCAGTGCTATTCAGCAGTAATACTAGCGATATAGTTTAGATTCTTCTGAAAGTCAAAGTATGTTCACAATACAGTGAATATGTTTTTGCTGATTCTTAAGTGGGTAGGTTTGAGTTCTGTAAGACTGCAAGCCTATAGCACACTCCAAGATATTACTAAAGCATGACTCTCACAACAAACTGCTGCCAGTGACATTTGCTTTTAATTATACCTTGAAGAGTTGCAAGTAAGCAATGCTGAACCCTAAGCAGATTCTAATTTACATGCCTCGCTAAGTGCATGAGTATTAATCGTGTGCAGATGTATCTGCATATGATTATATGCACATATGAGTCTTTTGGGAGACAGTTGAAAAGTTTTAATACCTTCCAATCAGATTCCAAGCACCAGTCGGGCAGCTGTGTTGCTCTCTGGACAACAAGATAGTCAAGAACTCATTACTTGCCACATGCATTCCTCACACCATTTCTAAAGAGTTCAGGATGTCTGCTTCATTGCCTTAAGGGGAAATCTGTAGGCAAAGAGTACGTGCCTGCTCCAATTTAGACTCTCTGAAGCAAATATATATTATCCCTAGTTTTGATAAATTCCTAGAAACATCAGTTGTATTAAAAGGAAAGTTTGAGGGAACATCTTACTCTGCCTCATTATCAGACACAAGATATACTGAGCCTATAAAATAAAAAACATAGCACCTCACAAAAATTGCATTTATATTAGGTCCTCATAACAGGGTTTTGAGTAATGAGGTGGCATGTAAGAAAGTTACAGCGTGAGAGGCATGGTCAGAGTATAACAGTGAGGGTAGAGTGCACTTGCAACATCTTAGCGTCATACAGTGCTGAATGCAAAAGAGCGAAGTCTAATCATTTTGAACTTTAACATTTGGGTTTACTCCCAAACATCTGCAAGACATTTTACACACAAATGCAACCAGTTATTCAGTCTTTGGAAAGTTAAGGACCCATGTTTTTGGTGGGGCTTTTTCTTGTGTTTTGTTTTAAAAGAACAGTTGTTACTTCGAGACTCTGGAGGACTCAGCAAAATGCTCTTTTAATGACAGTCAGCACTAGTCAGCCAAGAGCAACTCTAGGCACTCCCTCCCATTCATCTAACTTCTAGCTTGGGCAGCAAGAAAGTCAGGACAAAAACTCTGGTTTCCCACGTGATGGTACGTGGAGCAGCTACCACCTAGCCAACCCAAGAGAGGCCTAATGAAGCTGATATTTCAAGAGCCTTGATCACCGCCCTGGTTCAATGCCTTGATCCCCTCAGTTGAAGATTTTTTCAGAGGACAGCCTACCTCCCATTCAGCCACATTTATCTCACCTTGCAAGATACTATAAAACCCTCAGCTTCATGGAGAAAAAGGTTAAAGGTGGAGTAGGGGGAGACATAAAACAGATATAGTTAAGGCCAATTTAGATAAGATGACAAAGAATGCAAATACGTGTATGTAGAATATGAAAAGATTTCCTACTCCGAAGCACTTGAGACTCGTTAACCAGATCAGACCAATGCTCACAATGGAGTAAAGCTAGCTGTAGGTTCCTCTGGCACCTGTCTCCTTGGCTAAGAGAAGCTATCCTACTATGGTTTGAAAAAGGAAAGAATCTATCTTCAGTGAAGGGAAGTGACATACTTTCTGTGTTAAATCTTTAACCATCAGCACAGAACTAGGAGTCTCCCCTAAAGTATACTTGTAAAAGACTAACAGTTTCCATGTCAGTGACCTACAGCATAAACAGGTCAGAATACCAGGATCTCACATCTAGTGTTCAGTTGACTGTCTCATGGTTCGGCTTCTTATTTACCTCAGTGATCCTGTCAGGACCACTGCCAAAAGGAATGCATGTACCAAGTGTTCTACTATGAGGAACAGGAGAGGGCCACCCAGAACCAAATTCAGTTTCCAAGCAAGGAGCACAGCCAGGGAAACCTCCCCAAAAAGGTCTTTTTGCAGAAAGCAGAGCTCACACACCATACCTTGGATTGACCTTTGCACTAAATAATTTAAGACACTGAAAGCAACCTGAGTCCAACTTTTAAATTACAAGACACAATGGCAGTAGGAACTTTCATTTGGTTGTAACTTTGTTCGACATGAGTCAGGTTCACTGTCCCTCTTCAGTAACACTTTTTCAAGCATGTTTTAGGGTAAGGGCGGTTTAACAAACATATGAAAAACAGGATTTCTGGCCTCTGAACAACTCTCCATAGTGTCTGCACCCAAGATACTGCAACATTATGCTAGTGCATTATAAAAGGAAAAGCAGCTAGTCTGTTTTCGCTGTCTATTTTCATGAGCAAACCAGAGTAAGCAAACAGTCACCGGTGAAGTCAACTTAGCCTGACATTTTTATGTTGTAATAATTTAAGAAAGCATTAGCAACAAATATGTATTGTTTTCAGCTCAATATCCTTTTAAGATGGCATTGCTAACTTAATCATTTAGAGTAGTTGTCCCTACAAACTCAACATGCAATTTTCATAAGACATTCCAAAGTCAGCCAGCTTGCTTCAAACAGTTAATGTATTGTTCAAATAGAATCATGAATGCAAGTGACCTCCTCTCATTAAAATGTATGAAGATTCCACTCTGAGAAAAGCCCATTGCGTAAGCAGGATGGCATGCAGCATATGAAATTTTCTGTGTTGAACATAGGACACTGGCCTTGAAGTTTAGTTCTGCAGAAAGTAACTTTCGCTTTAGAGGAACTTCAAAGCTTTCTGAATCAAGGATCTAACCACATCCTTGTGGGCATGACAACAAGAACTAGCCTCCTGCATCAGAATGGCATATATTGGACCCGAAAGTCACCAGCTCTAAGCCAGCTGAAGTCAGGATCACTGCAGAGATAGCAGCCTTTATTTTTTATTTATTTTTTTTTTTTGGCAAGTACTCAAGTAGAATTCCCCTGAAGCACCTTTTGATAACAGAACTGCTTGGAAGCCTAGTCCACTCTTCCTATTCCCCCTTCTGCTTTCTCCCCCAGCAGTAAAGTGACATTTAAAAAGCATAGGCTAAAAGACATTTTGAAAAGCTGTTTTCTTTGCCTATGTTACCCACACTGTTTCTGACTATTACCATCTAAAATTAATTCTTCAACATTTATATTTTTTACTCAGTTGGGAGGATGAAAACAGCATAATGTTTCATTTTTATCTAGACAATTTCACTTCTGGATCTCATTCTCCTACTAAGTTGCAGAGTTTGCAAACACTGCAGGGGAATGTTTAGAGACTATTTCCATGGGAACTTTAGTTTCACGGTAACAATCCTGGTATATCTGATTCTGAGTGGTTTGGTTTTTGTTTTAGTTTTAAATAACTCATTGAAGCAAGCAGATGAGAGCAACATAAAGAGAACCACCATCCAAACCATCTATAGGCTTAGCTGATGTTATAAAGTATGTCAAATTGAGGGCATGAAAATCTTATTTTTCCCTTATTCTATATCCCACATTTGTAAAGGTCAACCTCTTGTCTAAGAAATATATGAAAACATATACTGTCATATAAGAAAACATACTGGTAGATTCCTGACAAGAGGAATTTAGAGGCTCGCAGTGTTCAGTGCATAGCCATGATTAGTACATAACTAAAAGCTTTATGAGGGCTTTTAATCAGGCTCAAATAAGATTAGGAGCCTCAGAAGACAAAATGCTGAAAAGAGGCCAAAGGTTCATCACATATTGTAATTAGACTTGTGATATTAAAGTGATCCTGGAACACCACAGGTGGCACAACAAAATTGTTAAATGTGAAGGAATTAAATTTAAAAAAGGGGGAGCAGATATGAAATTACAAGGATAAAAGAGACATCCACAATCTGGAGCCAGCTAATATGTGAAGATGTTCAGAGGAAACATCCCTTTTATGTTTCAGTATCACATTGAACAAGCTATTGTTCAGGTTTATCTTCACAAAGTGTGAATGATCATCAGTAGGACTTTCAAAGTTTACTTGACAGCTATAACCCAAGGACAAAGTACGTAAGCAAGCATGAAAGATACCCGTTACCAAATCTCTTGAAGTTTAAAGGAAAAAGCCTGTTTGAAAATGTGTTACAATTAAATACACTATTTAATTAGCTCTAAAAGCCTTTTAAAGGAGTAGCTCCATTTTTTCACTGCATCTCCAAGAACTGAACGTTTCACTGGAAACCTAAACTTAGCCCTATGCTCATCAGAGTGTCCTATTAGGGTGTACAGATACACCATTTATGTAAAAAAGCAAAGCCATACAACCTAGCTGTTGGGAATTACATCAGGATTGACCTTGAAGACTACAGGTACAATTCTGCTTTACTGAAGTCAATGGAAGTTAAGTTATGCAGCCAGGGTTTCACCACTTACCTTTTGTAGCCTTCAGCTAATCAGTGAGAGAATTTTACAGCTTTCCAACCCCTTTTGGCAGCTAAAAGGAAGACAACATTTTCTAATCCCTACCACCAATCAAAACACTTAGTTCTTGCAAGAGGTTTGTGCAAGGCATGTCCGCTACTTTACCACTCCCCCATGGCCTCCATTTTTGGGAACTAACCCCAATGAACATTGAATCCTGCCTCTTTACCTTGCTCAGAACTTGCCAAAGCCACAACAGAGGGAAATTGACTTCCCTCTTATCATTTTCACTGTTGCCAACAGCAATGGGTTCCCAATAACAGTTGTTAAGAACATAAGAATGGTCATACTGAGTCAGAGCAATGGTCCATCTAGCCTGGTTTCCCCATCTTCTGAGAAGTGGCCAGTGCCAGATGCTTCAGACGGAATGAGCAGAACAGGAGAATTTATCAAGAGATCCATCCATCCCCTGTCATGCAGTCCCATCTTTTAGCAGTCAGAGATTTAGAAACACCCAAAGCATGGGATTGCATCCCTGACCCTCTTGGCTAATAGCCAAATACTTTTTAGCCTTCACAACATCCTCTGGCAATGAATTCCACACGTTGACACTGCACTGTGTGAAGAAGTACTTCCTTACATTTGTTTTAAGCCTGCTGCCTACTAATTTCATTGGGTGACCCCTGATTGCTGTGTTATGTGAAGGAGTAAATAACTCTTCCTTATTCATTTTCTCCACAACATTCACGATTTTATAGATCTCTTTTCTAAGCTAAACAGTCCCAGTCTTTTAAATCTCCCCTCATATGGCAGCTGTTCCATACCCCTAATCATTTCTGTTGCCATTCTCTGTACTTTTTCCAATTCTAATATACCTTTTTGGAGATAGGGTGACCAGAGCTGCACGCAGTATTAAAGATTGGGCATACTATGTATTATGATATTTTCTGTCTTATTTATCCCTTTCCTAATGGTTCCTAACATTGTTAGCTTTTTTGCTTGCTGATACATATTGAGCAACTAATACCAGTCATTTTATATTCTGCTGTTGCAACTTGGGAGAACCAAAGGAGCTCTCTTTATAACTATGAGTTTTGTGTTTTTTAATTGAGATCTGATTGTATAGACTTTGACAGCTGTTCATGAAAGCTTCCTACAGGCCATTATGCAACAGGGTTATCTGTTGGAAAGCTCTAGGGAAAAAACAAAACCACATACACACACACTAGGACCACAAAGTCCCTTACTACATCCTCCAAGGAAAAGAAAGAACTTCTTCCAATGTGAAGATTTTGGTTTTTTGATTTTGAGTTCAAAGTCAAGAAACTAAAAAGAATGATGCGCAACTCTATATTCACACAGAAGCTTTACACTCATGTAACTTCTTAGAAATAATGGCGTTACTCCCAATTTAGCCCCAAGTGAGAACTCATCTTTGCAAACAGGGTTATTTAATCGAACACTGAAACGTTTTGAAGATAAAAGTGACAGTTTGTCCTTGGAGGCTTCAACAGGAAATTTTAGATGTTTACATAAACAATGTTAATTTGTACTGCAATCTCAAAGATTAAAATCAAGCAATACCTCACTTTAAACACAGCATGTATTCTTCGCCATGTGAATCGTACTATGAACTTCAGCCAACTTTTAAAAAAGAAAGCCAGGTCAAGACAAATACCACCACTAAAAAGACAGCTTAAAGTGACAAACTGCAGAACTGTTATTTTCAACTCTTATTAAAACAGGAGCAAGACTATTACGGAGCCTAGATAATAGTAATCACTTTTTTAAATGCCTTACAATACATTCCTGATAGCATATGCTAACAAACTACAAGTTTCATATTTGTTCCTAAATTTATTAAGTGTTAATCTATTCTTAAACAAAAATTGTTTATTCAGAGCAGGCTACCAACACTGCTTCAGTCTGCCCCTCTGTTGGTCAAATAATCAGGCAACACAACCATGACAGCTCCATCTGCCAGTTAAAAGTGGGGATGAAAGAGTTAGACATCTGTCATGTTATTTCAGGGTAACACGCAAAGGCAAAGCGGCAATATCATTTTTAATACAAACCAAGCAATTTCACTCAACATTGATTTGCTCTTATTGTAGAGCATAGAAAGTGTAAGTAGTGTCATTTTAATAATAATAAAAAAGGGTTGCAACCTAAGATGTCCCCTGTATTGATTAATGTACACTGTGGAACATTCAAAGCTAGGTACCTCAATATGTTTATTCACCTATAATGTACCCAGAAGATTGCTTCTCTTGACCAAGAGAAGTCTCCTAAACAACACAATGCCATCTTTTCTGCTGACTCAGGCCTCACATTTGTCTCTGCAGCTTCATCCTGAATCTTCCTCTTGCTGCACATTTGCCTATCACCACCCCTGTAATATTGTTTGTTTCTCTCAAGCAAGCCTTCACTTCCTCACACCTTGTCCTGTCTTCAAGTCTCACTCCTCAAGACTCCTGCACACATAGCCCACTAATGCAAAGCAGCACCACCTTGTCACCCCCTCCAGACAGTTCCACTGGCGCCTTCATTTAAGAAAACCCTAATTTTAAAGAGGAGCTACAAGTTCTTGCCACCAACCCACTTCTGAATATTCTTTCCCTGTTCTTCCATCACAGTCTCTGCTGTTTCTTTCCACCATCTCACCAGCAATGAACTTTCCATCTATAGCTCCTGACATCAAGAATAGCCCAACTGAAATTTTTCCTCTTCATCAAAGCTTCAGCACTCCCTCTTTTTGGCCTATGACAATTCACTCTCTTAACATAACTCTCCTTCACTAACTTGTACCAGAATATTCAGTCTGGTATAATTTAACAATAAAATGTGTTGAAGTAGTTTCTATTAAAGGCTATTACTGCGGCTGAAGTTTCATTCAAGGGAGAAGTGGATATTTAGTATACTTTGGATTAAACTAATTTGACAAACTAAAGTCAGTATACATGTGCTTAACTTTTTTTGGATGGCCCTGTTTTTCAAGAATGAAGCCAAGGAAAAAATTACCTCTAAAGTGAAGCAATTTGTTCTAACCATCAGGTACAGTACACTCTAGATGACTTTTTGCTACATGTTGATATAGTCTTGGATAAAAATGTAAAAAACTATCTTGCAATCAGTAATCACTATTAAACAAGAGAAAGAACCTACTAGTCTCATGGAAATCCAGTTATATAAAAGAGTGAAAGGAACCCAGAGAAATCTAAAGAATAAGCCTTCTAACCCGAAATAAAATGGATCCAGTTCTGCTAGCCAGCACTACTCAAACAGCAAGCTAGATAATTGCAGACTATTAGACTGTCATTCAACACTATGCACAGTAAATTCTGTAATAGCACTGTGTACACTTTAGGACCCAGACTTTAGAATCAGTAATTGATAGGACCAGCAAAGCACATATTCTATATTTTGCATAATTTCTCTTTTATCAGCTTTCACAGGAATTTAAGTTGCTTTATATAGAGTTGTTGGGCTAAGCAAACTGGCTCCATTTATTTGATTGAATTTTACTTCCCTTTTAGTTGTGTGTGAAAGCAAGAGTTTCCACTCAAGGAAGTAGTAGTGTCAAGTCCAAGTGAGCAGTGAGTTTCCCCTGCAGAAAGATGTAAAGACAGAAAAGTGGAGCCCTGCTAACTATTAGAGTAACTGAGGAAAAGGGACCTCTTTCTAAGAGGGAGAAAGACAAAAAGGTAGTTAAGTAAAGAGACAGCGTGAACACAGTTGTAGTCGGAGGGAGGGGGAAAAAAGGGGGGGGCAGAAATCAGGGGGACTAGTTGCAAGCATCCAGGCAAACACCTGTATTCAGCATGAGGTATATTCTCCTTTCCCCCACCGCCCCCAGTGTGGGCAGGGGAAATCCATAAAACCAAGGGTTCGGAACATCAACAGAGCACCTTCAGTCTTGAAAGGCCCACACAAGGACAGCAAGGACACAAGCATATAACTTCAGTGGTGATTTAATTCTACAATTGGTAGAAATGAAACTGACAGATTACCACATTCCCCACCTTCTTCTCAGCTATTAAAAAAAAAAATCAGACAGAATAACTTCTAATGCTGTGGTGACTGAAACTGCTAAGTGACAATGGAGGTCATGATTTGGAAACAGTAGAAGCAACCAGAGAAATGTCTTGCAACAGCACAAGATGGGCCTAAGCTGCTATGACACAGAAAAGGCAGAATTCCATAGCTAGGAATGGATCTGAGGCTGAAAAGGAAAATTTAAAGACCACCACAATGCAGTCAAAACCAAAAACCCACATACAAACACCTCACTAACCCCTCTTCCACCCACTCCCACACAAATGGGGCCTAGCATAAGGCTAATTCATACAGTAAAAAGGCAAGACATCACATATTGAAAGAATATCATGTCAGATCTCAAAAATTAAGCCAGCTCCAGCTTGTCAGTACCTGAACAGAGACTAAAAGTATGTCTACACTCAAATTTCCTCGTGCCCTCCGCAGCTGCATGCTTTGTATATGGGTAAGGACAGCCCTGCAAGTATGTCTCCTGAGCTGGGACTCACACCCCCAGCTCAAAGTGTAGACATACCCCATTTCTCCTAAGGGTGCCACCAAGTAGTATTAGATGGTGCTCCAAATTATGGTAGATTCCATGCACAACATGATGCTGGGGATCACCATGTTGTTGGAGATATCTTCTTCTGGAGGTCACATGAAGCCAGTATTCTGACAGCTTCAATTCCTGTAGCTAGATTTTTTCCCCCCGATTTACTCCCATTTGGATACTGCATTGTGTTTTTCCATCCTTGAGATAGCTGCATTTTAATCATGGGAAAAATAATTCAATTTATTATATACAGCACTCAAGATCCTTCAGGTTGGACAGCACTACATGTATGATGTGTTATTTAGCATTGTAAAACTGATCAAGTTAGATCAGACAGCAAGCTTTTAAGAGGATACCATCCCTTTAAGTGGAAGTCTGGACGTTGTTCTAAACCAGTGGTGGGCAACCTGCGACCCATCATGGTAAGCTGCTGGTGGGCCACCAGACCATTTATTTACATTTGCATGGCTGCCCGCAGCTCCCAGTGGCTGTGGTTCGCCGTTCCCGGACAATGGGAGCTGTGGGGAGCGGCGGCCAGCCCACGCTGCTTCCCGCAGCTCCCATTGGCCGGGAACGGCAAACCGCGGCCACTGGGAGCTATGGGTGGCTGTGCAATCGTAAACAAACAGTTTGGCAGCCTGACTGAGCGGCCCACAGGTTGCCCACCAGTGTTCTAAACAAACAAGCAAGCAAAAACCACACAAACACCCAGGTCTTAGAACAATGGCCTACACCTGAGATTAGAGAATGCTCCATTTTGTACAGTCTGTTTGGGCATTTGTCAGCACTTCGCATACAGTCAGTTTCCCCTATAGTAACTCAGTTTCCCTCTGTGAGGTCTTCCATAAACCAACAGGGGAGGAAACAATTACAAAAATAGGAAAATGCAATTGTAAAAGCCCAATCAACGGGGCAGATCTTAAAACTACCAGTAACTTTGTCAAATTGATGAGACTTAAAGTTAGCATCCTTTTAAAACCCAAAATAAAAAACGGGGAGGGAAGGAAGAGTGAGAAAAAAAAAGGAACACATTAAGCTGACCTAGGCAAGATAGAGAAAAGTAGTGTCATATATATACACAAAGTATCTTTAAAATCCAAAGCAGACCAATGAAATTGCACTTAAGCTTTAAGGAACTAAGCAGAAGACCATGAAGTATAACCAGGAAAGGTTGTGAGAGAGAGAATATGAATGCAGCTCAATTTACTTTATCCAGTTCTTTCTGTAACTATAAACACAGGAATAGGTTCAGTATCTAACCTGTACACTGTTTTTTTGAAGCTGGGTATGCTGCTTTTTAATAACATTTCTATGACCCAAACTTCTTATTCAACTGAATACGCAGTGGAAAAAAGCCTTTAGAAAAGCCACTAATCAAACTCTTATTACATTCTGAAGATGGCTGCAGAAGAAACAAGGAATTTTTTCCCTTCCTTATAAAGAATTAAAACAAATCTAACCTTTATGCTTTGTTTTAATTCCCCTCCCCCCCCACCTTTAAAAAAAACAACCCCTAGACGTGTCATAGTGTCAAGTCTCGTCTTCCCTGGAGAATTCTTTGGACTCTGATGCGCACTATCTGCTCTCAGTCCTTAAAAGATTAATTCTACCTTTTCAGTTAACAGAGACATCTTTTCTCCCAAATGGTAGTTAATTAGTCCTAACACAAAAATATCATTCAGGCTACTTAAAACTAGACACTTCCTATCTTAGTCAGAATTCACTTCCTCTGTAGCCAGTATCTCATACCACCAGCAGTCCATCAAGTCTCCAGGGTAACAAAACATGAATCATTAGAGAGAAGACATTTCAGGTCTTCTTTACTCACAAAACACAAGGAGCACAAACGTTGTTTCTCCATGCCAGGTCACCTTTACTTATGTTTCCAGAAAATAAAAAGTTTTATTCTTTCAGATGAGCATGGATTTCATCATGCCAAGCACTAGCTATGTGCATAAAGATTTAGTCTTCAGTTGTAAAGATATTATGCATATCTTTGCTTTCATAATGCAAGTAGCATCAGACTATTTACATGAATAAAGTTACGCATGAATTTAAGCGTTTGGAGGATTGGGACATAAGCCTAATATTTCAGTAACAACACATTTACATCTAATACAGTAAAGGTCTTATAAAAATTCTCTTTGCTCAATTTAAAACTGACAGTCAATGTGAAAATATCTAATACAACAGACTTATCTTAAACAGTTAAGTCATGCATATCTCAGTAATTTTTGGGACACTATTGTTGCAAAAGTATCTGTGCTTTAAAAAAAGCAAAGAGAGAGAGACTGCCTTGAGAATTTTTCTTAATTACATAAAAAATACTAACTTTAATCATAAGAAAAGCCACTCCAAATCTCAGACACTCAATATACACATTCATATGTACTCCACTCTTATGGAACTAAAAAGTCTAAGACAATTATTAATATTACCCATAATCAATAAAATCAACTAGCCTTCAACTATGACTACAGATTACTATAATTGTTTACTCCCTGTAATCAAGTAGTTTTTTTTTTAAATACAATTTGAGCAATACCCAGTTTAAGCAGTTTGAGTCTTCTTCCATTTCCTGATGACTTGCATATGCACATCACAGAGAATTTCACAAGCAACAGGGAAACAGTTAGGAGGACAGCTCCTGAACAGCCTAGAAAAGCCACCCCCCTCGCCCCCCCAAACCATGAGTGTCATGTTCTGGATTTTGTTTTCAGTTCAGTCTTGGGTCAATATTTTAAAGAGCATTTCTAAAACATCCTAACCCATTAAAGTGATTTCCATTACTGGGAGAGCAAGATGGTCCAGGGAGTTTATACAACTGCCAACAGTTAGCCATTTCTCAAGTCACATGAAAACATTTTACATTCAAATCTGGATGATCTGATTGAAGAACGAGCTAGGTATGTAAGTGTCAGAGAAACTGAGGGGAAAAAGATGTGTAGCTATTTGTTTTCCTGCGAGACTGAAATATGATAGTTTATATTTATCCATTATGGTCTTCACTGTCCACTCCATTTAGAGAGCCCAGAATTTGTCCTCAGAATTTAACTCCTTTGGGGTAAGGGGTCTTTTTGTTCTGTGTTTGTGCAGCACCAAGCACAATAGAGTCCTGATCAATGACTGGGGCTCCTAGGTCTTATTTACAAAGCGATTTAACAACGAAGCGGGCAAAGTTCAATGTTTTGAGCAGATTGCCAGTCACCGGAGAGCTCAGCAAAGGGCACCTCCCTAATGACTTGTCAAGTTGCTAAACAAGGGGGAAATGCACATAGCGGTCTCGAAACCGCAGCCGGAGATGAAGAAGGCAGCGCGCGGTAATGCACTTCGCCAGAGATTGTGCGAACCGCAGCCTAGAGCCAGCTCCGAGGAGGCGGCTGAGATGGTGCTGAGCAGCTGGGAGCCAGGAAAAGGGGACTGGGGAGGCGGAGAAGTTTCACTCCCTCTTACCTCCCGCCGACGGGCAGAGGGCAGCCAGGCGGACTTGCGGGATGCCGTGGAGAGGGGGCGGCCCGACCAGCAGGCTCCACGGGGCAAGAGGAAGTGCCCCAGGCTGGCATCTCTCCCCCAATCCCCTGAGCACGGAAGGACCCGGCTTCCCCCGCACTTGACTGGCTCCGAGCGAGGCGGAGACCCACCTCACGGGCACTCGCTCGCTCCATGACAGCTAGCCCGACGGCGATCAGTGTAGCCGGGCCACCACGAACCCGCCTGACCCCGCGGGGAACCAGCGCCAAGAAGGAAAGCCCAGGCCACTCCCCTTCCCACTAGACTCTCTCTGCCCAGCCCCCACAGCAGTACCGGGGGCAGGCGGCATTCGGGCAGCCAGCTCCCCTCCCCCGGTCTCTCCGGTTCCCCCGCCGCCCTGCGAAGCCCCCCACCAGAAAGAAGAAGACAACGAGGACGGAGGCGCCTCATCTCCAACCCAGCCAGGTGAGGGGAGGCAGCCCCAACGCAGCTCTCCTCGTTGGAGCTCCTCTCCCCAGCCCAGCCCCTCGCGATAGGTGACCGAGGGATACCTGGGCAGCCCGTGCCCCTTTCCGCTCTCGGCTCCCCCGGCCCGGCCCCTCAAGGGAAGTGATTGGGGGGGTCCGAGGCAGCCCGTGGCTCCGTTTCCCGCCTAGCCCCTCACCAATGGTGGAGATGAAGGTGGTGTTGAAGGCGTCCTCGCTGAAGCGGAACAGCAGGCAGGTCTTGCCCACGCCCGAGTCGCCGATCAACAGCAGCTTGAAAAGATAGTCGTAGGTCTTCGCCATCTTCGCGCAGCCAAGGCTCTGGCTTGCCGGGAGCGAGGGAGGGGGAAACTCCACCACCACTCCCCACCCACAACACTGACGCGCCAAAGCCGGCATCCAATCACCGCCGGCAACGCCCCGAGGCTAATCACTACGCGCCGGAAGTGCGCCGCGGGCTGACGGGGTATGTAGTCTCTTGAGCAAAGATTCATTTCCGGAGCGCGGGCCAGTGGCTCTTGTGCTGGAGTAGGAGGCCTGCGGCTGCCTGGGCAGTGGCTCGGGGGTGGAAAGGGCCGTGTAGTGCGAAAACTCACTCAATTTATGGGGAGGAGGAGGATAGGCAGGGCTGCAATGAGGCGCCCTGCGGCTAGGAGTGCTGGGGCAAGGCCCCGGTGGTGCAAGGAGCCTGGGTGTGCTGAGCTGAGCGGCTCTGGGGCGAGGAAAGCGTCCTGCAATTTAATATCGCCTAACTCATTAACTGAATTAGTTCTAATGAATGTTACCTAGTTGCCAGAGGACACTGGCTAAGGATCAGCTTGAAACACCTGGACTCCCTCCCTCCCCCCCCCCCCCCCCCCCAGGAAGGATTCATTTCAGAGGCTGTCACTGCCGGGCCGCTCTACTGGCATCAGGGAAAATGGTAGAAATGGTGAACATGCCCTGCTCCAGCCGCATCTGCCCTTCCCTTGAGTGTACTGTTTCCAACACATCAATTGTTTGTTTTATCTGTCAGTAGCTTTGGTGAACGTTCGTGCTTTGGTAACTGTGAAGACAGAAGCTATCCCTCTCTTTTCAGAATAGGTGTAGTAGCATAATTGTGGTTGTGGCCCTGTGCTGCAAATTGGTCCATGGAACCACCTAAAAATGGAGAGTTCAGTCTCCATGACCATTCAAGCCTTAATCTCCCTACTAAGATTTTCCCAGTGATACGAATCCCGTAGCACTAGACCCAGGACAAGGATCAGCAATACATTTAACATTGACACAAAACATCTGTGAGGTGGTAGTGACTTTCAGTTACTACCAAGCTTATTTTTAACTAATGGATCTTTGAATACCATGTGATGGAGCACTGCAAACAGATGTGTCCATTTCATCATATGAAAGGCTTTCTTTGCATCCAGTGGCAGAAGTGAGCCAACTGCAAACTTTGTGGTTTGGGTAAATACATTTAGATACCTACGCTTATTTATAGAACCCATAGCTTCCTTTTATAAAGTGTATTTGGTTTGGGCATGAAAAATTACATCCACACAGACTCTCCTAACAATTCTGCATCAATTAACTAATTTTATTTTTATAACACTCTGGTATCTGAAAAAAGAATATCCCTGAGCACTTGAATATCCTCTATATACCTAGAGTTCCTATGAATACAAACATTACACTGGCTGCTTGTAAACCCTACACTGCATAACAATACTCTATTAAATAGCTGCGGAAATATTTGTGTATAGCAATGTTTCACCAATTGCCTGTATATAAACTTTAAAAAGTACTGCACCAGATATTTCTTTTTATCTGTATATAACAATCCTCCAGAAAAAAAAATTTTAAGGTGATGCTAAGGTTTCAGGCACATGTCAGTGTGTATTACCTTTCATAAACATTAAAATTTAGAAAAAAAATTAGAAACCCAGAAAATGCAGAGTAGATGTTTCACTTCTGAGCTGAGGCATCCCATAGAGATGCCAACATGTGCAGTATCAAAAATGCGCACCAAAAACATGGGGTTTATCAGTTCTTTCAATACCGATATGTCTCTGATACTATTGGTAAGCATGATGACTTGTCAACATACTAACCTTTGTTCTTTTTATGTAAGTGCTCTGATTACACTTCCCAGGATATGAGGTTTGTACATGGAGACACATGAACTCAGGGTTTAATGACACTTGGATAATTGTCTACCACCTGTGATCATATGGCTTCATCCTGTGAGGTACTGGGGTCAATTTTGCCTCCACAATTACTGCTACTTGGAAAACTAAATATCTAAATTAAATTTGTGGGGATAATCAGGTATTTAGATGTTCAAGTGATAGAAGCTATACCCACAAATAAATGAAGACATAATACTTCAGTTATATGCACATAAAATTTTGCAGGTGCAAAAAGAGATCTGGTGAAAGCTGATTTAATTTTGGCAGCAAATGTTTCGCTTAGCCAGCTTAAATGGTTATATATCTGTGTAAAGTGAGATAAGAAGATTGTAACTTATAGATTTTTTCCCCAAAGTCTTTTAAGTACTGTTAACATGTCAGTATTTTCTTCTTTCATTTGGTACCTGTAATGTTCTGGAGTGAGTCAGCATCATTATCCATTTCTACAGTATCCTTCACAGTATGTCACAGGGTTGTATCAAAATAAACAAAACTATAAAAACAACTGACAGCTATAGGAAAGAACTACTGCTTTAATTTAGTTTTAAAAGCTATAATAAAGTGTGCCCTATGAACAGAAACAGGGAGTTATACAATTGTAAATCATTGGGACAGATTATTCTCTCCCACAGGAAAAACTACAGGAAATGGTCTTGGGACGGTTTGCTCCAAATTATTCAGTTAAGGATTGCCCCTTAACTGGAGGGGAAGAGTCTGGCCTTAAAGACCCCAGTTTCCCTTCCCTTCCCCAGTTTCCAATCCCCTATGAGCTCTCCCTCACTTTCCTGTAACTATGGCTCCAAGTGGGGCCCTGCTGACAAAGCAGTGGTGCCTGGTACCTTTCTTAAAGGATATTCTGCTCAGTAGTTAAGCTGTACTAATCTCTGAGTGGGCCTTCCACAGTACTGGTATTGTGGAGATGATGTGCAACCATGATCCCTCATTGCATACAGATTCTCAAGCCCTTTGTGGGGAAAAGGGGGGTTCCAGAAATGTCGGGGAGAGGATGGGGCTAAACCTCCCTAACAGGTAGTCTAGGGCCGATCTGTGTGAAAAGTGTCCCAACTGCACCAGAATTGCGGGGCTAGGACCTGGCCCATAGTTGCCAAAGGTCCTTTCTCACAGATGTACGTTAGGACAAGCTATGTTACCTGCTGACTTTGAACTAAGTAAAGAACTTGAGATGCATGGGGTTCAGTCACACATAGATAGCCAACAAACATCATATGCATCAAACATCGTAATCACTCTTTGAAATTAAACCATAATTTGATGGGGGAACCAACATAGAGGTCTTAAAACAGGGCCAAAGCATTCTATTAATTGGCCATCTAGAAGAATATGGACTGCTGCATTTGGACAAAATGTAATCAGGAGCTGCCCCAAACAATGAAATACATTAAGAAGAAGTCTTGAAGAAACAAATGCAATCAGCATGATTCCAAACCTTTCTTTTAAATAAAGGTCTAAGCATTGTGAGATTCCTGACATGGGAGCAAGATGTACTAGTTACAAACTATGAACACAAATCCAATGACAAATCTGGTTTCAAATTCTCTACAAGTTGGAAGTCTGTTTCAACAAGAACTTGGAACTAACCTTTGGTTTACTATATTATGATTTAACATTATATGACCTCCACAACTGGATATCATGTCAACAAGTGGAGCAGAAATCTCAGTCTGTTCCGCTAACGAACACCTCAGGGAGATCAGGATATCATCGGCAGAGCAAAGACAATGGAGCAATACAAGATTTTTTTCACACTCGTAATGCTCAGCATTGTTCAAACTGAAATTCTGGAATATGGTTGCTTAGTTTTTTTCTTTCTACATCAATGGTAGTTGGCTGTGTGCGTGTTATTAAGATGGGCTGTTGGGCTATTTATTACAAGATTTAAGATTATAAATGATGACAGCCTAATCTGGCACTGAAGCAATAAAACTGAATAGGTTAATTATTTCAGACCAGCATGAACCATCAGATTAGGGGAAACTACTAATGAAAAACTAATCACTGAAACATTTTCCATTTATTTTATTGTCTGAGGCCTGAGTGGTTACATAGCCTAATTCGGGCCTTTTTAAAAATTACCACATCAGCCTAGTTCAGCAATGAAGAGGCTTTTATGGAATAGATAGGTTTTCATATGTCTCTGGAGCAACACGTTTGTGTTCACCATCTGCTATTCAGGAGTAATTTTATAGAAAAATAAAGAAAATCAGTTTACTCTTTAATTACTGTGGTGCTTTGCAATATTGTACTCAGTTCTGAATGGGAAAAGTACCAGTTTGCTAGACTTGCAAGACAGATGTTTATTTAACCACCAACTTAAAAATTACCTTAAAAACAAGACATGAAAACTCACTGATATTTACGTTTTTTCCTGCCTTTGTTTAGTATGTAAAAACTGCTACTGTACAAACTGTATACCTCACAAAGCTCTTTGACTGTGTTTGAAAGGACAGTGTCAAGGCTGTTAGGCCTTAACAACTACCGTGACGTTTGCCCTATAAAAATTCCATTGTTTCAAACCAATCTTTGCTATAGCATTACATTTAAAAAAAAAAAAGTTGTGCATCACATGCTAGACAAATGTGAGCAATGACAGAAAATTTTATTTCTGTTTGACAGATATATTTCTATCTACTAATGAGGGACTACGGGGGTTTTTTTGTTTTGTTTTTAAAGAGGGTGGAAGGTAGAAGAAAGTTATTATGGGCCATCTAAAGGGTTACACTTCCATAGGAACAAAATAGAAAAGATTGTTGTAGTGTTGATTTCTATGTTGAAGGAATGGTAATGCAGCCTTTCTTAAACCCCAAATCATATCCTAACCCTAGTCAATTTCAACTTTAAACTAAATTCCCCTGGTCATATCACCTGATTATAATAGTTTTAAGTTAACCCACATCTTTTTGTATTGTGTACTGTTAAACAACTGCTAAGTCCCACCCAAGAGATGGCAACAACTCATCGGGGGTGAAGTAATACATATGTAGCCCTTACCTTCCTCAAAGAACTGTAGTAAGATTTAATGAAGAACAGATGGTTTGTAAAGCACTCCGGTGGGGATCCTTGGATGAAAGGCATTAAAGACGTGCATAGCAAAATAGTCCTTTTATGCTCACTAATATCATATAAAATGTCACAAATATAAAATCTAAATAAACGATTTTATGTACAGAGAAAAAAATACAAAATATTTGTAATTGGTCTGCACATACTCGAATGATCTGAAATTCGTATGAGAGTAATGCATCTAATTCAACTTCCATTCCCATTTCTATTGTCTTGGTTGGCAAATACCATCACTTCTGAATTTTCAAATATCTCTTTCCTCCTTGTTCAAAGGAAAGCCTGACTGAATACAAAACCGATAGGCCCACTGAATGCAGAACTTGTTCAGTAGTGGCAAAACTCAGAAAATTAAGATCTTTTGCTCAAGGGATCAGAAGTTCTGGGAGATTTTAATGCATTGTTGTAAGACTATAAGATTTCAAACACCAACAGAATGGTTTGAAATACACGGGTAGCTCTTAGACCCTTCTAGATGCTGTTATTTTAAGCACTTGTAGAATCCACAAGTCCCAGAACTGCTTCAACCATCTACGAACACCATCTAACTGCACATCATTACACCATCTAACTGCACATCATTGTGAGCTTTGTTCTCCAGCTTTTGGAGTCTGCTAACTAAATATAATAGTATTCTGCACTTAAGAATGACTGGTTTGGGAAGATGCTATTGTGAGTTAAAACCAGTTGGTATCCATCACCTGAAATTGTTACATCTATTACTTCAAAATAATCTGCCATCTTTTTCTCAGTTGTAGTAGCAGGTCCTGCACTGCATCTAGGTGCTTCAGGATTCATTCTAGGCCTTGTGCCTTCTGTAAGCCCTGCTGTTACCTGCAAGTGGATTTTTCTGTATTCTTAATTTTTTAGTCTTTAAGCAGAGATGTGCTCTTCACTACACAAATGATGGGCAGTGTGAACTCTTTTCATATGCATATTAAGAGAACTCTATCTAGGAAGGTGTTACATGGACTCATTTAGTAATGCAATGCAAAGTTAATTAAATATGCACACGTTTCAATCTGCCCATACCCCAAGAAGAAAAAGCATTACTTTGAATCTTATACATGCTACAAGTTGCATGTGTGTGGGCTACTAAATCAATTTAGTTAAACCAGTGCTATCTTTCGTGTGCTATTAAATCAATTCAGTTAAATCAATGCTAACTTTGCCTGGACACTCAAATAATTTTAAAACTGCTTAAAATGTTCTTGCCAATTGAAGCTAAATCAATATGACAAGTTAAAATTCATTTAAGAGTCCACTTAAAACCAATCTAAAAGTATATTTTTCTTAAACTGCTTCAGTTTGTAATACAGATAAGACCCCAGGCCGACAGAGTCTCCAGATCAAACATGCCATTTAAGTGAACTTAAGTATTAACTGAACTTAGATCTACAGTGTGGAAATCTGCCTGTAACATCAATCTAGTTACACCTGTATAAATTTCCCTCTTCTAAACAAGCCATTAGAAATTAAATTATTATTGTGAAGTCATGATCAGTCAATAAGTATCTCTTTCCAGGGGTTTGTCTACAGTACAAAATTAGGTTGATTTAATTTAGGCCAACCTGCTACAGCCACAGCAATAATTTAATCAGCTGCTGGTGTCTACACTACTCTCCTTCTGCTGGTCGTGCATGTTCTCACCAGGAGAGTTTACACCAACTGAAGTGGGGCATTGTGTGGCACTGACAGCTGCACAGAGCTCATAGCTGGAGCCCCCACCCCATCCCAGGGTGACAGCTGTGAGCCCAGCCCCGAGTCAATTTAACAGCACAGAGCCAACCAACGCTGAAATTGACATTTTTGTCAGCAGTATGGGAGGCTCACAGCTGGAGCCCTGACACTGACAAGAATGTCAATTTCACAGCTGGAAGGCTCCCATGCTGTGAATTTGAGACCCTCAGGGGGCTCACAGCTCAGCTGTCACTCCAGGCTGGGGGATCCAGCTGTGAGCCCAGCACACTGACCACCCCCTGCTGCCCTGGCCCCGCCCCCACTCCACCCCTTCCATGAGGCCCCACCCCTGCCCCCCCTCTTCCCACCCCTTCCCTGCCCCCATTCCAACCTCTTCCCTGAAATCCCCAACTCCGCCCCCTCCCTGCCCCCAGGGGGTGCAGAAGGGTGCAGGTGCGGCAGGGAGCTCAGGGCAGGGGCTTGGGGTGCAGTGGGTCAGGGTGCGGCAGGTGGCTCGGGGCTGGGGTGCAGGAGTTGTGTGGGGTGTGGCAGGAAGCTCAGGGAAGGGGGTCACAGTGTGGGGTGCAGCAGGGGGTCAGGGTGCAGGAGGGGTGTGGGGTGCGGCAGGGGGTTCAGCTGCAGAAGGGGTTCGGGGAGCAGGTCCACGCACGCTGCTCCAGGAAGCGGCCAGGACCTGAGGGCGGGGGGAGCACAGGGGTCTGTGTATTGCCCTGGCCGCTCCTCCACGTACCTCCCCCAAAGCTCCCATTGGCCAGGAACAGGGAACCATGGCCAATGGGAGCTTCGGGGGAGGTACCTGGAGGAGTGGCCAGGGCAACACATAGACCCCTGTGCCTCCCTCCCCCCCCAGTCCCAGCCGCTTTCCAGAGCGGTGCAGGGGCAGGGCAGCATGTTTGAGACCCCTGGTTTACACCGACACTGCGTCACCCTTACTACACTGACATAAGCACTATGCCTCTTGGAGGTGGAGTATGATATCAGTGTAGCAGGCCACTTACTTCGGCGTAAGGAGCATTCTAGTGTAGACACTGACATAATTAGGTCAATGTAAGCCTTACGTCCACATAACTCTGTAGTGTAGACCAGTGGTTCTCAACCTGTGCTCCATGCAACACTATGTCTAAGGGATCCGTGAAAGTATTAGACTGAAAACTAACTGAACAGAATTCAACTATATATATACATACAATAGATTTCAAAAGGGGTCCTCACCTTCATTTGAAATTTTTCCAGGGTCCGCAAATGAAAAAATGTTGAGAATCACTGGTGTAGACCAAGTCCAGGAAAAATAATATTGTAATCTGTGTACATCAAGAAGATAATTTCTAATCAAAATCCACCATATACTCTGACCACACCACGGAGCAAACCCCAGAAAAATATCCTATCTCCAAAAGGCAATGAATGGAGCAGAACCGAGTGAAACAGGGGGTAAGCAGGATCCTCAAGTTCTGCCTTGCAACCGCAATGTAGAAGTATTCTATGCAAAAAGGGATAGTTCAGCAAAAGGACACTATGATGCATGCGTTTAGAGAAGCTCAACTTCAGCTGTTAGACAACAAAAAGTTTTCAGTCACCTTTTTCTAAACATAACTACTATTATACTGGGCCTTGATGTTTCCAGTCCATCTTCAGGAATCTTTCAAGTTACCCCTTTATACAGTTGATGTTCAACATCTTTAATTTCCTGTTCTTATTCTGCAACAAAATAAACTTGTATTTTATTTTTTTAACATTTGAATTGCAGCTGTAGTATTTGCTTTTAAGGGGGTGCACAGAGGGATCTATGGAGACATTTTGAGCACCGAGCTGACAGTGGCAAGCACTCACACTTTGACACAGTAAGCAGCAAACACTACAAAATGAAGCTCCAAATAAACTCAAAATAGAGAACCAAAACTCAACCGTGGTGCTGACATCCTGCTTTTTGATCATGCTTCTGTGCCTCTCCTTCCCTAGAAACCTCTATTTTTAATGTAAACTCTAACTCAAAAATCTTCATAAGGCATTAGAGTGTTCTAGCAGGAGAAAAATTAAAAGAATGGAATGGTAATGTAGGAGGGGAAAAGGAGGAGGATGCTTTGTCATTTCTTTGGTGAGTTATGTATAATGAAGGTATTGTCTTGGTCGAAGGATTTTATAATCCTCCTCCCGAAGCAACCATCTGGTTGTTACATTTTTATTTTCAAGCTACAGGTAAATAGGATACATTTGAAGGCAAAAAACTGGAAGGGAGAGGAAAGTATTATAAAGCAAGAATTGGAGTCAGCTGCTCTGTACTGATAACTAGTAGGACAGTAAACAGAGCCAAGTGTTAACGGAGTCTTTTCAGATTAAAGCATTTATAATGCAATTTGTATGATAAGTGCTTTAATCTAAAAGGTTTCAGAGTAGCAGCCATGTTAGTCTGTATTCGCAAAAAGAAAAGGACATGTGGCACCATAGAGACTAACAAATTTATTTGAGCATAAGCTTTCGTGAGCTACAGCTCACTTCTCACGAAAGCTTATGCTCAAATAAATTTGTTAGTCTCTGAGGTGCCACAAGTACTCCTTTTCTTTTTAATCTAAAAATTATACAAAAATATAATTTTTAAAATGCCCCTACCATCAACACATCAGATCATCGAGAGACACTGTCAGCTTACTGTTATTGTGTCATAACTCAATTTGCGTGCCCTAGAGAAGAAACCATTAAAAGTGAAAAGCCTATATAATGGCCTGAAACACTACAGCAGTGTTTCTCAACCAGGGGTATGCATACCCGTGGGGGTACACAGAGGTCTTCCAGGGCATACTCAATTCTTCTAGATCAGTTTCTCAACCTGGGGGTTGCGACCACCAGGGGGATCACAGGACAGGTTTAGGGGGTCACAAGTGCAGGGCCAGCATTAGGGGGTAGCAAGCAGGGTAATTGTCTGGGGCCCCATGCCGCAGGGGGGCCCGTAAAGCTAAGTTCCATGCTTCAGTCACAGGTGGCAGGGCATGGGCTTCAGACAAGGCTCACAAGTGAAACACAGGCTCAAGTATCACACTGAAATGTGAGTAGAATATTTATATTCCAATTGATTTATTTTATAATTATATGGCAAACATGAGAAAGTAAGCAATTTTTCAGTACTAGTGTGCTGTGACACCTCTGTATTTTTATGTCTGATTTTCTAAGCAAGTCATTTTTAAATGCAGTGAAACTTGGGGTAAGCAAAACAAAACAGACTCCTGAAAGGGATACAGCAGGCTGGAAAGGTTGAGAACCACTGCACTACAGGGTCCTGGGGCACTTCCTGCAGAATAAGGTGGAGGTTTTCTTGGTAGAAGAGATGTTTTGTAGCGCCAGTGTTTTGTACTGTAGAGAGCCAGGCCTGAGGCTCGCCTGCTGTCTCTGTGGGACTCGCTTGGTCTCCCCGGAAGCGCTAGCCTCAGCGTTGGCTGCAGGGCCCCGTGGTCTCCGCAGGGGCAGCCAGGCCTTGGGGCCCTGTCAGGAAGGTAGCCATCCACCCTCGGCGCCCGTCATTGGCGTGGGTCGGCAGGGATCAGGGCTGCGTATCAGGCCGCGGACCCTGGGGTCTCCCCGCAGAGCGGCCGGATTGTGCCCACCTCCGTCCTGTCTGTGTGGGAAGCTGCAAGCGGGGCTCTTTCCGGCCGCCGGGATCCAGGCTGGCTAACGGGCTCCACATCGAAGCGCAAGGCCGGGGAGTCTGAAGGACTCACACGGGGGAAGCGAGTTGAAAAGCGCTCGGGTACCCGTAACTCGCCAGGGCAGAGACTCACCAAGCCCCGCCATAGGCGAGATGAGAGCACCACGGGGACCATAGAGAAAAGACCACCACGCTTCTTGCTCGCCGCCTCCCGGAAGCGGAAGTCGGCCTATGAGCGCCGATTCGTTGCCGTGGCCCGACAGGCCCGCCCCGTTCACTGGTCATTCACTCGAAGGGTACTTCCGGTTGGGGAGACAACATGCCTGTGAGTTGTTTTGTTTACAGCGTTGGGACCCAGCGAGTGAATCACCTTAGCAGCCCCCTGAAGGGTGGGGTGAAGGGCCTCAGACTGCGGCCAGGGGAATGTGCCCTCCCCCAGCCCTGTGTATGGGACCCAGCTCCAGGGGCCCGCAACGCGGGCAACCCTCCCCTCGTGACCGGGATAGATGTGACGCGGGGGGGATTATCCTGGCACTGCGCTGGGCGGGAGGGACACTGGGGAGTTGGCGCAGCCACGTGACACTAACGGCACTGGGGGACGGAGTAACTGACACCCAGGACATGGGGGGGCGGCGACGTTAGCAGGGAGCCCGCGTGCTCACGGGAGGCTGAGGGCGCCTAGTGCCCTTCGCACGTGCCGGGACGCCCGTTACTGGCTTCTCGCGTTGGATTCTCAGAATAAAGCAGACTTGCGCCAAAGGGGAGTGAGAGCGCCACGGGCCTGGCTGCTCCGATCTCCCGTCCTGCCCTGTACTGGGGTCTGTGATGCCACCTGGGGCCTAGGTGCTCCAATCTCCCGTCCTGGGGTCTGTGATGCCAGGGGCCTGGCTGCTGAGACTGCCCGCCGCCCCCCAGGCTTCCCTGTAGTGGGGCTGAGAGTGCTAGGGGCCCCGCTGTGGGACCTTCCCAAATCCCTTTTCCTGCCCTCTTCCTCTCCCTTTATCTTGTGTGTGGACTATCTCTGCCAGGAGGGAGTCCAGTTCGGGGGTAGGGGGTGTTATATCTCATCCTGCTCTAGTGAAGATAAAGTTTAGTCATTCAAGTCAAGGACAGGCGGATTGAGCCCCTCTAGACCACGCTGGCCCCTGTTTCATTTCTGCTGTGGATAACATGGAGGACACTTGTTTGCACTTTGGGAGGGTTGGGTGCTTAATTGGTTTAATCTGTTCTGAACCATCAGATTAGCAGGTGGCAGCTGTGGGGTTGTCTTTTGAAAAACATTCAAGGAACAATCAATCACATGGTACTGGCACTGGCCTATTGGCTGCGCTCCAGCTACCTTGAGTTAGCTCGGTGGCCTAGGTTTTAGGAGTTTCCTTTAATCATCAGTTCCATAATGGATGGTTTTAGCAGCTTTGTTTTTTCCAGGCATTCCTGTTTTGTTTGTGTACAAATGCCTAGTCCAGCAACCCACTTATCCTTTCCAGTGATGGCAGCCTGATGCTTTCACGCTGATTTTTGAAACCAAGATAGATTGTAGAACTGGAAATCCCTCTCTGAAACAAACTATCCAGAAATCATTGCCAGTTTTCTTTATTCCACGACTCACATCTGATTTTTTTTAGTCAAGAGTGATGAATTGATTCATGCAGCTAGTTCAATAGTGAGAGACATTGCATTGGAAAGAATGATGTAATAGTGTGTGTCCTAGCATAGTACATGTTCTATTACATTACTATAAGAACGAGGAGTACTTGTGGCACCTTAGAGACTAATAAATTTATTTGAGCATAAGCTTTCATGGGCTAAAACCCACTTCATCGGATGCATAAAGTGGAAAATACAGTAGGACGATAGATATGATAGATACACACACAGAGCACATGAAAAAAATGGGCGTTGCCATACACACTATAATGAGAGTGATCTATTAAGGTGAGTTATTATCAGCAGGAGAAAAAAACCTTTTGTAGTGATAATCAGGATAGCCCATTTCCAACAATTGACATGAAGGTGTCAATTGAGTAGTCTCGTTAGAAAATCTGGGTTTGAAGACTTTAAAAAAAAAAAGACTTCAAAAACAGACTCCAATGAGAGACTGCTAAATTGGGATTAATTTGCAAACTGGACACCATTAAATTAGGTTTGAATAAAGACTGGGAGTGGATGGGTCATTACACAAAGTAAGGTTTCAGAGTAGCAGCCGTGTTAGTCTGATGCATCAGATGAAGTGAGCTGTAGCTCACGAAAGCTTATGCTCAAATAAATTGGTTAGTCTCTAAGGTGCCACAAGTCCTCCTTTTCTTTTTACACAAAGTAAAACTATTTCCCCATGTTTATTATCCCCCCTACTGTCACTCTCACCTTCTTGTCAACTGTTGGAAACGGGCCATCCTGATTATCACTACAAAAGGTTTTTTTCTCCTGCTGATAATAGCTCACCTTAATTGATCACTCTCATTATAGTGTGTAAGGCAACACCCATTTTTCATGTTGTGTGTGTGTGTGTGTGTGTATATATATATATATATATCTTCCTATTGTATTTTCCACTGCATGCATCTGATGAAGAGGGTTTTAGCCCACGAAAGCTTATGCTCAAATAAATTTGTTAGTCTCTAAGGTGCCATAAAAATACCTCATTCTTTTTGCTGATACAGACTAACACGGCTACCACTCTGAAACCTATTACAATAAGAAGCATCTCCAAAGGTAGTGGTGGTATTGCAGGTGTTTCTAACACACAAATGCTTGCATATGCTGTTGGTTTTAGTTTTAAAGCTTTGGAACTGGTGTACTGATATACATATACTAACTAAGAACAAAACAGCAGCATAAACTCAACAGGAAATCTCCCATCCAACTAATATAACTGGATTGAGCAGTATTTACCATCCAATACCATGACTTACCCTTTTTTGCTATTAAATCTAGTTGGATAGAGACATAGCACATCCATCTCTAGAGGAGGAGAAGAGAAAGCACAAAAAGAAACGTCTGGTGCAGAGTCCAAATTCCTACTTTATGGATGTAAAGTGTCCAGGTAAATATTTAAGAGCTTTACCCTTTCATTATGCATAACAATAATGAAACTTATGTGTAGTGAAGACTGATAATGAAAGGTCAATGAAATATCATTCCTAATTGTTGCGTAAATCTGCTATAAAAGGGAAAATGAGTGTACTTTCTGTGCTCCAATAAAGAGGGTTTGATTTTTTTTTCAGAACACTTCTGTTTGCTTTTTATATTAGAATAGCAGGGTTTCACTTTGTTTTTGCCAGAGGACTGACTTAGGAGCTCTCTTATGCTTCAGGCTCTTAGATTTTTTCTCCCAAATGTATATTAAAAAATTGAGTGAAATGGATGGGGTTTTGGCAAAGAAAAGCTAAGCCTGTTGTTCAGGTGACACACAATAGATGCTCTTAGCTGTACTTTTGTAAATCTTTCATTATTCCAAATGCACTAGTGGTATCAATAATGGGAGTACAAATGTAAGCTAGTTCTTGGTATTTTAATCAGTCATATCTAATTCTGCCCACATGGAGTCATAATAATGAGAGATTAACTAGATAGTGTAGAAAAGGCTTCAGAGACTTGATTCAGTAGAACAGTTGTGTGTCATCCTAGAGTAACTTGTATTGTTGTAGGCAATGTCCAACTACTACTATCACGAACTTTTAAATGTAATTGTCTAGTATCTTGCAGTTGCTAACTTATTGTTGGAGGAAGGTTGTAAACTAAATAGATGCAGACTTTGCTATGTCTCTTTAAATATTTAACCACTTTAAGTTTACCAATATTCCCTTTTAGGATGCTACAAGATCACCACAGTGTTCAGCCATGCTCAGACAGTGGTTCTGTGCGTTGGGTGCTCAACTGTGTTGTGCCAGCCTACTGGAGGAAAGGCCAGGCTTACAGAAGGTAAGGGAGTATGTGTAACAATTAAGCCAGTTTTATTCCTTTGAAGGCTGTGCATTAATATACTTGCAAAGTGCTAAAGGTTTCATTTTCTCTGTGGCTTAAAAACCAAAGACTGAAAATGAACATTCTTCAGATCCCTCAGAAGTGAGTGTGTGTTTGAGAAGTGTTGATTTCTGGTAAATTGGGAGCTGGATTGCAACTGTATCTGCAGCTGGTCTTTTTTGCATTATATAAGAGCGGTGTAACTAAATCAGTATTCATCAAACGCCCTGAATAGGCTTTAATGATTCCCTATACTCTGAATTGTAATTCCTTTCAGATTAACAGTAAGCATATGGCCAAAGTTTATAGTATGGTTCATTTACTTCTGAACCTGAAGGTTATCAGGTTTAAGTCCCTGGGTCACATGTTCACTGTCATGCTATGGCGTACTGCTGTCAGATTAAAACAGTCTCTGCTTGCCCTCTCCCCCTAGTATCAGCAAGATTCCTTGGTTAACATTCCCTGTGATTAAAATTTGTTTTTGTCAAACTATAGTTGAGTATATAATGGCTGCTCTGTTTGCATAGATAACTGGGGTAGAACCAGTGTTTAACTCATTACTATTTAAGTGCAGCAAGATGCTTAAAATATGAAAGGTGGTATAAAAAACCCCATGAGGTTATATTTAATCTCTTTTCAGAAAAAAAGTATGCATTTAAAGTTGATTTCTGGGCTATACTTTTCAGTGGTAAAACAGGCCAACAACTATGGCTATATAGGCATAAAATAGTAGTGCTGCATATATGTACATTCACAGAAGAGTTTACAGGAGCGCAGGGTGCCTGGAATAAGGCTGTAGGCGGACCAAACTACAGAACAACCCACCCTTACCAGAGCAATCACTGCCTTTAAAAAGATGCAAAGTTAAGCTTTCAATGGCATAGGCATAAAGCCCCTCTCACTGCACATTTGAGATGTAAAAATGTAGCTATGTCATTATAATAATCAGATTAGGCCTGATCTGAAATGCTAATTTTTCACTTGAAAGTCTTGTAGAGAAAAAGTAAATTAAACCCATTATTTATGTAAACTCAGCTACAGAAATAGCCAGGGCAATAGGATGTTCTCAGGGTTGTCTCCTATAACAATTTAAGGACTATCCCATTTTGAATCCTTTTATGTGATTTGTTTACAGGTTGCTCATTTAGAAGAAAGCAACATTGAATGCTCCCTTTGCCAACATGACTCACGTTATATGCTCCTGGAAGCCTTATCTGTTCAAAAACATCGGTTAATCTAACAAGTTAATTATTCTACTTTGTAAGAAACACCAGCAATTATCTGGTGTGGTTTTTTTTCCCCCTCTCCCCAATAAAATGTCTTAATGTGCACAATTTTTCTGGAAGTCTATGGGTAATTTAGCTCCATTTTTAGAGCTTTTTATTACTGTATTTGAATGGGTGATGCCATTCCTCACAAAAATCGGAACTTAAGACTTGCTGCACACCGTTTTGTTAATTATAAACTGACTAATCACCACTGCTATATCAGCTATAGAAATGAAAGGCAAATGGAAACTGCTGCAGGAATACCTTAATGCTTAAATATAGGGAAAAAATTTTTTTTTTCAAAACAGATTTATTTGGGCATAAGCCTTTGTGGGTAAAAAACCCACTTCTTCAGATGCATGGTGGGGTTTTTTCCCCATGAAAGTTTGTGTCCAAATAAATCTGTTAGTTTTTAAGATGCCACCAGACTCCTCCTTGCTTTTGTGGATACAAACTAACATGGCTACCCCCGATACTTTATTTTTTTTTTGCCAGTGTTGTGATACATGGGGTTAAAACTGCTAGATGGATATATAAAGCAAACACTTTTCCATAGGAAAACTAGAAAGCATTCTCTCTGCATAGGGGATATGGCATATGAACAAATACCTATCAGAGAGCAAACTATTAGAGGGCTATGAATGGCATCAAGTCACAAGGAAATAAATAAAATTCAATTCAAAAAGTTAGTTCCATTCTGTGACAGGGTTAATCTAGAAAATAAAGTATGTTGGTATAATGCTTGTTAAGGCTAGTAAATTGCTATTAAATAGGTTTTATTCTGTTATAAACCATGAATTAGCATTGTAAATTCTAAAAAGATATTATGCATAACAATTAACCAGCTCGAGGAAAAAAAATTGGTTGGCTTTTGTTTTTAAAAGGAGTGCTTCTCTTTCTAATTTACCATGGAATACTAACAATTGACATTTCAGTTATTTCTTTACATGGTAAACCATGTAGACAGTGCATTCTTAATCTATATCTTAAGAAGAATAATTTTATAGTAATGTCTTGATTTATATGTAAACAGAACTTTTTTTCAAAATTGCATAAAGTACATCTTCTCGTCGTTTGGCTGGCATTGGAAATTTTGTCTTTCCCAAGTTAAACTATTCTTTTGTGGTAAGAGCATGATGTCAGCTTCAAATCAATAAAAAATAATGCTTGATACCGTATTTGCATCAGTTTGAGATGTTTTACTGCACTTCTTAGAAAGTGAAAATGAATTCTTAGTGTCCATCTCTTCATTTAAAAAAAATCCTTGGTATGTATGTTTTTCTTAAAAGGTGCAAAGTGGCTTGTGTCAATTAGTTGATCCCTACATAACTATTACATATTCTACCAACTTTAAACCATATTGAGATTTCATGACAAACACAGGAAAACTTAAGAGCAAAGTAACGCAAGTCAGATTTGATGTATCATTCAAATTGCTCTAGGTGGCTAAACACTGCCCACAGCCTGTTAGAAATGCCAATGAGGCAAGTAGGGCACTCAATTCTTTCTAGATATAAGCACAAGCTAAAACTAGTGGTTGATATTCCTTTTCACACATGAGATTTTAAGAAAACCTGGAATAACTAAGTATTGCCAAACCAGAGTAGGTGAATAACCCATCTTGTCATTCTGTCTAATCCTGGCTGTTGGCAGTAGCTTAAATGAGATGTAAACTCCTGTAATGCTTCCATACAGTAAATTACATCAACCAGTGATTCTGATTTACCTTCAAGAAGCAAGAATGATTGTTTGCTTTTTATTTAAAAAAAAAAAAAAGGCAATTACCTCCACAGTGAGGTAAGTATGTTCTTTTTGGATATAGAAAGTCTACAACTGCTATATGTACGCTGGTAAAATGTGCTCACTAGTAGCTTTGATTGCTAAAAGTGTTTTCAAACTTATTTCTTGCCATGAATTTTGCTTTCATACCCATTTCAAATACCTACATTAGGGTGTTTCCTATCACTAGTGCTGTATGCGCTGTGGTAGTCTTAGCAATATGCTTGGGTATATGCATGTTATATTAGATCTTTATCTGATCCAATGCAATGGTCAGTAAGTTTGTTTTTCATAAACCCCCTCCCCACAACCAAAAAACCCTTACTTTTAAGAACCATTAAGCAAAGATCACTATTTCCAGAGTATTTATGATATAGAAAAAAAATAAAGCAGCAGCAACATGTTACAATAGAAGTTTTACGTTTTAGTATTTTTGCATTTAATAGCATATAGGCGGTCAGCTTTTCATGAACCCGGCAGGAACTAAGCCATCCAGGGCAAACAACTCATGTTTTATGAAACAGTGCAGATTTCTGCTGTTGAGTATCTAGTGACTTGATAAATGTTGCGCAAGACTATGAAAGAGCGTTCCAATTATAATGTGACAAGTTTACAACCTTTATCTCCATTGTTTTTATACTGGATATATTTTTCCATCAGTGTTAAAGATTTAGGTTAAAAATTACATGAACTGATTTTGTGACAATATTAAAATGTCAAACTAGCTCCTGGCTACTTTAGAAGAAGCCCAATCCTCAGCATCCATGAGCATTTTTTCCCATTTTTTTTAAAAAAAATATTTTAAAACACTGACTAGATAATAGTGATATAAAAATATAGTTTTGATTAGCCAAGAAGCAAACTCACTTAGCACAAAACAAAGTTTAATAAAATGAGTTTTTATTGTTTAAGGCATAAAATAACTAACTATAATCATGAAAGCACTAGACAGGCATTTACATTTAATTAGGAATCTGTGTAAAGTAAACCGCTGACAATTCTGCTAAATATCACAGATCATATATAATAAAAATAAATTTCTTGGTATGTCACATCTCAAACTATAACCGGAGAAATGTGAATGCGGCACTGACATGGTATTTCTCCATATGGTTGAAGTCAAATCTTTGTGAAACAAATGCTAAGAGTGGTAGCAGAGTTAGGGACAGGCAAGTCAGTTTTCTTTCAGCTACTGCCTGTAGTATCCTTCCCCTTCAGGAAGAGAAGCAGAATTGCTAAGCAGTGCTGTGGCACCTGCATCAGTGTTAGAGATTCATTTTGGAGCAACTTTTGTGTTTAAGGTTTTGAGTAAGGGTGGGGGCACGCTCCTGCAAAACCAGATATAATTTGGGAGAAGATGTACATATCCAGCATTCTTCCCACACTGCAACCTCATGAAGAAATACATCACCAGTGAAGTATGCAAGCACAGGGGCTATAAGAATGCTAGCCAAGCTCTGCAATATCAACAGCAGCAGTAGCATTGTGAGTACCTACCTACATGTGTGGGGGAGTTCAATGCTTTTTTTTTTTTTTTTAGTACACCAACCTGATGCTCTGTGCACATGATATACAGGAAGGAAAAAAAATGTACTTAAAATTCCTTTAACTCACTATTAATACTAAAACAGTATTCTGGATTACAGGTACAGCTTTATCAAAATCCATTAAAATTAAGCAAAATGTTTGCTAAAATAAATGAATTAAGACCATACTGTAAATGTTTTAAAAAAAAACCTCACAACTTGAACTATGAATTCATTAATGTGGAAACTTTCATTTTCCAGTCTGTACACTTTAAAATCCAGATTGATCGTTACATTGTAATCAGAACTCATAAAATGAGAATACAGAAGATCTGTTACTATTATAGCAAGTCTTCCTTATGATCATCTTCTGCAGATTGCTTTTGAGCCTGTGAACACTTGGCCATCTCTGAATAAATAGTATTACATGAGAACAAAAGGAACATAGGTAATGCCTCAACTCTGCATTATCTATACAGACATGCATATTTAAATCATGTGCATGTTATACTACCTTTCCATCTGCTCAAACTTCAGTAAGCGTATATATTAAATGATAAAACATTTCACAGTTCTTGTAAAATTCCTGATTTTTTTTTTTTTTTAAATATAGGGGAGACAACAGCCTCATCACTGAACAAGGAGGACATGGTCTCTCTAACAAAGCCAGTATCAAAAATTGTTTTGCTGGTGACAAATTTAACCAAAAGATGCACATGAAAGGAACAAAGTTAATAGATTATTTAAGCAGTTCTTGCACTCCAAGAAACTCAATCTGGGCTAAATGTGTTAAATTTGTAGGGGAAAACAAGTAAGAAGTTGGCACATCTACAGTAAAAAAAAGATTGAATTAAAAATTCATCATGTAAAAACAACAGAAAAAGGTTGTAAGGAGATATATAAAATACGTCCTTGTCTAAAAGGTTTTATGGGAATTTTAGACAAGTTTTTCCTGGTAGGAAGTATAACCAAAATTGTTTAAAATTAAGAAAAAAAAGTAGAAGGAAGCCTTTTGTAGCAGTTTTAATTAAACAATAGAGTAAACTGCCAAAAAGAGAAAACATAATTGCCCATATTGAAGATATTCAAGGCAAAACTAGATTAACTAAAGGAGACTCTGAAAGAAAGAATGTAGATTGTTTTTAAGTGAAGGATGACTAAATACTAAGAGATCATTTAGCTGATTTTCTTTCGTGTCCCTCTGGAAAGAGAGAGAGAGAGAGAGAAGAGAACCTCCACAGCCATTATGGAGCACCCTTAGGTGTTGGATCCCTGATTCAATATTCCTTGTGCCTCTATAGCAGATGAGATTTCCTTTGGAAAGCTCTCAGCATCACTTCTTGCTCATCCAGAGGGGATTACTGTTGAGCAGAGTTGTCCGAACAGCACAGCTTCTGAATTGGGAAGTAAGAGATACTCTGGGTGTAATCTTGCTCCTCTTGAAGTCAATGGGAATTCTGATACTGACTTCAAGAATAATTTCTCATGATTTTGCTCATTATATAGAATATTTTAATTCTGATACAACACAAAAGAGTAAAGGAATACCACTGGGCCAGCAGGCTGGCTTCACTCATTTGTTTTGTGCCAGTCAGAATAGAAAAGCAGTCCTCTAAAAGATGAAAGACCAGCTTAACTCACCATGCTAAGTTTCATCCTTTTCTAATTTTGAACAGGAACTTGAGTGTTACAACTCTGTTAAAAAACATGCTTCTGATGAAATCTAGTGTACAGTCATCCTCAGCCTGGGAGCAACTTCAGTTTCATTTCAGTGGGGTTTGTTTTTGGACAGAAGTAAAAAACTTTGTAGTCAATGTTTTTTAAAAAGCAAAATCTCTATTTTTAAAGTGACTGTTCAAAAATACTGGTGAACAACTTTGGCCAGCATGAATGTGAAAAATATAACATTGCAATAAACAAAGTCAGTCTTGCATGTTGTGATTATTTGATTCTATAAAAGTTTTCCTTAATTTTACTACATTTAAGGAAACTATTTATTTGCGAATACAAAAGTGTCTAGAAGACAAAGAGTAAACATCACCCTCTTTCTGGTAAAGGCCAACAATAATATATCGATCTTGACTGGTCAGTACCTTGGCTTGATATGAAAAAACATTGCTACAGCATTGGTGATTTGCATGGCTGATTTACATAATAACTGTGTTCTCTTAGAATGCCTTTTTTCACCCCTTTTCCATAAGTTAGCAACTACAGAGCTACTTCCCTGAGCGAAGACTTCCAAATACACAAAAATGTAGCACCACTAAAAAAAGTCATATAGGTTAATTTCTTTACAATCTGATAAATGTGTATTCCTAGTAATCTTGGCGCTCACGTGTACCCTTATGTTTTTAAAAACTTTGTTCCTATTTCAATACTACAGTCCAGTTATTCAGACCTACACTATATTTTAATCAAAGTATCATGCCAATTTGTCTTTTTCAAATTCTTTTGCAATCTTTAAGGCAGTGCTGTTGAGGGAAACTGACTGCATATTACAAATAATGTTAACAACTACTCCCCTGGGAGGTGTCACTAACCCACTGTTTATAGCCTCAGAGTCCAACTCTTCAGGAAGAATAAGCAGGACACTGCTTGCACCCACTGCTCCACCAGTATGGGAGATGTAGTGTCGCTGCTGTCTGCAAAAACCATATTCTTGCTTTCTCTCCACAACAACCCAACCCATTGCATATTTTCCATCCTTATCCCATGACGCCTCAGTGTTTGGCACTGGGGTCCACATCATTGTAATAGTATCTGGTTTGAGGTAGCCAGGAAGAAGTTTGTTGGTACTGTTTTTAAACTGTCCAACTTGATAACTGTACAGCAAGGCATTTCCAAATTTCAAGAGGTCACCTGCTGAAGAAAGAAAGCCGCCACCAGCCCACTTGTAGGAGTTGTCCACATAGGGTGCATTTACCAGCCGTCCTTTTTTGTTGCAAACATAACACCTAGAATTAAACAAGAAAGTTTTAGTTGTCACCCTTAAATATAATGGAAATAAATCTTTTAAATTTCTAGATTATAATAAAAGCAAAACAGTAATGAGATGGCACACACTCAAGACACTGTGCAATTGAGTCCAATTTTAATAGTGGGAGGTTGCCACGTACTAGATACCAGTTCAGCATGCTGGATTTCTGGTGCCATGGAGTTTACAGCTACCAGAGATGAAAAACAGCTTGAGAATTCAGGATACAAAAACACACCAAAGCTTGCTCACCTTCCACAAGCACAGAAAACCCTAAGGCTGTAGAGCATAGTTCTGCAGCCCAGGAAGAAAACAACAGAGAAGTAATGAAGTAAGAGTCTGTAGGGCAATGTAGGAGATTGGTTAGGGGAAGGATAAAGTATGTGGCTTGTAGTTCAATGGCCAATAGATGGCTAAATACGTATTTGTGTGCATAAAGGCAATAAACCCACAGTGATGGTAAATTCTGCTAAAAATGGATCTCAGGACTCTTGCTCTGATAGTCTGACCCAGTGGGTCAGACTCTTTGTCCCCAAGAGCATGTGTTTCATAACAGACAAAAGGACATTGAGTACTAAACTTTGTTCAACATCAGCGTGCTCCATACACTGCAAACTCACTTTAGGGATGCATTTAAAATGACTAAAACCTAAGTTCCAATCACCTTCAGAGTCTGCAATCCACAAAAGTAAGTCACACCAAATGTACCATGCCTAGGCTTAGCAATACTGATAGAAGTGTGTCATGGACCTGCCTGAAGCTGGGGGGGGGGGGGGGGGGGAGAGGGAGGGGGTCCTGTGAAGTGAGCATGCCTAATTCAAAGTCCAATTAATATTGGACTCACGATGGCCTGTCTGGGCCTCACATGCCACAAAATAAATCAAAAGCCTCTCACTGATCTAAAAGAAGAGTGCTCAGAATTATCCCGACAAAGCCTGGCTTTGTGGGCTAAGGCAGAGTGAAGATCCTTTCCTCTGCTTCACCCAGAACTGCCATCCATTAGCAGCCAGTCCTTATCATCTGACCTGCTGATCCCTGATTGGCCTTTGCCTGCTCCCAGCCCTTCTAGTTGCTAGAGGACTGCAACTTGCTGGTTCCGCCAGCAGCTGACTGTGGGAGGCCTTTCTAAACAACTGGAAGTCCAAACTCATTGCCCTTCTTTTCCTAGGGCAGGTTGTACCAAGGCAGTGAGGTCTCTGGCGGTGGGCAGCAAATGCCTGATACACCCTATCACAGAGAGTTATAACGTTATAGATTAAAAGCAGTTCCTGAATAGCACCAGCCAGAGAGTCAGCCAGCTGCAAACAGAAGCAGTTGCAGCAGGTATTCAGCCACAGTGGAAGACCATCAGACTCTTTACAGCAGTTTGTACTCTAGACATTCTCTTCCCGGTGCTGATTGTTTGCTCCAACCCTCCGCACCCATGCCTCCCTCCATCTGCCTTCCATGTTCCTTTTATCCTTCCCAGCAATTTTCTCCTCCCTTCCTTTGCATTTCCATTTAACTGATCTCCTAACAAATCCCCAACAAAACATTTAAAGAAACCCAATCCCTTCACCGCTCTCCCCCTCAAAAAATCATGGCACTAATAAGATGTTTTCAAACCATCCCTGTTCATTTGTACTTTATATCCCTTTCCCTAATATTTTTTCAGTCTTGTCTATTTAGGTTGTAAGCTCGCTAAGACAGGAACCATCTCTCTAGGTATGTGCAGTGAGTGCCTAGCACAAACTGTTCTCAGTTAGCCTCTAAGTTCTATTGTAATACAAATAAATAATAAGAATTTAAACCTAGAACTTTAAACAGAGCTTAAAGCCTACTGTAAAAGCCAAGATATAGAAGCAACAAGGGAATTTGGAAATAGCCCTGTGAGTAAATGTTACTCTGTTACCCAGCGTTTTCAGAACCCAAAGCAGTGGTAACTTAACTGTTTCACTCCAGGCAGCATCAGAAATAAATCAATGGGAACACCATGCTTCCGGCTGATGAAAGACTAATACAATTAAGCATGCTCTTATCTAAAACTATAATTTATTAGATTAAATCACACAGAGACATAAGTAATAGGTTTCGAACATCCCAAATAATTACCTAGAATCTGAGATGGTATTGAGTAATTAACTAGTGGTCTGCAATGGCTAGTAGCTTCCCCGCCAAGGAGCATGATTTCAGGAAAAAGTCTTTCAGGATAGCTTCGGAGAACTGCTCCAAAGTACACTATTATCTAATCTTTTTATAACTAACTTTTATAAAACACATAGCCCATAGTGACCCCTACAGGGTCATCACCTCTTCTAACTTCAATAAATTACTCATCCACAAACATTCCTAACAATGTTAGTCATAATAAGCTTTTATATCAAAGGTGCCCAAACTCAAGATCTCCAACCACTTATTTTCTTTCAGTCAATTTGACGACTCTCTTCTTCTCCCCTCCTCCCATTCTGATTAGCAGAAACTGCAAGCCTGCAGCTAGTTTTGACCTTGCCTCCAGAAGCCCTACTTGTTCAAATTAATCCTCAACTATGTGGTGTTATATTTTATTAATTCATGGTGGCTGAATGCACACAATAAGGTTGCAAATTAGCTTGATCAAAATCTGGGGTACACCGCCCCCCAAATTTGGGGCAACATTTTAGCTGTTTTTTCTTACACAACCTCTTATCAGAAAAGGAAATTAACCTATCAGACACGTAGGCATTTTCTAGCCTGCTGGGAAAAGCAAAACAGAGCTGGAAAGGCTGTTTTTGAGGGTGTCACAAGATTTTCCTGCCCAAAGACTACAGACCAGACAACCTCATGACTAAACATCCCCCAAAATGAGCATGTGGGAGCAGATCTGAATGTGACCCCCTTCACATTCAGACCCCCAAGGATTGAGACTAGAGTCTGAACTCACCCATGAGAGTGCATAGACCAAAATGTCCAGTGGCCACCTCAGGCAATACAAGTATCCACAGAGAGTTTTACAGGTTATGTGCAAATGGACTGAACTGAACTCCTAATTTTTTTAGCAATTTGTACGGATTGCCCCCACTGATCAGTTGTTGAATGGTTTGAAATGCCCCACACCTCCCATCTGAACACTCCATTCTGGTTTCTTCTCTTTTTAAGGTCCATGAGATTCCTCCCCATAGTACTGGGCCAGCTCTGGCTGATATTACACCCCAGCGTGCTCAGTTCTTGAGATAGATAAAGTGGGTGAGGTAAGGTCTTTTCTCCTGGGACTGATACAGCTACAACACCGCATGCAATTCTTGTCATGTTAATACTACTACAGAACCAGCAGAGGGGATCAGGTACGTACTTTTTTAAGCAGTATGATATGGTTCTGACAAGTTACTTTTACAGCAGAAGAAAAATAAATTAATTACATATAAAAAGATGATGTATTGCAAAGCTAAAGAACAATGGGAAAGGGCACTGTTACACAAATTCAGGAGGCAGAGAACCAAAAAAAAAAAGTAATTAGTTCGATCTGCTGCTGTTTTTCAGTCTCATTATAGGGCTATTCAGAGTATACTGCTAAGATCAAAGAATTAGGTGACCTACACCTAAAACTTAGGTCGACCGAGTTATGTCCATCAGGGATGTAAACAATTCACACCCCTGAGAGACACAGTTAAACTGACCTATGCCCCGGTGTAGACACTGCTAGGTTGATGGAAGAATTCTTCCATTGATCAAGCTACCACTTCGTGAGGGGGTGGATCTACTACAGCGATGGAAAAAACCCTTCCACTGCTGTACCAAGTGTCTACTCTACAGCTCTAGAACGGTGCAGTGGCAGTGCTGCAGCTGTGCCACTGTAATGCTTGTAGTGTAGACTTCCCTTAGAGAAATAAGGGATGTGATAGAATCATTAGGTTGTCCAATGCATCTCCCTTGCCAGTGCAGGGCTGCTCCTCAGACTATGTTCACTAGCATTTTGCCTAGCTTTAAGTGTTTCAGGTCATAGGGCTCCCACCAGTTCCTTTGGGAGACTGTTCTATAGCCTAATATAATTGTCTTAACTGGTTTAACCAAGAGCAGCCACAAACCAGAGGAAAGCAACAGGAAACCTTCTGTACTTTTTCTGACAAGAAGTATTACTTCAGAACAAAGCCAAAGCGATCCACATGCAATGCTGGACAGGTGAGACACCTCCCACCGCAGGCCAGAAGGCACAACAAATAAATACTGGGGGGGAGGCGCCAACCACTAAGAGTACAGGCTGTAGTTATGATGGTGCTGCATCAAGTTCCTTGGGAAATACTGTGCCTGATGTCTGCACCGAAGAAAATGAATGACCTGAACTTTCATAAATGAATCAGAGAAGGAACACAGAATGTGACAGTGTGTATGAAGGGAACCTCTCCATTGTGACCAAAGAATTGGAAAGATGTAAGATGGAATACGTGGAATCTCAAAGCTATGTTGGAAGGGTAAGAATCATTTCATGCTGATGGATGGATACGCAGTGGACTACTCAGGATCCAATGAGAGAAAATGGGGTCACATTAATCTCATCCAAGGAAACATCCAAGTGTGCACTTGAATATAATCCACTCAGTGAAAGAATCATTAAAATTTGTCTTTGGTGGAAAGACTGACTGGCTTTGCTCAAACAGGTTTACACCCCTACACAAGTTGAAGACAATATGATTAATGAATTCCATCAAGGACTCAACACTCACTAAAACATCAAGTAAAGATATCACCCTTGTAACTAGGGACTTGAATGTGAGCAATGGAGCTGTAGGCTCTCAAAGAAGTACTGGGAAACAATGGTCTGGGTTCACAAAGTGAGAAAGGATGACATTTAGCTGAATTCTGCTGCTCTAATCTAGTGGTTCGCAACCTGTCCAAACTACTGTACCCCTTTCAGGAGCCTGATTTGTCTTGTGTACCCCCAAGTTACTCCTCACTTAAAAACATACAAACTCTGACATAAAAATACAGAAGTCACAGCACACAATTACTGAAAAATTGCTTACTTTCTCATTTTTACCATATAATTATAAAATAAATCAACTGGAATATAAATATTGTACTTACATTTCAGTATATAGTATACAGAGCAGTATAAACAAATAATTGTCTATGAAATTTTAGTTTGTACTGACTTCGCTAGTGCTTTTTATGTAGCCTGTTGTAAAACTAGGCAAATATCTAGATGAACTGATGTAACCCGGAAGACCTCCTGGCTGAGAACCACTGCTCTAATCATCTGGTCATTACAAAAATGTATCTTCACCCAGCATCCTAGATGTTTGTACACATGGAAGTCAGCTGATGGTAAGACAAAGAATTAAATAAGCTGTTTAATGATACAGCAACACAGTGTGGGCTGTGGGTCAGATTATCAGCTATTAGCCTCAAACATAAAATTAAAACTACAAAAGACACCTCTTAACCAACCTCAGATATGCTGATGGTATGATACTCTTTACTACAATCACCAATGCAATGAAACAAATGTAAAAAGAATTAATAAGGAATACAGGACTATTCCTGAATGCAACAAAAACAAAATTATGTACATTGACATGATGACTAAGAAAAACAGGATGGAAGCAGACATCTTGATTAACACAAAGCTGTAGCGGCAGCAGATTAATTTAATTAACTGAGATCATATATATCCAGCCAACGAGGCTGTTCCAAAGAAATCAGAAGACAACCAGGGATCACTTGCTCAGCTATGGCCTCCCTTAAGAAAGTATTGAAAAACTGTGGCATCTTGAAATGTACAAAAGTGTGACTAGTGAAAAACCTTAATTTATTCCATAGCGATTTATGGGTGTGAATCATGGAAAGTTAATATTGCTGATAGGAAGAAAATAAAAGCTTTGAAAATGTGGTGCTGGGAAAGACTCTTGTATATCTCCTGGATGGGAAAAAAGATGAATGCAGATGTTAGAAGTATTACTGGAGAAAAGCAGACCCTGATGTTGGAAATTAACATGCAATCTTATGTATTTTGGGCTTATTAAGCACAGAGATGGAAATAACCTTGAGAAAAAATTAAGGGAGGAATGGTGGAGGATCATCATAGCATGGGACCACCAGTGAGGAAATGGTGGATGGTTTGTGGCTGATCATGGGAAGGTCAGCTACTGAGTGCTCAAAATTAGTGCTGGACCATGAAGGTTTAAGGCAGGGCTAGTCAATAGGTGGATCACCAGCAGGGTTGCCAGTCCTCCAGGAATGGCCTGAAGTCTCCAGGAATTAAAGATTAATCTTTAATTAAAGACTGTCATGTGATGAAATCTCTAGGAATATACCCAACCAAAATTGGCAACCCTAACTGCCTGCCACTTTTGAACAGATCCTGGAATCTTTTTATCTACTTGCCATCATTATTGTTGTTGTTTTTATTATTTTCTCTGAAGCCTGGACCTTGACTATACCTTGATCAAGAAATCTGGACCTTGACAAAAAATAAATTGACTACCCCTAGCTTAAGGAAATCCTGCTACGATGTCATTGATATTCAGACATGAATAAATCGGTTTACTTATTAGAGTAACTGTCTGAATGTTTACCATTCAACCCAAGTTTCTCCTTTCTTCATTTGATCCTGTTTCTCCTAGTGCCACCCTATCAAGGTAATGGGACTTTGTTCATTCCACTGTAGGCCATCTGTAAACAGGAGGTATTCCAGAACCACTTCTTAAGACATGCAACGATCTTGCACAAGATGACGACTTTGGAAATCACCACTGAGAACTGCAAACTGGGATGATCTATGAGCAACAATCGAAAAGAGCCACTGTTGAATTGTGTCTCAATAACTCAAATATTTAATTGGATTATTTTACATAATATATGAGAGGTGTAGGGTAACTATCTAAGAAATGAACTAAGAACTGATTTAAGCTTTGCCACAGACTTCTTATGGCATTTAACTGCTCTAACTTTCCTTATCTACAATGACAGGTTTCAGAGTAACAGCCGTGTTAGTCCGATGAAGTGAGCTGTAGCTCACGAAAGCTTATGCTCAAATAAATTGGTTAGTCTCCAAGGTGCCACAAGTACTCCTTATCTACAATGGTGATAATACCTCTCAGAGGTTTTCCAGTTTACTTCAGTGCTATTGAATTAGATCATAAACATCATGAAATAAGCCACAGGGTGGCAGTGTTTTATAGTTTGAGAGCTATCACTACGCTTTATAGTTTAGCTTCCAAGGATAATTTCAACAAGGAGCCCGGAATTTTGTCTAGCATTAAATAGTCCCTGGGACAAACCGAATACCCCCAATTACATTTCTCCTCTCCTCCAACAATATTTATTTCAGCTTATGAAAGGTTAAAAAAGGACCCGAAAACTGGGCACTCGTGATACAGTTTACAAAATCATTAGTTGCTAATTCCACAACAGCATAACAACTCAACTCCATATAAACTCAGAGAACTCTCCAGCCTTCTCTTTTGCAAAACCACACACACACACACCCCTCTCCTTAGAGAGCTGAAATGTCTCATTTATCTCCTTTATGCATAGTTATACATGTTGGAGCACTTGTCCTTCATTAACGTTACAGACAATGATGTTACCAATTCATGATTTTGTTGCTGGTCTTATGATATTGTTTGCTGGTTTGGCTGATTTTGTTCCTGGTTTTATGATATTTTGGTGCTCCTCTTAAAGCCCCAGGGCCTTGAATCATGATTACACAAGACAGCTTTCATTTAAAAGCAAAGGTAGTTTCTAGCCCGCATGGCTGCAGAGAAAAGCTTGAATACACAAACCCTAAAAACCTCGAAAATCCAGAAGGCAAGTAAAGTACCCCCAATTTTTTTTTTTTTTTTTAAATCTCATGAGTTTGGGGGGAGAGGGGCCTGACTCATGTTTTTTGAACACTTGAAGTTCACAATATTATAACAGCTGTGAACTTTCTTATTTTGTTTTTTTTATCCAACCTAATACACCTGAATGATAACAATAACCCATCAGCTCATAGAAATATCATTTGTTGCCTGTAGCACTCACTGTAAGCAGTGACATAACTGCATAACAAAACATGACTCGTGAATATGTTGGAATTGTATCATGATCACTCTGCTTATACAGAATCTTGGATTGAGCAAAATCAATTCAAACAAAACTATGAAGTTTAAGATGCGTTTTAGACAGACCTATTTTGAAAATATATTTTCTTTTAAACATTCTAAACTATGAAAAATATAGTAGAGATCATTTATTACAATTCAGGATACTGCACCTTAAAAAAAAAGTTAGAGTGGGAATTTTTCTCCAGAATCTAAAAATTAAATCTTGGGTTTAATGATTTTTTTTTTAAACAGTTCCCCAGAATTCATGTGGGCCCTCCCCAGATTTAGACTTTCTAGCTGCAGAACTATTCAGCTAGCTGAGGGTACACGAGTTAAACAAGAAAATACACCAAACTATTTTTGACACAGAGCTGTTCTTCAGGTCTGTGAAGGACACTCAGGCCTGGTCTACGCTACAGAGTTAGGTTAACGCAAGAAAGCTTCCACTGACCTAACTCTGTAAGCGTCTACACTAAAACGTCGCTCCTGCCGATGTATTTTGCCCACTATGCCAACTTAACTCCACCCCTGCAAGAGGCGTAGCTCTTAGGTTTACATAGTTAGGGCGACAGTATCAGTGCAGACACTGTGTTAGACTTTAGTGGTTTCCAGGTGGTGTCCCACAATGACCCATGTGACCGCTCTTGTCACTGTTTTGAACTCCACTGCCCTGTGGCCAGATATGCAGGTACATGCTCCTCCCCTTTTAAAGCCCCATGAATTTTTGAACTTCCATTTCCTGTTTGCTCAGCCATGGAGAGCTCACAGAGCAACTACTCAGTTGACCATGCCTGCTCCACGTCTTGCCAGGATTACACAGGAAGTGGTGTATCTCCTGGGTCTGTAAGAAGAAGCAGCTGTGCAGGGACAGCTCTGATCCAGATGCAGAAACGTCAATATCTACGAGCAGATCATTCAGGACATGGAGGAGACAGGCTACAACAGGCACACACAGCGGTGCTGCGTGAAAGTCAAAGAGCTGCAGCAGGCATACCAGAAGGCAAGGGAGGCTAACAGTCACTCGGGTGCACAGCTGCAGACATGCCACTTTTACAAGGAGCTGCATGCCATCCTCTGAAGCAACACCCCCCCCCCCCGCCCATCCCCCCTCCAAGGGCCCTGTGGATACTTTGGAGGACTCAGTCACGGGCCACCAGAGTGAACCCTGAGGATGTGTTTGACTCCAGAGCAGTCAAGCCAGTCCCTAGAGTCCAGCACAGGCGAGCCTGATGAAGGGGAAGGAACCTCTGGTTAAGTATGTACTTTGCTTTGATCTTGCAGGGACACATCTGTTCATTTACTCTTTTTTTAATCAGGCAAGAAGAGGCAGTGAAATAACCGACAGCAACTCCACCTCTATCTGCTTCTCATTCCTCCATACAGAGGGGTGCCTGAAGAATGATTTGTGTGCACTGGGATGTCCTGTGAACCCTCCAGAGAGATTTTGAGGAAACTTTCCTGAAGGTAGTTTGCAATCTTCTGCTGAAAGTTTCTAGGGATAGCCGCCTTATTTCTTCCACCACGGTAGGACACTTTCCCATACCATTCAGCAATTCCTTCAGCAGGCACCACTGCAACACACTGGCAAGCAGCATATATGGACGTAGTCTGCAGTCAGATGCATGCAGGAGTAGTTCCTTTTCAGCCTCCATTACCCGCAAGAGTGAGAGATCAGCTAAAATCACCACTGTCTATGGAAAACGATGCCAGAATTCAGTTCAATTGCCCTATCCACATTTACCCCTTTCTTCCCCGGGCTGTACTCACCATGACTAGGACTGCTGTCATGCTCTATGAATCCCAAGCAGAAGTGATAATGTAGTGCTTGTAACTTGTATAGATCAAGGGTAGTGAATACTTTCACAATAGGACCTCTGTGCATTGTATTTTTTGCAGCTGGAAATGTAGGCTTGAGGGTCTCTCCAGTCACACCAGCGGAGCAACTCAGTCAGATAAGGAGAAGAAGAAAGAGGATGCGGGACAATATGTTCCAAGAGATCCTGCAAGCCTTTGGTCTGCAGACACTAAGCAGAGGGCTCGCAGGATCATGCTTACGGACAGAATGTACAGGCATAAATGTACATGTGGACAGGGGAAAAGGAAAAGGAGAGTGACACGCAGCAGGAGATGCTAGAGCTTTTCAAGTGGCAATCAGATATGCTGGACAGTCTTGTTGACCTTCAGGTTCAACAGATCCTTGCTTGCCTCCCTCTGCAGCCCATATAGACCTGCATTACGGAACCTCCCTACACCCCCTGCATTCCAGGTGGCATTTGGGGCCCCTGCACTACCCCTACCACTCCACCACAGGGGAGAGTACAGACAATCATGGCCATATATACCAACTGTGTCTCTGTAGGTCTTTGAGAAATGAAAATGACTGTTCTTTCCCCTGTATTTATCAAGTTTCATTCAGTTATAAATATATGTTTGTTTACATGTGTTTGGAATAAAAAAAGTCTATTTATGGAAACTTAATTCATCTTTATTAGTTCACAACATATGCTGGCTGGGGCTGACATTCACAGATAATATCAATAGGTGCATCTGCTATGTTATATTACTACACACACACACACACACACCACTCATTACAAGGTTCATACTGGGGTGCAGACTCCCCCCCCTTTTCCCCCATGCCAGGCACATCACACAATAGCAACACACATTACTGTGACTCATTATTAAAATGGTCTTTCAAAGCTTCCCTGAGCTGCATAGCTCCCCACTGAGCTCTTCTTATAGCCCTGGTACCTGGCTGCTCAAAAAAAATCAACAGACAGCCATTCCACCTCTACTCTGGTGGAAACTTCTCCCCCTTTGCCTCAGAGATATTATGAAGCACACAGCAGGCAGCTATAACCACTAGGATCCTTTTTTCACAGAGGTCTGATCTTGTGAGTAGACAGTGCCAGCGGCCTTTCAAGTGTCCAAAGGCACATTCAGCTGTCATTCTGCACCTGCTAAGCCTGTGGTTGAAGTGCTCCTTGCTGCTGTCGAGGTGTCCAATGTACGACTTCATAAGCCACAGGACTATGGAGAACGCTGGGTCTCCCAGGATCACTACTGACATTTCAACATCCCCAATGGTAATCCTCTGGTTTGGAAAGAAAATCCCTACTTTCAGCTTTCTGAATAGGCATGTGTTCTGAAAGATGCGTGCATCCCGCACCTTCCCTTACCATCCCGCGTTGATGGCGGTAAAATGCCCCCAATGATCCACCAGCACTTCCAAAACCAAAGAAAAGTAGCCCTTTCTATTGATGTACTCTGTGGCAAGGTGGTCTGCTGCCACAATAGGGACATGCATGCCCTCTATCCCCCTACCGCAGCTCAGGAACTCCATTGCTGCAAAACCATCCACTATGTCCTGCACATTGCCCAGAATCACAGTCCTTCGTAGTAGGATGTGATTAAAGGCCCTGCACACTTGCATCACAGTGACCCCCACAGTGGATTTCCCAACTCAAAATTGATTCCCAATTGATCGGTAGCAATCTGGCGCTGCAAGCTTCCACACAGCGATTGCCACTCGCTTCTTCACTGTGAGTGCAGCTCTCATTTTGGAGTCGCTGAACCAGAGGGCTTGGACGAGCTCCACACACAGTTTCAGGAATGTGGCTTTGTGCATCTGAAAATTCTGCAATCACTGCTCATCATCCTATACCTGCAACTATGCGATCCCATCAGTTAGTGCTTGTTTCTCGGGCCCAGACTGCTGCTGCACCATCTGGCCAACAACCATCTTGAATTGTTTCTTTCCATGGCGCACAGCAAGCCAGCCTGCATGGAATCGTCATCTTCCCCACAGCTCTGCATATACTGCAGAATCAGGTGCGTTGTGTTCACAATCCTCATTACAATAGTGCAGAGCTGTGCAGGATCCATGCTTCTCACAGAGATGGCAGACACACGGATTTGCACGGCTTTTGAAAAAGGCATAAAATGTTACGGGATGCAGATAAAATTATGGGATGGAGAAAACTGCATCATGGGATGTTGAAACCATGTTCCCAGTCACGCCTGTGTGACTTGTTTGCCCCCTGAGGCATTACAAACCCTTCCCAAAACACCCTGAGCTAGATATTGCACAGCAGAATACCTATCCAGGGTGCACTGCTGCCTGCATCGATGCAAGTGAGGACAGATACTGCCGACACAAGGACTATAATGTGGACATGCAAAGGGGATTTAATTACTATGGCGGCCCAGCGTTTTACATGAATTACCTCTGCTTTCTGTTTCAGTACTCAGTGAAATTGTCTTGGTTTCTAAACAAACAAACAAAGTCAGGGCAGAGCTGATCTTGCCTGCTCACCAAGTTGACTCACTACTGGTGAGATCACTTGCAAAACAGTATTTTTCATGCTTTTGGAAAAAAAGAAGACTTAAGTAACCAGCCAGCCAGGAAAAAGATGAAAACACAGGAAATAGAAAATGACACAATGATAAAATAATAAAGTTACTAAAATGAAATAAAAAAGGGACAAGAAAAAGTGGAAGGGAAGGAAAGGAAGAGAAAAGAGAGTTTAGGAAGACATTTCAAATTAACTAACTTTCACTTTGAATAGTTGAACGTGGTAACTTGGAAGCGAAAGTAGTTGTGCAGATGAAGTAGTTTCCAGCAAAGCTGGGAATACAGGGGCCAGGAAGGAACAAATCGAAGGAGAAGAATCAAATAAATTCTTTCACAGTTTAAGTGGAAAAATGGAGCCCACATTTTGGCATAAAACCCCCACCTTCTAAGTAAAAATAGAGGCTTGTTAGTTGACTAGCCTTACTAGTTCTTATACTTTACCCTACAAAGCCCTGTCTAGTGGTCTGCAGAATGAAATATTTTGAAAGTCAATAATAATAGGGCCTTGGGGTACTGAGAAGGGTGCTAGACTACTAAAGAGAGGGAAGCTCTCTTACAAAGAGATCAGCAGAATAGAGAGATTGGAAAAATCCTGGTTTAACTTTAGAAGACAGCCATAGTAGTATTGATCAGATGCAAAACTTATCTACATGTAAAATTACCTGGGGTTGAAAAGAAAAAATGGTTGGCTAAGGCTTGCATTCACCCACCCTTCCCCACAATACTAGATATGCACACTGTTACCTTATGTTTTGTCAACTCAAAAACTAAAGTCTCATCACTAGCGCCCCCAAAAAATACACTAAAACGAAGGGCCTGATCTCGCCAGTTGCTAACCAACCTGCTACCCTCAAAGTGCTCAGCTGGAGTTGCAGCATGCTCAGCAACTGGCAAGATCAGCCCATTATAACTACATTCATGATCGCAGCGGCTCACTGAGTTACAGTTAATTTGCCACTACTATATTGAAGCTTAGCCAAGCACATCTTTTAGGAAAGAACTTGCTTTATATTTTGCTACACCTTGAGAACCGATGGAAGTTACTTAAGCAAGTGAAATAAGTGAGTTTCCCAAGAACAGATAAATTGGCCATGCCAGTGTGACCAATTTCCTTAACACATTATTTTCTCCTCCTCCATCAAAGCAATGAAATACATTAGGAAAAATAATGTAATTTTCATAAACTGAGCAATAGGAGCGTTGCCACAAACATAAACATTCTAGCTACACATACAACCACCAGCTGGTGATGTGATTATGCTTATTATCTATATTATTTTATCACTGTCTGCAATTTGTTCTAATGTGCATTGTAAAGCGGCTGCAAAATTCAGATCACAATATTATAAATTAAAAAAACAAACAACTAATGTCTGAAGCAGTAATACCAATACACTAGTCCATGTATACACATTTAAATTAAGGATGTAACAAATTTTTATAAATCTTGAACTTGAATTACATATCTTTTCATAGGAGTACTATTTCCACTGCTTTAGAGTTAACAAAAAAAAAAAGTTAAACTTGGATAACCATTCTCCATTAAGAACACAAAGTATTTTTTCCAACACAGGAAATCTGAAAGCTGCATATCAAACTCAGATACCCATGAGGTTTTTCTATAATCTGCTCATGACACTCAGTTAGAAACCTCGTCCCATGCCAAAATTTAACAGCTGAGTCAACAAACCTCAAGTTCAGTGCTTGTGGGTGATTTTTGTAACTAGGTAACTCAGTAAAATAAGATTGGTGAGGGAAGCAGCAAGAACGACTCTAACCCATTAAATACGAACTCATACAAATTCCTCCTTAACGTTCTTGAAAGCTACCAAAATGGCAAACTATTAAAAGCTTCTTTTAGATACGGATATTTATAAGTGTTCTGGTGCTATCATTGGCATTTAAAGAGTCTAATTTATAAATAACTCTGGAATAGTATAAGAAGATTATACTATTACTGTTCCATGAAACATTTTGGAACAGTAGCACATTGTGGTATCTGCATACTTTAAAATTAAACCCCTCAATTTTTTTTTTTTCCAGTTTAAGCAATACTGTAATCAAAGATTTTGTAAACTTAAGTCCATAAGTATTTTATCAACTATAATGGATTTTGAGTCTAAAAAGAAATTTATTTTCTTTATAACTGTTGTTCAGGTTCTATGAACATACTCTCCCCTCAGTGCATATAACTGAAGCCTGATAAAGAACTCGAAATCATTCTTTATGATATGTAGGTTCACGTGACATAGGCAGATTAAAGAAGATTTCAAATAAATGAAAGAAGATGAGATTCAAGAAATCTCCTAACGTACATTTTTGGAGAGCAATTAAAATGAACGATTAAAGAAATTGATGCAACTATCTCCACTATAACAAGATTTTATTGTTTCTACTCTTATTATAGAAATAATTGTAGCAGTATTTTGGGGGTTATTATATCCTTATTTTCCCTTCACTTCCTCACCCAACTGAACTAAACAAATGTGAATTTCAGAATTCCTACCTCTCCCTTCTTAAAATATATACTCTCACAATAGGAAACAAGTGTGATCAATCCTTAAACATTAGGACTTGAAAATAAATTTGAACTTATGGAATCAATATCGCAATACTAGGGCAGCAATTTATCACAGTTAACTCACGTGATTAACTCAAAAAAATTAACTGCAATAAAAATTAATTGCAGTTTTAATCGCACTGTTAAACAATAGAATACCAATTGAAATTTATTCAATATTTTTGATGTTTTTCTACATTTTCAAATATATTGATTTCAATTACAACACAGAATACAAAGTGTACAGTGCTCACTTTATATTATTTTTATCAAATATTTGCACTGTAAAAATGATAAAACAGTATTTTTCAATTCACCTCATACAAGGACCGTAGTGCAATCTCTACCGTGAAAGCGCAACTTACAAATGTAGACTTTTTTTGTTACATAACTGCACTAAAAACAATGTAAAACTTGAGAGCCTAAAAGTCCACTCAGTCCTACGTCCTGTGCAGCCAATCGTTAAGAGAAACAAGTTTATTTACATTTATGGGAGATAATGCTTCTTATTTACAATGTCACCTGAAAGTGAGACCAGATATTCGCATGACACTTTTGTAGCTGGCATTGCAAGGTATTTATGTGCCAGATAAGCTAAACATTTGTGTGCCTTTTCATGCTTTGGCCACCATTCCAGAGGACATGCTTCCATATTGATGACACTCATTTAAAAAAAAAAAAAAAAAAGTGTTAATTAAATTTGTGACTGAACTCCTTGGGGGAGAATTGTATGTCTCCTGCTCAGTGTTGTACCCGCATTCTGCCATATATTCCATGTTATAGCAGTCTCGGATGATGACCCAGCACATGCTGTTTGTTTTAAGAACACTTTCACAGCAGATCTGACAAAACGCAAAGAAGGTACCAATGTGAGATTTCTAACGATAGCTACAGCACTCGACCCAAGGTTTAAGACTCTGAAGTGCCTTCCAAAATCTGAGAGGGATGTGGTGTGGGGCATGCTTTCAGATGTCTTAAAAGACCAACACTCCGATACGAAAACTACAGAACCCAAACTACCAAAAAAGAAAATCAACCTTCTGCTGGTGACATCTGAGTCAGAAGATGAAAATGAACATGCACTGGTCTGCTCTGCTTTGGATCGTTATCGAGCAGAACCCATCATCAGCATGAATGCATGTCCTCTGGAATGGTGGTTGAAGCATGCAGGGACAGATGAATCTTTAGTGCATCTGGCACATAAATATCTTGCAATGCCGGCTAAAACTGTGCCATGGGAAAGCCTGTTCTCACTTTAAGGGGATATTGTAAACAAGAAGCAGGCAGCATTATCTCCTGCAAATGTAAACAAACTTGTTTGTCTGAGCGACTGGCTGAAATAGAAGTAGGACTGAGTGGACTTGTAGGCTCTAAAGTTTTACATGATTTGTTAGTGCAGGGTTTTTGTTGTTTTGTTTTGTTTTACACAACTCTACATTTGTAAGTTCTACTTTCATGATAAAGAGATTGCACTACAGTACTTGTATGAAGTGAATTGAAAAATACTATTTTTTACAGTGAAAATATTTATAATAAAAAATAAATATAAAGTGAGCACTGTACACTTTGTATTCTGTGTTGTAATTGAAATCAATATATTTGAAATAGTGGAAAACATCCAAAAATATTTATATAAATGGAATTCTATTAACAGCGCGATTAATCACAATTAATTTTTCTAATCGCCCTACATAATGCCATTTTTCTAGCCATACGATTAAGAATTTTAAACAAATCATTTCATCTTTAAATTAGCTTTTAAAATACACATCAATTAACAGTGAAGAACTTGAGCAAGCAGTTGCCAGCATAGGAATAAGGGTGCAATTTCATTCTCATTTACCTTGCTCTATTGTATATCATTGATTCATTGTCATCCAAGACAGTTGCCAGCAAATCCAAGTCACGAAACATTTTCAGCATGTAGTCTGTAAATTTACATCCTGAAGCTCTCTCCACCACAGCACTCAGAAGGGTAAAGCCATAAGTTGAATACAAAAACTGGCTTCCTTAGGGGGGAGGGAGGGGAGGAATGGAAGGAGAGAAAGAGACAGGTTATTTACATACCACTTGAATGAAAAGTTTAATATTTCCATCTGCGATCTTTTCCTATGAAGTTTCCTATTCAACAAATAAAGTTTTTACACAGGGATCTGTATGTAACTTTGTCAGAACACACTTATTCCCAATACATCTTATGCCATCACACTCTATCAATATTAGCTTCTCCACAGTGTAATCAGAAACATACAGAATTAAAAATTATTATTCTCTTTCTATGTTAACTCTACACAGAAATATAGCATCAGCCAAATTCTACTCATGTGATTTGGAAGACCTGCATTTATTTTGTTCTTTTTAATAGCTACTATTCAAATACCCATACTCACCAGAAGACAAACTAATAAATAAGATGTAAGTATGTAACAGTAACAGATAAAACTTTAAGGGTAAAAATAAGGTAAATTCAATTAAAAGCCATGCATGGCACTGAATAGTCAACCAAGGAAGTCTTATTTAATCTATGTTAAAATTTAAAAAATAAATAAAGACCCAGAACATAACCATAGGAATTGATATAGACAAAGGTCTAGTTACTCCACTATCCTGTCTCCAACACCACATGCCTCACAGGTATGTGTAAGAAACCCAGAGTAGGCAGATGTAGAGCAATCTGAACCCCATGTTAGGTCTCCTCCTAATCTCTGTTAGAGACTGGCAAAGCCCTGAAACCATGAGGTTTAATGTCATTAAGCTTGTGGAAAGGTTAATTCTGGATAGTCTATTATCCATATAAACAGAAAAATTAAAAAAATAATTGGATAAGTTCTTGGCCTCAAGGACTGTGGCAATGAATTCCACCGTTTAGTTACACATTGTGTGAAAAAGTATTTCCTTCTATTGGTTTTGAATTTCCCACTTGTCATAAATATAAAGGGAAGGGTAAACCCCTTTAAAATCCCTCCTGGCCAGAGGAAATCTCCTCTCACCTGTAAAGGGTTAAGAAGCTAAAGGTAACCTCGCTGGCACCTGACCAAAATGACCAATGAGGAGACAAGATACTTTCAAAAGCTGGGAGGAGGGAGAGAAACAAAGGGTCTGTGTGTCTGTCTATATTCTGTCTTTGCCGGGGATAGACCAGGAATGAAGCCTTAGAACTTTTAGTAAGTAATCTAGCTAGGTACGTGTTAGATTATGATTTCTTTAAATGGCTGAGAAAAGAATTGTGCTGAATAGAATAACTATTTCTGTCTGTGTATCTTTTTTGTAACTTAAGGTTTTTGCCTAGAGGGGTTCTCTATGTTTTGAATCTAATTACCCTGTAAGGTATCTACCATCCTGATTTTACAGGGGGGATTTTTTTTTATTTCTATTTACTTCTATTTCTATTAAAAGTCTTTTTGTAAGAAAACTGAATGCTTTTTCATTGTTCTCAGATCCAAGGGTTTGGGTCTGTGGTCACCTATGCAAATTGGTGAGGCTTTTTATCCAACATTTCCCTGGAAAGGGGGGGTGCAAGTGTTGGGAGGATTGTTCATCGTTCTTAAGATCCAAGGGTCTGGGTCTGTAGTCACCTAGGCAAATTGGTGAGGCTTTTTACCAAACCTTGTCCAGGAAGTGGGGTGCAAGATTTTGGGAAGTATTTTGGGGGGAAAGACGTGTCCAAACAGCTCTTCCCCAGTAACCAGTATTTGTTTGGTGGTAGTAGCAGCCAATCCAAGGACAAAAGGGTGGAATATTTTGTACCTTGGGGAAGTTTTGACCTAAGCTGGTAAAGATAAGCTTAGGAGGTTTTTCATGCAGGTCCCCACATCTGTACCCTAGAGTTCAGAGTGGGGGAGGAACCTTGACACCACTACTGAAATTTCATTCAGTGTACCCTTTTTCTTGTGTTATGAAATGGGCAGAGAAGTTCCCGATCTACCCTCCCTATATTGTTTGTTATTGTTTATAATTTTGTCCCCTCTTATTCATCTTCTTTCTAAAATAAACAATCCCAATCTTTTCTATCTTGTTTAATATGAGCGTTTTTCCACACCCTTTATCATTCTTAGTGCTCTTTTCTGAATCCCTCTAGTTCTGCAATATCCTTTTAGAAATGTGGTGACCACCACTACACACAGTATTCTAGATAAGGCCACACCATTGATTTATATAGAGGAATTATAATATTTCAACAACCCTTTCTCCTTATGCAACTTAACATTTTGTTTACCTTTTTGACTGCAGCAACACGTTGAGCAAAAGTTTTCACAGTGCCATCTACAATGAAGCCCAAGTCCCGTCTTGAATTGATACAACTTATAGGGTTCTAAACTAACTGTATGAGTAGTTTAATTTTCTCATTCCAATCGGCATTACTGTGCGTTTATCAGCACTGAATTTCATTTGCCATTATGTTGCTTGTTCACCTAGCTTGTTTAAGACTCTGAAGTTCCTCACTGTTCTCTCTGGCCTTGACTACCCTAACTTTGTTATCTTCAAATTTTGCTACCTCACTACTCAATCTCCATTTCCATATAATTTAAATAATTATAAAAAACACCACAAAATCTAGTAGGAATTTGTGAGTCGCTCTGTAATTAGCCTTTGGCAATTTGAAAATTTAGTATTTAATTTTCCTTGTTTTCTGTTTCTTAACCAGTTCTTGATCCACTGATTAAACAACTTGTTTGGTTGCTAACCTACCCTAAAAAAACTTATGCTGTTGTATGAAGAAGAGGCAAGAGAGCCAAAGAAAACTTCAATTAAGAAAAGAGACTTCTGGGAAAAAGATTGATTTGACTGATCTTACAAGGTCTCCATGTTGAAATTCAATCAAAGGTCATGTGTGTGTTACATTGAGTCAGCTAACAAATTTACAATATACCTTAACCTTTGTAATTCAATAGGCAAATTTTGCAGCATATGGAACTATTTTGAAAGAACTCACTTGAATCTATTTCTACCCACTCTCCAGGACTCTTTATATTCCATCTCAGGGCTTGTCTACACAATTTTTCTACCTCTTTATCAGTCTACAAACTGATAGTTAAGTCTGTGCAACTCCTAGTGTGAATGTACTTATACTAGTAGAAGGTGTGCTTATAATCAGTACAGTTTATTTCTGAAACTATGAAAAATAAGCTACACTGAGATAAGCACCTTTAGAGCGATATAACTGCATACATACCAGGGGGTTGCACCAATGTAACTATATTCAGTAAGTTTCCCAATTTTTTTTTTTTTTTTAAATCCTTTGCAGGGCATATTTAAAGTGACCAGGTAGTTAGAACACGGCTTGAACGCTCCCTTTTGAGGCTCTCATTGGATAACAGGAAAATGAATCTTCTGGTTAAGTCTCAGTAAAGTCTCAATGCCACATAATGTATCAGACAAACTACAATCTGATGTATACTAAAAATCTAGAACTTAAAGAAAAAATATTAACTTTTGATCAAACAGAATAGAAACTCACCTGGTTTAAAGAATAAAGGATCATTTTTAAATATTTTCAATGAATCAATCACATTTTCAAATTTTTCTTTCAAATAATACTCTTCATGTTCAAATTCCTTTGTTCTCTTGATAGGTTTTAAATTTCGGCCTTTAGCTTCACCATCCTGTTCTGACTTAGCTTCAGCAAAGTCATTTTTTTCAGTGTCTTTATCTTCTTTTTCTTTCAGTTCCTTCTCCTGGTTAGATTTTCTTACATCTTGCATTAGTTTAAGGGCTTTATTGGCCTTTTCCTTCTGTTCCTTTACTTTTGTAATATCTTTCTCATAGTGACGAATTCCACTTAAATGTGACACTAACAATCTTGTAGTAATGGTGACCTAGTTTAAAAGAAGAATATTAAGTGCATGCTTGCTTAACGAAAGATACTATACAAGGTGAACTTTTATTTCTGCAATTTATATATTTGGTATGTTAAGAAAAAAAGAAGACATAAGAATTCCTAGCCATTCTTCTATTGTAAAGCCAGTGAGAAAAAAATATTTAAATATTAGTCTGAAGATACAAAATTTCTAACATTCCTTTTTTTCAGTAGCATGTATTGCTTCCTGCCCCTACTTCTTTTAACTTATGTGTGGTGCACAACATGCATAAAGCTGTGTGCACTTGAAGCATGTAGGTGGATAGTGAAGGTATGGGACAGACATGAAACTCAGACAACCAACAATGGTTACAGAAAAAATTGTCCCATTACCTTTTCACCTTCATATTCTTTTTCTGGAAACTCAGGAACATATTTCTGCACTGGAGCATCTAAATCGAGTTTTCCTTCTTCCCACAGTTTAGCAACAGCCATCATTGTAAGACACTTACTAATACTCGCAATTCGCATAATTGTCTCTGGTTTACAGATTACACGGTTCTCTACATCAGCATAACCCAGACCTTTAGGAAGAGTAAAAGGTCACTGTTAGTGAGTTTACATATATAGAGAAAATTCTTTGAGATTTTACAATGTTCACAAACTTAAGAAGTTTACCAGAATTCTCCAGAACACTCTGCATCTAAGTAAAACAAAGGCATGAAAGGTGCTATTTTCAAAAGTGCTCAGTGTTGGCCTAACTCTGCTCCCATTGACATCAACAACAGTGATTTCAATGGGAACAGAGTCAGGCCATTGACGAGTGTTTTTGAAAATACATCCTACATTACCCCTTTGAATCACTCTGACTTGTGACAACATGAAACTTAAGACTAATGTAGCTTAGTGAAAAATTAAAATTATATCTTAAGGGCAGACAAGCTTGTCCCTCTCACCAACAGAAGTTGGTCCCATAATAGATATTACCTCACCCACCTGGTCTCTAATATTCTGGGACCCATACTGTTAAAACTATACTGCATACATCCTTAAGGGCAAACATTCAGTGGAAAAAACCCTCAGAAACCATAACCTAGAATGTCAATCAAGTTAAGTGCCCCACATTCATAAATCCATATCTTAATTCTTTAAAAGAGCTACTGTGAATTACTCCTTTCAAAATACAATGTAACTTCTACACAGAGGAAATAAGATCAGTTAAAAACAGGAAATTTACATACAACCGTACAGCATTTAACTCAATTAATAAAGCTTAACTACATAGTGGTTTAATAATTTATTTTTAACCTCTTCAGATATAGACTTAAAGAGGGCTTACATCAGAAATGAAGAAAATTCAGTAGTCTCCATCCAGTATATTGGTCCTATATCTTAGAACTACTGCATAGTAGTGTGCAATTCCACAGAGATAAGCTCAGTAGTGGACTCACCAGAGTGTTATATTTTAATCTGCACTACACTGGTTAAGTTGTATATGGAATGTTGCAGTGCACTATTGGTTTATTTCTGATCTAGATACAGCACACTTACAAAGACCAGTTTTATTATCCGTATGTGTCTATGTATGTAAGTGGAACACAGTCCCCTAACATGCTGCAGTCTAGTGATGAGATTCTCATAAAGCAGTAAAACTTGCCAAAACACAAGGAAAGGGAGAAATCAGATTGACCAGTCTATATTGCCCAAGTCCTCTCCTCTAAAGGAAGCTGAAACCCAGATGTTTATGTTGTGCTACTGAGAGCAGCTGCTGCACCCCTCCCCATTCAACTGTCTGCAAAAGTAGCACATCCAAATCTAAAATCACTATGATCAGATTGGCAAGAAAGTAAATTGGGCAGAATTTTTACAGAAGACACAGGTTTTGTTATTTTCCATGTTTTTCCCCTTCAACCTCATGACTTCATTTTAAGATAATGGTGCTCACCTCTGCCCTGTGGATGAAGGTGTGGGAAGAATCTACCACAACCTGCACCCCTTTATGATATTGTTTATTATTTGTATTACCACGGTGCCTAGGAACACCAATCATGGAGCAGGACTCAACTGTGGTAGGCCCTGAGAGTTCTACCACTACCTAATATCTTTCCATGTCTCCAGAAGGAAGATTCTGCTGAAGCAGCAGAGAAGCATCAACTCCTCCTTCTTGGGTCAGCTGGTGGCACTGACAGTTTCTCTTAACAACACTACTGCAAAACCTTCTGAATTCAAAAGCATAATCTGAGGAAATTTTGTTTTGTGGTAGAATTTTCACATGCCACATTTAAAAAAACCCACCAAAACCACACTCCTGTGGCAGCAAAAGGCACATGAAAAATGGAAATCAGCTTTTTGAAGGAATACCTGAAGATTCTGCCACAAACTGGCTTACAGTGGCAAGTCTATTACAATCTTGCTAATGAGCCTTTCAGGGACTCTATAATTGCACTTTAGCAAAGCGCATTACTGTTTGTTTCTGTTATCTTAGTTACCTGAAACAAACATCAAAATGTTTTTGGAAAGATAAGTAAGTAGGGTCAATAAAGATCAATAAATAAGTCTTCATTGGAGTTCTGTTCAGACCTATCTAGACATGTCTTTTCAGGGAGATCTACATAACCTGAAAAATAATTTGACTATTGAAAGGATTACAGCTGTCAAATCTCAACATGTTCCCAAAGAAAGACTAAGCACCACTCCACTAGTATATGAAATATCACTGAATTGGAACCACTCAAATTTATTCTGACCATTATGTAGATTCTCAAAGAAAGATTATGTCTAGTATATAATGGTAAAATAACAGTTGTTTCTCAAGCAAAAACAATCAATTTAATATCTGTAGATATCAACTATTTTATTTCCACCAGCAGCTGCATAAATATGATGTAGTTCTGTCCAAAAGAGTACCTAGCACACCCAGCAGAGTGAAAGAGAACATTGGGGAGTGGGGGTGGGGGAGGGCGTATGGCAGAATGATTGTGCACAGCAGGTATTCACTTAGACGTAGATCAGGAGAGAGTCCAAGGAAATATTCTCTTTTTTTAATTAGAATATCCACCCTCTTTCATGAGTCTCCCATACTGCTTACTGGGGGGAAAAGCTCTTCTGTAAAACATTTGCAGAAAGAGTTTGGGAAAGACTTTATTAAGCAAACTTAATTTAAGCCACGTTCAGCCTAACTCAACAGAGTGAGTACCAAGATAAGTTTGGATTGCTAGTTATCACTTATTACAGCTAAAATCACTTATCATGACTGACAACAGCAAATCTCCTCAAAATTAGTTACAATGCAAGATATACCTATGTAAGAACGATTAAAGTACATTACCTCCCTTTGGTAAGTCTCATTAAAGTCAGGCATTTTGAGCCAGTTTATAGTCAAGACCACCTTCTTAAGCTTCATACTGAAGCATTTCTTTTGACACCACTCACCTTTTAGGAATTACCCTATCCCATTTTAGATCACTATTAACTGTGCACATACTGTAACGCCTTCAGAGTGTGAAACTTGTTCCCCTCCCAGTAGTGGTATAGGCTTTTTCCTCCACACTTGTCAACATGCTTTATAAACAATCCCCCAAAAGGGTGTTTCAATTACAACCACTACTATCTTCTACAGAGATACTTTATTCTTCCCTTTACTTGGACCCCTCTCCCATTTTATAGATTTTAAGGCCACAGGGACTATTATTATTTCTTGTCGTCTGTAGTTTTTAGGGCAGAGTTTATAATACAGGCAGTCCTCAGACTTACAACACAACTGGTTCCTGAGAATCGCGTCATAAGTCGAAAACGTCTTAACTCGAATCCCATAGGAACGCTGTGGGATCGAGCGTCGTAAAGTCAGAACCAACATCAAAGTTGGAATGGGACATCAATTTACAAACATCGTAAGTACAGTTCTGTCGTAACTCGATTGTCAAAAAGTCAAGGACTGCCTGTACTTTTATGATTTTATGAGTGAAGTTAATGGACAGCACCTGGCACAAACTGAAGAAAAATAATTACTTAAGATTTGTGACCCAAATGAAAAATTAATTTTAAAGAACATGCAGAACTGAGTTCCTGTATACCAACCTTCTGACCATACTTCCTTTCCATCTACAGAAACTCCAATTACTATGCCTGGGGCTCCCACTTCATCCTGTCACAAAAATACTACAGTCATTAAAGGGCTCCGCTGCTTCAGAATTCAAACATACATTCTGCTTTTATGGGATTTAGGATAAGCAGAAAGTATGTGATTATTGAAATTACTTTGTTTAAATACCAATTGGGCTGAGTTTGTACAAATCCCCTTTGAAAAGCTGCATATATGTCGTGCTGCTGAACAGCTACAATGAGTTTAAAGACTAATTTAATACTAACTACACCAGCTGCAGATAGGGAACATAACATTTTTCAAACTGAGATGCAATATGTGAGTGATATCACATGACAGTCAACACAGATCATTTTAGTGAGTCTGGGATGTTCTGATTTAAACTATCCCTGAAGCTTCAGTTCCAAATTTTCAGAAGAATCATGACATTCTATTTAGATAGTTCACATGCCTCTATGTTCTCCTCCAGTCCTTCAAATAGTCCTCTGAGTTCACATGTATTCACTACTAAAGATACTTCTACCACTAGTGTATGTCAGGCCTGCACTGGTTTAATTAGCCCCTTTAAGGGCAGCCCTTCTTGAAGTAAATGAATTCAGTAACTGAAACGCACTTTCAGACCCTTCTGACAGTTCTTACATACAAGCAATGATGACATTCAGTGATTTACTGTGAAATCCTGATGTGAACAGACCAAATAACAAGACAAGGTGTACAGAAGAAAAGTACAGATACATTCCCTGGGCTGGGGAGATATTGCACTAGTCAGGGACCAGACTCCTAAGAGTGTGAGACTGTCTGGGGTTGTTCCCCTCTCCTCCCCAATAACCTAAACACTAATGATTAGGTTTCACAGAGGAAGTTTCTGAAAGTGCTCAGACACACACACAACACTCAGCGAAGTAGTTTAACAAACACGTTCAACTTCATAACCACATTTGTCTCAAAGGCCTTCCCCCTGCAAGTGACACCTGAATTCCCACCAGATGAGTAACGTTACCCGGCGCCAGTCTCGCTCCGTCTGCGCACCAAAGCCCTGCATGAGCAGCAAGTTTATGATTTCTTTTTGCGCAGCGCCTAGCACTGGGCCAGGGGCTCCTTCTCCTCGCACCCTACGGTCATTGCAAGGCTCGCTGGGGTCGTGCGGCAGTGCCAGCAGGCTGCGGGGGTGGGGGCGGAAGGGAAGCAGCAAGAAGCGATTTTAAGACAAGCACGTACAGCTGTGGCCTGGGAAACACGACGCCAAGGGCTCCTCCTCTCCTTCCCCTCGCCCGGCCAAGGACACCGGGCCCGCCCCTCCCCCACAGAGAGACCCTAGCCGCGCCACCTTAATCCTCTGCAGCAGGTCCCTGCTGCTCTCGATGGCCCGGGCGAAGCCCCCGTGCGGCGGCGGCGGCTTCTTCACCTCTCCCGCCGCCTCCTGCCGCGGGGCCCCCTCCTGCTCGCAGCCGGCCGCCACCTTCACCCCCAGGGCGAGGCCCAGACCGACCCCCCAGCCCCAGGCGCCAGCTCCCCGCGGTGGGCACGGGCCGCTCCCTAGGCGCTGCAGCCGCTGCTGCCCCCAGCCCCGGGCGGGGCCCGAGACTCGGCGCAGGGCCCGCGCCAAACAGTGCATGGCTCCAGCCCGGCCACCGCCAGGCAGGAGCAGCTGCTCCCGAGAGCTCGGCCGGCCAAGCCTCGAGCACATCGAGTGAGGGTGGAGACAGTTGGCTCCTAACCTCTTCTTCTCCCTCTGCCCATCCCCCCGCGCTTCCCTGGCCCCCTTCCTTCCCTCTCCCGACAGCCCTCCCGCTCCCGCGTGTGCGTTCTCACCGGCCACAGCCTGGGGGCGGAGCCGGGGCCGGGGCTGCGGGGATGGGCTCGGGCTCGGGCTCGGGCTCGGGCTCTCAAGCTTTCTACACGGCTGCCCCCTTCGCCCTTTCCCGAGTCCGGTTTGTCTTGCGTGTCTCAAGTTTCACCTCAGGTAAAAACGACTTGCTTACAAAATCCACGGAACAGATACAGAAGTGTCCCAGCCCACTAGTACCGAAAGATCGCTCACCTGCTCAGGTTTACCATAGAACTATAAAACAAATAGGCTGGACTATAGCGTAGTTACATTTCAGTGTGATACCTGAGCCTTGTCTGAAGCCTGAGCCCTGCCAGCGGGGCTAGGGTTGCCAGGTCTCCAGTTTTTGACCAGAACACCGGGTTGAAAAGGGACCCTGGGGCTCCAGTCAGCACCAATGACCAGGCCACTAAAAGTCCAGCTGCTGGTGCAGCAGGGCTAAGGCAGGCTCCCTGCCTGCCCTGGCGCTGTGCGGCTCCCAGAAGCGGCCGGCATGTCCATCTCCTAGGTGCAGGAAGGCCACAGGGGCTCCACGTGCTGCCCCCAACCCGAGCAACAGCTCCGCAGCTCCTATTGGCCAGGAACCATGGCCAATGGGAGCCACGGGGTGGCCCCTATGGGTGCGGGCAGTGCACATACCTTCCTGGCCCCTCCGCCTAGAGCTGGACATGCTGGACGCTTCCAGGAGCTGCCTGAGGTAAGCAGTTGGAGCTACACCCCACACCACCTCCCACACCCCAAGTCCTTGCCCCAGCCCTGAGCCCCCTCCTGGACCCCAAACTCCTCATTCCCAGCCCCACCCCAAAGGCCACACCCCCAGCCGGAGCCCTCACCCCCTCCTGTACCCCAACCCAGAGTTCCCTACCGCACCCTGAACTCCTCATTTCTGGCCCTACCTCACAGCCCGTACCTCCTCCTGCACCCCAACCTCCTGCCCCTCTCCAGTGAAAGCGAGTGAGGGTAGGGGAGAACAAGAGGAGGGAATGCGCAGGGACGGGGCCTAGTAGAAGGGGCGACGCCTTGGGGCTGGGCAAGGGTTGTCCATTTTGTGCTATTAGAAAGTTGGCAACCCTACTGGGGCTGAAGCATGGAACTTTATTTTGTGGTGCTCTTTGTGGCATGCGGTCCCAGGCAGTTGCTCTGCTTGCTACCCCCTAGTGCCAGTCCTGCACTTGCAACCCCCTCCTAAACCTGTCCCATGACCCCCATGGGGGGTCACAACCTCCAGGTTGAGAAACACTGATCTACAGGAGTTGACTACCCCCTGGAAGATCTCTGCGTACCTCCAGGGGTACACATACCCCTGGCTGAGAACCACTGCTGTAGAAGACCCTGAAGGGGGAAAGCACAGAACAGAAGTGGCTGCCCAGTTATTGGTGGGCAGCCGAGCAGCACATGCCCTATTTTGGTCCATTTATCACTTCACCCTAGTCACAGCACTGATGTCTAAGGCCCCGTCTACACTTACCAGGGATCAACTCTGCTGTGATCGATGCAGCGGGGGGGTCTATTTAGTGAGTCTTCTAAATTGACTTCAGAGCGCTCTCTAGTACTCCACCAGAATGAGAGGAGTACGGTAAGTCAATGGGAGAGTGTCTCCTATGGAAGCAGCATGGTGTAGACATCGCAGTAAGTCTACCTAAGCTACGTTGACTCCAGTTATGTTATTCAGGTAGCTGGAGTAGCATAACTTAGGTCAACTTACCCTGGTAGTATAGACACGGCCTAAATCCCAAGAAGCTCTGCTTTCCATACATGAAAGGCTGCTTTTTAAGCCCCCTATTATCCTCCAGCACCAATCAGACCCATAAAAATACTGAGTTAACTGTAGACAATTACTGAATAAATGCAAGTTTAAGTCAGCCAGAGGAACAATTCAATCCACACTTACAAAGATTCAATTAATTTTGGGGAAAAAATAGATTGATCTAACCAGCCCTAGAGCTGCTAGTTAATAGTCTTGACCTGTGCCCCTGCCCTGCAGGCTTTAGTGCTTTTGGAGGCTGGCTGGGAATTAGTTTCAAAGAGCCAGTGCTCCTAATTAGTGGCTACAGCTCTCTCTTGAAGAAGTATGTGACCATTGATTATAACCCTTGATAGCAAGGATTGTATTCCAAAGGAATTTTCACTATAGCTGATAAAGTTGATAAGCAACAATTTTATCTTTTTAATAACACTTTTGCTTACTTATCCTTTTTTAAAAAGTCCATACTCCCATCTACAGTCATGAGTGATTTGCAGCCCCTTCAGATTAGTCAAATCATCATAAATTCTCTTCCTGCCTGTTTGTTTGTTTGTTTTGATTTGATTTGATTTTAAATGAATTTCTATTCAGAAAAGTGCCTGTAAAAGTGATATCGCCTTAACACAACCATTCTGCTCCCAGTGTGTATTAATCTTATCTGCTGCTTGCACCAACTGAAATAAATTGATACTGTTTTTTACCCCTATTAGCACTGCTGCACCAATACAGCATTTGGAGAATGAACTTGATTCTATTCTGTCCCCACACATCAGCGGTATAGTAAAGGGACCAATTGTAACCCAAGTGCTTACCAGCATGACTGGCTGCTATGGGATCACTCTTGATGGTAAACTCTGCACTGGGTAGCAAGTGTTTGCAGGATTCATTTCAGACCTAAATTCCAGATGAAAAATCTTCATCACTGGGGATGTGTGAGCCAGAAATAACCCTTTTGACTCTCAGAGCCCAAAGTAGGCTGGCAGTAAGATAAAACATTTTATCTGTAACCTGAACACATTTGATCTGGAATCACTGAGATAGATTACAAACATAATACCCCTTAATGCCATTTTTAGAGTCAATTTTCAGACCAGAGCATTTTAATGGCAAAGCAGGCATTTCCTTTTAAAAACAGTCTTTCCTATAGTTATTCTCTTTCTTATGGGCTGAGACTAGGAAACTTAGGTTTCCTAGCAATGACACTTTTAAAGCATCTCACATTGGGGTTTTCACTAGCCTTTCCATATAATTGTTTTCCAAGTACCCTTTAATAGCTTACTTTGCAGTTTGAATATTGATTAAAAAAGGGAATGAAAAATACAGAGACTAAAGTGAACAAAAATCAAGAAGGCAGAGAGAAAAGTGATTTTCATTTCATCAGCAAATTCAGCCTGACAACTGGTGAGTTATGTGTCAACCAGGTCCAAGTCCAAGAGCCAGGCAGTTAGCCAAGAGTCTGGGTCCAACAGTCAGGATTCCACTGATCTACCCAAGCAGCTAAATCTGAAATTCTGGCAACCTGACAATTTTTGGAAGTAGCCTGGTTGACAGTTAAAGAGACCTTAGATTATTAACATTAAAGAGTTTGCTTCTGACATCAGTTACACCAGGGCAAATCCAGAGTTACCCCCTGGACATCAGTGAAATTACTCCCAATTTACACCAGTTTCAGGGCTTGGCTACACTTGCGAGTTAGAGTGCATTAAAGGAGCCCCGAACTCACTAGCTCACTACCTGTCCACACTGGCAAGGCACGTAGAGCACTCTGACTCCACGGCTAGAGCGCTCCTGGTACTCCACCTTGGCGAGTGGAATAACATTTTATGCGCCCCCACTGGAGTGCCGCAGCACCAGTGTGGACACCCTGGTCTGTTAGTGCGCTCTGATCGGCCTCCAGAAGTGTCCCACAATGCCTGTTCTAATCACTCTGGTCATCACTTTGAACTCTACTGCCCTATCCTCAGGTGACCAACCATCAGACCCTCCCTTTAAATTCTCTGGGAATTTTGAAAATCCCCTTCCTGTTTGCTCAGCCAGGCATGGAGTGCTCTCAGCGAATCTTTCCAGGTAACCATGCCTCCATGCCAGGTGATCCCCCGTATGAAGCAATGGTGAGGTGCTGGACCTCATCAGTGTTTGGGGGGAGGAAGTTGTCCAGTCCCAGCTGCGCTCCAGCCGTAGGAATTACAATACCTTCGGGCAGATATCAAGGGACATGATGGAAAGGGGCCATGACCAGGACACACTGCAGTGCAGGGTTAAAGTGAAGGAACTGCGGAATGCCTAGGGCAAAGCCCATGAGGCAAACAGCTGCTCCAGTTCTGCCCCTGCAACCTGCCATTTCTACAAAGAGCTGGACGTGATACTTGGGGGCGACTCCACCTCCACTCCGAGTACCACCATGGGCACTTCAGAGCACAGGCACCAATTTTTGTCGGCGCCGGTGGGTGCTCATGCCCCTGCTGCCCTGCCGCCGCCCTGCCCCCACCCTGCCCCAATTCCGCCCCTCCCTGCCCCTATTGGATCCCTCCCCAAATCCCCACCCCGGTCCCGCCTCCTCCCCCAAGCGCATCGCATTCCCCCTCCTCCTCCCTCCCTCCCTTCCTCCCAGGCTTGCTGCATGAAACAGCTGTTTTGCGGCGCAAGCACTGGGAGGGAGGGGGGAGAAGCAGGACCCAGCAGTGTGCTCAGGGAAGAAGGCGGAGTGGAGTGAAGGCAGAGGTGAGCTTGGGGGGGAGTTTGGGAGCTGCCGGTGGGTGCAGAGCACCCACCAATTTTTCCCCATGAGTGCTCCAGCCCCGGAGCACCCATGGAGTCGGCGCCTATGCTTCAGAGCCCAGTTCAACATGGCAGAAGGAGAGGAGCAAAGCAGGAGGGAGGGTGCTGAGGCGGAGGAAGACACCCCGGAATCCCTAGATGTATGCAGCCAGGAGCTGTTTTCAAGCAAGGAGGAAGGTAGCCAGTCACAGTGGCCAGTGCTTGGGGAAGGACAAACATCATAGGAGGTTCCCGGTAAACGGCTTTTATTTTGGGAAGGAAGTTATTCAGTGTGGGCTCTTGGGGCGAGGAGGGTTAGGGCTGCATGCATGCCTAGATGCGGAATAGGGCGTTGATGTGCTCTTTCACATCGCGGTAATCGGCCTCAGTGATCTCTTCAAAGGTCTGCCTTCACCTGTAGCTTCACCACCCAGCCCTGAAAACTACAACCCTTACCCACTGCACTCAACCCCCATCACCATGCAGTATAGCCACTCTGAAGTGCAGCACTCATTGCACAGCACTCCAGACAGGAAGGCTGAGTATGGTAACAGGACATACGCAAATCTGTGATTGTAACATTCCCCACCCCACCCCCTTGCCCTTTCTGTTTCCCAAGCAGTTGTGTTTCTTTTCAATAAATGAATTTTCTTTTCAATAAATGGATTTTTTGGCTTTGAAAACATTATTTATTATTGCATAAAGTAAAAGATACCTTAGCCCAGGAAAGAAACAGGCACTGCAAGTCAGCGTAGCAAACACAGATTCCTACTAACATTGGAACCACTGCACTTTACTCCCCTGCAGGGCACTAGATATTACTGGTGGCCTTCAGCTTCAAATTGCTCCCTCAAGGCATCCCTAATCCTTGCAGCCCCATGCTGGGCCCCTCTAATAGCCCTGCTCTCTGGCTGTTCAAATTCAGCCTCCAGGTGTTGAACCTCCGAGTTCCATGCCTGAGTGAATCGTTCACCCTTCCCTTCACAAATGTTGTGGAGGGTACAGCACGCAGATATAACCGCGGGAATGCTGTCATCGGCCAGGGTCAGCTTCCCATACAGAGAGCACCAGCGGCCCTTTAAACGGCTAAAAGCACACTCCACAGTCATTCTGCACCTGCTCAGCCTGTTGTTGAACTGCTCCTTGCTGCTGTCAAGGCTCCCTGTGTAGGGTTTCATGAGCCATGGCATTAAAGGGTAAGCGGGGTCTCCAAGGATCACAATGGGCATTTTCACTTTCCCTATGGTGATCTTCTGGTCTGGGAAAAAAGTCCCGGCTTGCAGCTTCCTGAACAGGCCAGTGTTCCGAAAGATGGGTGAGTCATGCACCTTTCTGGGCTAGCCTGCGTTAATGTCAGTGAAACGCCCACGGTGAGCCACATGCATCTGGAGAACTATTGAGAAATATCCCTTCCGATTAACATACTCGGAGGCTAGGTGGGCTGGTGCCAGAATTGGAATATGTGTACCATCTATCGCCCCTCCGCAGTTAGGGAAACCCATTTGTGCAAAGCCATCCACAATGTCATGCACGTTACCCAGAGTCATGGTTTTTCTGAGCAGAATGCGATTAATGGCCCTGCAAACTTGCATCAACACGATTCCAACAGTCGACTTCCCCACTCCAAACTGGTTAGCGACCGATCCGTAGCTGTCTGGAGTTGCCAGCTTCCAGATTGCAATAGCCACCCGCTTCTCCATGGTCAGGGCAGCTCTCAATCTCATGTCCTTGTGCCGCAGGGTGGGGGCGAGCTCCTCACACAGTCCCTTGAAAGTGGCTTTTCTCATCCGAACGTTCTGCAGCCACTGCTCACCATCCCAGACTTGCATGACGATGTGATCCCACCACTAAGTGCTTGTTTCCAGAGCCCAAAAGCGGTGTTCCACAGTGGTGAGCATGTCCGTGAATGCCACAAGCAAACTCGTGTTATATGCGTTACTCAAGTCGATATCATCGTCGGAGCCCTCACTGTCACTTTGGATCATAAGGAATAACTCGACTGCCAAACGTGACGTGCTAGCGAGACTCATCAGCATACTCCTCAGCAGTTCAGGCTCCATTCCCGCAGACCAAAAGGGAAGACAGAGCGTGTAGTACAAAAAAACGTTGAAAGATGGTGCCAAATGTGGACGGAAGCACAGGGATTGCTGGGATGCCAACCGATGCATCACGGGGCATTGGGACAGGACCCAGAATGCCCCGCACCCCCGCCCCCTTCCCACAAGCCACAGCATCAGAATGGGAAGAGGTGCTCTGTGGGATAGCTGCCCATAATGCACCGCTCCCAATGCCACTGCAAGTGCTGCAAATGTGGCCATGCCAGTGCGCTTTCAGCTGTCAGTGTGGACAGACTGCAGCACTTTCCCTACTACGCTCTCCGACAGCGGGTTTAACTCAAAGCGCTCTACATCTGCAAGTGTAGCCATGCCCTAAGTGAGTTGACAAAGAGCTATATTTATTATCAGACCCTTTGCTGAGCAAGCCCATCACCTTAATGCTTAACTTTAACCCTTTTCTTTCCTCCACTCTCATGAGCCTATCATTTTTGTACTATAAAATTATTAATATGAAGAAGTGAGAGCAGAACCAGTCCCAAATCATGGTAAAAATCTCATTATCTTTTCAGCATTGATACTGTTTGACCTCTTCATTGTCCCCACTGAGTGAAATTCAGAAAAGTAAACAGTTTCCCATTACAGGTGAATTTCAGGACATTTAAATAGTGACGTTACATAAGAACATGAGAATTACACACACAGCGCGGCATGTCCTGGTTTTCATGTATTAACACATTGCTGCAGTGTTTGGGGTGCACATAGTGGAGGAGAAATGCTAAAAAACACCGGTGTTGGCATTATCAAACTATGAAAACATTTATTAGGATTTGTACAAAACCTAACATTTGAGCCTATACTCTCTGGTATAGCCCTCATTAGTACATTAGTGAGCTAATCAAAAGGACAAGTTGCTGTTCCTATAGTGGCTCTGTCAAATGATTTAGGGGTGGAAGAACATCATCCCCCCAGGATCTGCTAAGGCAGAGGTCCCCAGACTTGCAGGAATCTTCTAGGGAGGAATCTTCTAGGGGCCCAGGTCAACCCCCACGGGGGGGTTCAGAGGGAGCACCAGCCAGCCTCTCCCCACCCCCAACTCTGCTCCGGTCACGGCCGCAGCTGCATCCCCAGCTCCTGGTCCTGCCCCCTGTCGTGGCTGCTGGGCTGGCTATGGCTCTGTTCCTGGCCCAGAAAGGTCCTGAGAGGCTGCAGAACCAGTGTAAATGCACAGGGCCTCTACACAAATGGCCCTAACTTCTAGGAGATCTTGGGAGAGCTGCAAATTTGACAGGGCTAAATCTTCACTTATTTCGACTGAGAGGAGAGCTGGATTAACCATGTCCTCTCAGAATAATCTGGGAACTACTCAACTAGGGATTTTGAATTTTCCTCCCTCTGGGCCCCTTACCTGTGTTTTTCCATGGACGGGATGATCTACCCCCAGATACTGACTGATAGCGACAGGGCCAGCTCTAGGTTTTTTGCCACCCCAAGCAAAAAATTTTGGCCACCTCCCCTTTTTTTTTTGGCTTTTACACATTTGCACTTTGCAATGTTTTTCTGTTTTGTTTTGACTGTTTAAAATTTTAAAAAAATGAAATCAGAAAATTTGTAGTTAGTGAAATAAAACAATTTCCTATTAGTGTACTCATTTAATTTTAACAAAATCACAATTACAAACAATTTGGGTTCAACTATACACTGTAATGAAAAACATTAGTATCTTCCAGTGCGCTCAGTTTCTCATAAATTAAAAGAATTTATATGAACTGAATTTTTCTGGTTTTTATACTTGCATAGTCTTTTAATAATTCAGTGAAATCTACTTTCAATTGAAATTAATGTGAGTCCTGACAAACGATTTTGAGACTGGTGGACCTCAAATAATTTTTTAGTAATTTCAGTTTTGAGAAACTGCGCTCACCAGAAGCCAATGATACTGGTACTGTTAAAAGAATGTGTAATGCTATAGCAGTGTTTGGAGTGAAGTGCTCGGGGCTGTACATCCCGCCTGTGGGCCCCCAGCCCGATCTCAGACCCAGCCCCACCGCAGCAGAGGGGACACTAACTGACAGAGTGGTTGGGAGGCAGGTCAGCCACGGGGAGGGGGCTGGACCAGGGGAGCCTTCCCAGTGCCGAGCCGCCCAGGGCAGCGGATCCCTTACTGGCCGCAGCTCCTGCCCCGATCCCGGGCTCCGCTCCGCTCGGCTCCGGTTCCTCCGCGGCTTGTGACACGTGTGGCAGGGGTGGGCGGGGGGGGAGGAGCCACATCGCCCCAGTCCCCCGGCAACGGGGGGCCAGGGCAGGGACTGCCCCCGGGCTGGGACCCCCGTGCTGAGCCCGCCATCCCACCCCACGCAGGGGCTCATTGGTTGACTGAGCAGGGCCAGGGGGAAAAAAAGGATGGACGGAATGCCGCCCCTGGAAATGTGCCGCCCCAGGCATGTGCTTGCTTTGCTGGTGCCTAGAGCCGGTCCTGGATAGCGAAACAATAAGTAGTTAAGTGGCCAAGTTAGCAAGACGGGGATCTTATCAGCTAACCAAGAGACAAAGACGTACACAAATCACTGGACTTTCAACTCTGCACATCAATCTCTCTTTGATGGTGTAACATAGGGAAAGACAAGGCCAAAGGTTTTTTTGGATGACATACAACTAAGGGGTGAAAGAATAAAGTGCTCGGTAAGGTTGAGAAATTATCACAGTGACTTTTATTATTAACCTTTTTAATTTAGTTATTTAAATGGCAGCACACTGGAGCCTGAACTCCTCTAATGATCCATAGAACAGACAAAGCACAGACAGGAATGCTGGAAGCTTCACTCCAAATTGTTGCAATGACATTTCATTATACATAACACCTACAGTGCCATATTAAATGGATTGTCCGGGGTTTTGCACTTCCTTTTTTGATGAATTTCAGGACATTTAAATAGTGACTTTACATAAGAACATAAGAATGACCATAATGGGTCAGACCAAAGGTCCATCCAGCCCAGTATCCTGTCTGCTGACAGTGGCCAATGCCAGGTGCCCCAGAGGGAGTGAACCTAACAGGTAATGATCAAGTGATCTCTCTCCAGCCATCCATCTCCACCCTCTGACAAACAGAGGCTAGGGACACCATTCCTTACCCATCTGGCTAATAGCCATTAATGGACTTAACCTCCATGAATTTATCTAGTTCTCTTTTAAACCCTATTATAGTCCTAGCCTTCACAACCTCCTCAGGCAAGGAGTTCCACAGGTTGACTGTGCGCTGAGTGAAGAAGAACGTCCTTTTATTTGTTTTAAACCTGCTGCCCATTAATTTCATTTGGTGGCCCCTAGACTTTTAAAAAAATATATGCAAGTTTAAGTAATCCAGCACAATAGCTGTTGAGTGTTAACAATGTCCACTCCATAAACCTTATTACAATTGACTGGAAACAGGACAGCTTAAAAACTGCAACAAAATGGAGCCACGAGGGTGAGTGGGTGTCTGTCTGTCTGCAGGGAGCGGGTTGAACTGTTAGAACTCATCATAAAATAAACTAGGAGAAAATTCTAGGAATCTAGCCTAAGGAATTTTGACATCCTTCCCCACATCTGATGATCTTTCAAACTAGAGGATTTGGCAGTAAACCAGACCAAATAGCTTTCATGTGTAAAGTCAAATGCGGAACAGATGATACACATTTCAGTGTACAGGATTTGATTTTTCTTACTATTTTCTCAATAAAGCTTGGTCGTTTATCACACTGCAGAGTCATACCTAACATACACAAGGGCTGAACCCCTTTTCTTGCAGCACAGCATTTAATTTCATCATGTTACTTACAAATGAAATGGTTTGCAGTGAGAGGATTTGCTGCATTTTTAAATTAACCTGTTCAGCAGGGTGACTCTTTAGCATCATTCTTGTAAACAGTAATCTTCCTGGACTAGATCTTGCCATAGTTTTCTAATTCACTTCAGTGGGGAGCTCTGCAGAAAAACCAGTGCAATATAATGGCCCATAGTTCTATGGTAAACAGGGGACTCCTCAAAGCTGCCATTTTAATTGAATTATTTGTCTTGTGTGCTTTAGGTTGTAGGTTTCAATCCTGTAAATTACTGAGTGCCCTCTGCTCCCATTGACTTCCATAGGAGTTGAGGGCACTCAGCACTATGCAGGATTGGACACTTATTCACTTTTAAATTTTAAAAGAAAATAAAAGAATAAAAGAAAAGAGTCAGTTTTGTTCAATAGTGTATTATGCCTCTTCTGGCTTCACATGGTACTCAGAAATACAGGGCCAGATTCTCAGCTACGATCTAGCTTCTTTGTGCCACTCAAGGGGCTGGAAAGCAGCTAGAAAGCCCCAGCTGGTGCTCCTTCTAGCATAGGGGAGACACCAGATGGTTTAAACCCAGCATAGCTGGATCTTACACCATCCTGCTCCCCTTCTCACCCCCCCACGCTGTATGACTCCACAAGCTTGAAAAAGCCTGCATGGAAAGAGGGCCTTAGTTAAGATAGTTAGGAAGTGTCATAAAACTCTGTCTTTAAACATTTCTTCCACATTTGCAGGACAAGCAGCAACGCAAACCATGTCCTTGTTCACTTACATTGCTGTGCTAACATTTCAACACAGGCTAATTTCAGCCCCTGTCTACTACCTCACCATGGAGAATCCATTTAGGCCTCAGCGCCTTTGAGTGAGGTAAACACAAAAGATTCAACAAGATGAGTCTTTGAAACAAAGTGCTCATGCATCCACCCAATTATCCTGCTCTGGTATTTGAAGATTATTGTGTTAATTTGCCCATTCATAATATTGTTAGTATGTGAGCTGGGGAATGGATAACTTGCCCAAGCAGCAGCTGTTACTTTGTACTGCACTTGTTTACGTAAAACAGTTGCCCCCCCTCAAAATAGAGTGATATGCTAATTCCTTCATGTGCTAATTCAAACTTACAGGCTGCATGGTCTAGAAAGGATAACAAAGAGCCAGGTTTCAGTAGAAGTTATTTCAGTCTTTTTCCAGATATGGTACTATGAAAGGCAGTCTCAGAAACATTTCCATGATTTCTAGTGACATTCCTCCATTTCTGATACAACCTTAATGGATCCTAAGGGAAATTTTTGTGTTGGAACTGAAGTCATTCTGTTAGTCTCTATTGATTCTTGTACCACCCTCATCCCCATAGTATCCAACTGCTTTATAGTAGTGCACTAAGCAACATGACAAATATCTGTCACATATGGTTCATTGTCTCCCCTACAACTGTGTGTGTGCAGTGTAATGTTTTGTTTTGGTAGCATTGTAAAAAAAAAAAAAAGAAGAAGTCATCTGTAGATAATAGTCTGCCAATAAAGGAACAATGTTACGTCAAAAAAATCACATGCCCAATTCTGCCCTGATTTATATCCCATTCAACCCCACTTATGTCCATGGATGGCACAGGATGGAAGACAGGAGAGAATTTGTCCTTATACTGTTTATGTAATTGCAATTATTTCCTTATATGTGTTACTGACAATACTTTGGATTGTTAAAGCAGGACTTTTTTATTAACTGAGTTTAGTTTTCACTACTGATGTTATGTGTTCACTTTTTGCTTTTCATTTACCGATGCAGGACTTGACACTGGACTGCCATCGCTGATGGAATCATGGAGCCCGCACAGCTCTGCACCATTGTCATGAGCAGTGCAAACACAGGAGGCATAATCCTCTGGTATTTGCAGGGCTGCAAGAAGAACCACAGTAGTAGGGAACATGACAATTTCATGGAGGACAGATTGCTGTGCAACATAGCGAAAACCAATTCAAGGTTGTTGGCGGTGTTCATAGCGTAGCTGTAGATGATGAAGCTCCCCTTCTGGGCCTGAGAAACAAGCGCTGACTGGTGGGATCGCATCACAATGCAGGTTTGGACAATGAGCAGTGGTCGCAGAACTTTTGGATGTGGAAGGCCACATTCTTGGATCTGTGTGCTGAGCTCGTTCCACCCATCCAGTGCAGGGACACCCAAATGAGAGCTAACAGTGGAGAAGTGACTGGTGACCATACTGTGGAAGCTTTCAATGCCAGATTGCTACCTGTCAGTGGGAAATCATTTTGGATGAGTTGGACAGTTTGCAAATCCACAGTGGGGCGGCCATTGTCTTCCAAGTGTGCAGGGCCATTAATTGTTTACTGCTATACAGGACAGTGACTCTTGGCAATGGGCAGGACACATTGGATTTGCAGCAATGAGGTTCCTGAACTGCAGTGGAGCAACAGATGACATGCATATCCCTATTTTGGGCACCAGCCCACCTGGCCACACATCAACAGAAAGGGCTACTTTCTATAGTTATGCAAGCATTGGTGGATCACCGAGGACACTTCACCAACATCAGTGTTGGCTGGTCAGGGAAGGTGCCGGACACACACATCTTTAAGAACACAGGACTGTTCAGAAAGCTGCAAGCAGGTACTTTCTTTGCAAGATTGTGGATTACAATGTTGGCGATGTTGAAATGACAGCAGTGATCCATCCTGAAAGACCCAGCCCTTGCTCCCCAGGCTCATGAAGCTGTATGTCGGCCACCTCGACAACACCCAGGAAAGATTCAACTACTAGCTCAGCAGATGCAGACTGACAGCTGAATGTAGATTGAAGGGACGCTGGCATTGTTTATTCATAAGATTGGATCTCAGTGGAAAAAAAAAAGAACCCAATAATTATAGCTGCCCATTGTTTCCTGCATAATATCTGTGAGGCAAAGGTTGCCAAGAAGGTAGAGGGGGAGTGGCTGGCTTCCAAGTTTGAACAGGCTGACACAAGGGCTATTAGAAGAGCTCAGCATAGAGCTTTGTGACTGAGGGAAGCCTTGAAAGAGCACTTTCACCATCGGCCACAGGAAAGCAGTGTGGTGGACTGTGCTCCACCTGGCCCTTACATCTGGGGGACTTGTGATGGGGTCCCCATACCACTCATGTCACCTCCTCCTGCTTGTCTTGGGGATTAGCTCTGCCAGGTGTTGCGCCCACCTCAGTGGTCTCTCTACCTGTCTTCTTCTCTCAGTCTGCAGCCTCTCTGACTCCAGTTCATGGCTTGGCCCTCCAGCCAGGTCACTAAGTTCTTTCCCTTCTGGGGAAATCACAGTCCTTCCAGAACACCTCGATGATGTTTCTAATGCCCTATTCCACTGCCCAGTGGCTCCTAGGGGAACCCAGGCCCACACTCTTCACTGGGTTCCAGCCAAGGGACCTACAACATGCAGCCAAGGCCTGGACTGTCTGAGTCCTTGCTGCAGTTTCCCATGGCTTCTTCCTACATAACTGGCTCTGGCTCTCTCTTTGGGTTTGCCCGGGCGGGCGGGCGGGCTGGCTGGCTGGCTGGCTGGCTGGCTGGCTCCCTCCCTCCTCTCAGAGAATAACTGTGGACTACTTCCCTACAGCCCACCTTTGCTACTCATAGCTCCTGGGCTTTATACAGGCTCCTCCTGTTCCTGCCCAGCTGAGCCTGCTTCTAAGTAGTAGCCTCCTTATAGTCTGTGTATCTCCCCTACTTGCTGCTCAATTGGTTAATTAGGCCTGCCTGGCCTAATTTACCATCTCAGGGCCAGTGTAGGGAATACACCCCATCACCAGGCTATTAAGGACTGTGTGGTGCTTGGTGTATATTTATGATAACACTGTTTGTTAATGAACCTAGTCATTTTGCAGTGCTTGCTGTATCTTTATAATTAGTACACTGTGTTTGCCACTCATCCCATGAGTTCTGGTACCCCGTATAATAACAAGGAGCATGCAGCATGTGCTTTCCCTAGAAACCTTTGGGAGAGGATTGCAGAGTACCTCCATGTATGTTTTATCAAGATCTCTCAGGAAGACTGAAGGGATATCCCTGTGCACGTAAGCAAATTGTTCTGCATGTTCCACTCCTGCTGAACTCTACAGGGGCATGAAAAGCTGATTATAACTCTCTCTGCCCCTTTTCATTGTACTGCTATCTTGTCTAGTATGAGTAAACTAATGAAAAGCTGATAGCTGTGTCCTGCTATGTTGCAGTTGGGTGCCATCGGTACATTGAAATGTTGTAACTGGACATGCATCACATACTTATCCGAGGTTCTTTTCCCTGCATCAGGCTTGCCCAGACTCAACTGCCAGGACTGTGGTGGAGTCTCAAACATGTCCTGGCTTGCAGCATGGCTGGACCTCCCAGCAGGGACTCCGCAAGTGGGGGTGGGAGGGTGAAGCCCCACCCTGCTCCCAACACATTCAGTAACATTTTGCCTCCCAGCTGGTTGTTCTACTCCTGCTGTGGCCACAAGACAGCACAGTGCTGAGCTGGCGGATCTCCTCCCCCTGCCCATGGAAACAGCAGTGTCGAAGGAGTTTGGGCTGCTGCTGATTCCTGTCGTACCCCTTTGCCTGCATCCCCTGTGCAATCTGCTCATAAATGTCGATGTTTCTATGACATCTGCGTAGCTGTGCCTGCACAGCCTCTTTTCCCCACAGGCCCAGGAGATCCAATACCTCCTGTCTACTCCAGGAAGGAGTACGTCTGGAGCATGTAGCTGACATAGGGTGACCAGATAGCAAGTGTGAAAAATTAGGACACATTTTTTTTCAGGGAGTGGGAGAGGGGAATAGTTTCCAATATATGACAAAGCCCCTAATATCAGAACAGTCCCAATAATATCGGGATGTCTCGTCACCCTAAGCTGGCATGGGTGGCTGGGCAGTAGCACTCACCAAGGGAGGTTGCTGGGGGTGCTCACCAAGCTGGGCAATCAGGAAAAGGCATTCCAAAAATTCACAACAATTTTAAAGGGGGTAGTCTGGTACCCATGGCCTCTGGGCAGTGAAGTTCACCACTGTGCCCAGAGTGGTCACCGCTGGGCATTGTAGGACAGCTGCTGGAGAACTGTTAGGGTCAACATAGGTCACACCATGTCTACACTCACATTACATTGACCTCAGTACCTCACCAAAGAGCAATGCTCTTTGGGGAAGTGATGTTAGTCTGTTGCCATAATGGGATGCTTTCATCTGTGGGAGACAAATTTAAGCATGAACATATGCACAGCTAAGTCGACACAAGGTGGTTTCGTAGTGTAGACCAGGCCTCAGAAAGAAGAAATATCATATTGAGAATGCCACATATATCATACAGTATGTCACTCATTTTGACTTTAACACCAGACAATGAATCTGCAGTTGGAGCACAATTGATTTAATTTTCCTGAAGAGGGGGGTTCACATTTAAAGCATTTAGGAATCACTGATGTGAGAGGAATTTTGTGACCAACACATTCTATTTTTTCATTAATATGAGGGTCTGTAACAGTTGTAAAACGTTTTTAAAACAAATACATTAAAATTAGGTCCTCAACTTTTCCCTTCTATGTTTCAGCAAGTTAAATCAAGTGGAAAGGTCCCTATAAATATATGCAAAGAGAAAATTATTACAGTACTAGGAATCTAATTTATTATTTGTGAGAGAGAAAATGCCAGAAGGAAAATAAGGGCGTGGGGAGGTTGCAATTTAAAGATTTATTGTGCAATAAAAAAATTCAGGATCTAGGAGAGATTAAGGCATTTTCAGCAGATCAGTACATGGTTATTTTCTGTGGGAAGACAGACATGTTAGTGGAAGAGTCAGCCAGCATGTGGTTGGTGATTTACTTGACCACATCTAATGCTTCTGCACTCAGACTATGAAAGGGACATTGCAAAACAAGACAAAAACTCTTTTTGAATAAAAGATGAAAGGAAGTAAAGAAGATGATGTTAAATGTAGCTAGAAATCAATCTTTACTTTCCTTCATCTTTTCTTCAGAAAGACTTTTTGTTTTTTTGGAGAACCAAGGGATGGAACTTTAAATTCCCTTTGACTTGGAATATTCATTCAGTAGGTGGCAGTAAGAAACCTTATTGGTTTAATCAACCGATAACAGAAAAAGAAATAGCTGCACTACAGTGGGACTCTATACTAGCTGACACACTGGCTAAACTGGCTCTAAAACAGACTGACCAACCAAACACATTATTATTTTTTTGCTATGGGCAACAACTACAATTTTCAGCTTTTTGAATCTCCAAGCTAAGTATTATTGCTGGGTGTGTGATATTACAGAAGTAGTGCTGTCCTCACCAATGAGGAACAACAGAATTCTGTGCTAGGATGCTGAGACATGGCTGAAATCCAGACATTCCTTCACCAAAGGTACGTAAGTGGCTATATAGTTACAGCTTTTGCTTTGAGAGGAAAAACCTGCCTTGCACCATTCATTATGTGGATGTGGATGTAAACCATCTGTTGTGAATTATATGCATTACATATTTCACCTCCTTTCCCCCATTTGTGAATCATTTGCAAACGGATCCTGATTTTCTTTGAACATTTGTGTAAGAATAATTTGCCAAATAATTCTCCCAAATAATTCTCAAGCTGTGTGTTGTTTCCCAACTGTTCACTCCTGTGTGGATTTGTCTACCTATTGTTCCTGATTAAGTCCACTGTGGGGAGATACATTTTCCAGAATAAGAGTGTCCAGACATGTTGTTAATTAGGAATAACTCCCTGTGTAGACAAACCCTGAGTCACATGGTCTTGTTTCTGTTTCTTGGTTGGCTGACCGAATCTTTTAAAATAGGAAAATAAGGCATTGTGCCCTTCCAGCATGAATTTACAGGTGTGTAAACATTTCTGAAGCTTACAGGATTTGCAAACCTTTTCAGCAATTCACAGAGGTTGTCTGAATGATCACCAATAATTAAGGCTACATTTTAGTCATGGGTATTTTTAGTAAAAGTCAGGGACAGGTCATGGGCAGTAAACAAAAATTCCTGGCCTGTGACCTGTCCATGACTTTTACTATATATCCCTGACTAAAACTTGGGAGGGAGGAGGGACTGGGGAAGGGCGGCCCGGATACTGGGGGAAGGAGGGAATGGCGGCACACAGCCCAGGACCTCTGCTGGTGCTGGGGTAGGGCAGTGTTTGGTGGGGCCAGCAGGCTCCCTACCTGGCTCCATGCCTCCTCCCACCCCCAGCAGCAGAGTTTGGGTGTGGGAGAGAGCAGGGGGTTGGGGCATGGGATGGGGTGAGGCGGGCTCTGGGCGACACTTACCTGGTGGGGCTCCCTGGAATTGGCGACATCGCCCTCACTCAGCTGCTAGGCGGAGGCATGGCCACCTCTGCCTGCAGACACCGCCTCCACAGCTCCCATTGGCCAGGGTTCCGCAGAGCTGTCTGGCCATGCCTCCACCTAGCAGCTGAGTGAGGGAGATGTCGCTGCTTCCGGGGAGCCTCCCCCCCCAGGTAAGTGCTGCCCAAAGCCTGCCTCACCCGGTTCCATGCCCCAACCCCCTGTCCCCTCCCATACCCAAACTCTGTTGCTGCTGTGGGGGGAGGGGTGCAGTGGCCCGAGACTGCCCCAGCAGCAGCAACCCCACTTGGCTAATAACTTGGTGCAGGGGCTGCCTGAGCTGTGACTTCCGTGACCTCTGTGACAAACCCGCAGCCTACCAGTAATGAATAATGTGACCCAAGAAATTGAACTCACGGCTTTGACTCATAAAAATATTTACAAATCAGGGTTTGTTTGCTTCATAACTATTTGACCAGCTCTAATATGCATCATCAACTAGATCTTTTCCTTAAAAAAAGCCATCTTTTTTCATTTTGTCCCTCTAAAAAGCAGACCCATTGCTTTTTAGAGGAACAGAGTTTATAGGTATGTCTAGCGACACATTCCTCTGTCCTTCCCCATATCAAATGCAGGATAGACTAGCCAACTATTTCTCACCAATGCTTATTTAATTTCAAGATTCTGGGAATAAGATACTATGGACTCAGTCCTACTCCCATTGAAGTCAGTTGTAAAATGCCCATTGTCCACACCTAGACTAGCAAAATAGTAGCATTGAAAAACATGGTAGCAAAGTCGTTTTTAACTAAGAATTCTGTAAACACTAACAGACAATTTCTAACAACGTTAAAAATGAATTAGATGGTCATGATTAACTGTAGCTGGACCACAGCCAGCCAACACAATTTAAAGGTGTTACATCCTGCCTAGTCTAGTTAAGCATGACCTAGCCTAGACAAGACCACTGATATAACTGTGGCAGGACCGGTGTTATAGCAATGCTCTATATCTGTAAGTAGTTAATAGATAAGGTGGCAGTAGGTCGGGGTGAACAAACTATGGCCTGTGGGCCGGATCCGGTCCATCAGGGCTTTGGATCCGGCCCACAGTATTGCCACCCCTGTGATGCCACAGGCCCCGCGCTGCTGCTGGAAGCGGCCGGCACCACATCCCTGCAGCCCCTGGGGGATGCGGGGGGAGGCAGAGGGCTCTGCATGCTGCCCTCGCCTGTGGGTACCTCCCCCAAAGCTTCCATTGGCCATGGTTCCCCGTTCCCGGCCAATGGGAGCTGCGGGGGAGGTACCCACAGGTGAGGGCAGTGCACAGAGCCCTCTGCCCCTCCTCTTCCCCAGGGGCTGCAGGGATGTGGTGCTGGCCACTTTCAGGAGTGGTGCGGTGGGTCGTGGGGCCAGGTCAGGCAGGCAGGAAGCCTGTATTAGCCCCACTGTGCACCGCTGCCACCCCAGAGGCACTCCAGGTAAGTGGCGCCGGGTCGGAGCCCACACCCTGAACCCCGCACCACAACCCCCTGCCCTGATCCCCCTAACCCCCGGCCTTGAGCCCCCTCCTGCACTCTGCACCCCAACCCCCTGCCCTGAGCCCCCTCCCACACTCCACACCCCTCTCTGCAACCCAACTCTCTGTCTTGAGCCCCCTCCCACACACCACACCCCCTACTGCACCCCAAGCCCCTTCCTGCACTCCACACCCCAACTCCCTGCCCTGAGCCCCTTCCCACACTCCGCACCCCTCCTGCCCCCCAACCCCCTGCCCTGAGCCCCCTCGTACACCCTGCATCCCTCCTGTGCCCCAACCCCTAGCCCTGAGCCCCTTCCTGCACACTGCACCCCCTCCCAAATCCTGCACTCCCTCCCGTACCCCAACCCCCTGCCCCAGCCCTACATTTATGGCCCTGCATGCAATTTCCCCAACCAGATGTGGCCCTTGGGCCAAAAAGTTTGCCCATCCTTGCAGTAGGTGGTACTCACAATTATGTAGCACAGCTCCTAGGTACTGTAGGAACCCGTTATGCACTGCAAATGGCTTCCTTTGTGCAGCCCCTGGGTATTGTACAACCATAGGCTGTTTATTGTTTCTTTATACATATCACAAAAGTGATGTGATTAAATCTTGATTTACTCCCCTTTCCTGTATGTGCATGGGATGTTAGTTGCTGAAGACTGTTGACTTTAAATAATATAGAAAATGAGGATGTTTTGCAGCACCACAGTGCTACTTAATTGCTATATCAGACTGACACCCTTCCTGGGAACAATGAATGGGCACTGGAAAGTTATTATTACTACTCCAGATGCCCGGGAAAATAATCCTGATGAGACCATGGTCTGGTTGCAGGCAAATTAGAGGGGCACAGATGTGTAATGTCTTCATGAAAAAAAGAAAATTATTTAGAAACTCCATTTTCTCATGTGGAGGATTTTACATACTTTGTACTGAGACCATTTTAATTCTCCTGGGATTTAAAAAGTTTTTTTTTTTTTTTTTTTTACTAATTAAAAATAAGTGGTGGGAGAAACTTTTGGGAAAGACATCTTTTAACGGGATAAAAAATAAAAATATAAAAATAACAATCAGGTTTACCTCCTGATTTTCCTGAATTTCTCCTCAGACAAACCCCCCTTTTGTAGTCCGCAGGTGTTTTTGGGCTCTGTAAGAAGTCCAGAATTTGATCCTTAAAAGTAGATTTATAACTAGAAGTAAAGCCAGTTAATTATCTGTTTTGATCTCTTTGCTAGTCTCCAACTTTTCTCCTCATTCAACGCCTCTATTTTAGTTTTCATCAAAAGAGCTGCACTGATCACCCTGGAAACTGCAGTTGTGTGTGCGCACACATTTGCGTATACACAAAGGTATATAGCATGGGCAGCTCACGCTGTAAGCTTCCTCTACACCGTGGCCAGGGCCGGCTTAACTCTCCTGTGGGCCCGGGGCTATTAGATTTTCCTAATTTAAAACAAAATGATCACAATTATGGCATGAGGCTATTAGTGCTATACTTTTAATTAACATAAAGCCGTTCTGTGGTTACATTTCAGTCTTAAAGTATGTAGAATATAGTTAAGCTAATTCAAAATAGCCTACTTCTTACCTTAGAAAAGCTGTTATATTAGTTTCTTTCTGAGAGGGAGTTTGGGTGCACGAGGGGATTCTGACCTGGGGCAGGAGGTTGGGGTTCAGGAGGGGGTGCGAGGTGCAGGCTATGGCTGGGAGGCGCGTACCACAGGCGGATTCCAGCTGGTGGCGCAGCAGAGCTCAGGCAGGCTGCCATAGCTCCATGCCACTCCCGGAAGCAGCTGGCTGCTGGCACGTCTTTGCACACCCCGTGCGGGGAGGGGGACGTGTCTCTGTGCGCTGCCTGCCCCCACAAGCACTGGCCCAGCAGCGGCAGCGTGTGGAGCTGCTTCCTCCCCTGCCCCGCTAGGGGATGCAGAGATGTGCCAGCAGTTGGCTACTTCCGGGAGTGGCATGGGGCTACGGCACACAGGCAGCCTGCCTGAGCGCTGCTGCGCCACTGGACTTTTAGTGGCCCGGAGATCGCGATCAACTGGCAGAGACTCAAGGATTGACCAGTCTATCATGAACAACGGGTTGGTGACCACTGAATTGTATATAATTATTGATTTATTTTTGCAGGGCCCCCCTTAGCCCGAGGCCCTGGGCTGCAGCCCCTAAAGCCCCTGCATTAATCTGGCCCTGACTATGGCTTTCCTAGAATAGCCTTGGAACCAAAGCACTTGAGTTTTAAACTTCATGTATAAAGGCCTAAAAGTTTCAAAGTAAGAGAGAGAATTCTGTGTGTTTATCTCCCTTCCCCATTTGGCTAATAAATTCCATAAGCAATTAGGCAGAAAGTGTCATTCTCAAGCTTAAACCCCAAAGATGCAATTTATATAGTAAGCAAGCTCAAAATGCCCCCTGCAAAGCCCTCTGACTCCAGAATGCTGCACAGGGGAAGCTGTAGGAGATGGACTGGCTTCTAGCAGCACGGTGATTAAACCCCTTTCCCCTGAAAAACAATCCATTTAATTACCGTAAGCCAGAAACACGGTGACAGCTACTCTGGCTCCCTGCCACAGGATCGCTTATCCAGCAACTGAGCATGCTTGCCAACGGCATCCAGCCATTCAGAAGCGACATGCTGGAGTACCATGTCCACAGCAGATGTTCAGATGGATGAAAGTAAAATATAAGGCACAACAGATCTAATACAGATAATATCTAGTGGTGTCAAAAACATATTTCCAAGCTCTCTTTTGGGTGTGTATGGAAATCCTTGCACAGGTGCTTGTCTGAGAAATGTATAGCACATATTAATGTTTACCTTCATTCTTCTTCTACAGCGGGGTGGGCAAACTTTTTGGCCTGAGGGCCATATTGGGGTGCGAAACTGTATGAAAGGCCAGGCAGGGAAGGCTGTGCCCCCAAACAGCCTGGCCCCTGCCCCCTCCTACTTCCCGCCCCCTGACTGTCCCCCTAGGAATCCCTGACCCATCCAACCCCCCCTACTCCTTGTCCCCTGACTGCCCCCTCCTGGGATGCGCCCCCCGCCCCAAACTGGCCCCCCCGGGATCCCACCCCCTATCCAACCCCCCTGCTCCCTGTCCCCTGACTGTCTCGACCTATCCACACCCCTGCCCCCTGACAGGCCCCCTGGGACCCTGCCCTCTATCCAACTCCCCCTGTTTCCTGACCGCCCCAGAACCTCCGCCCCATCCAACCACCCCCTGCTCCCTGTCCCCTGACTGCCCCCCGGGACCCCCTACCTAACCCCTCACACTGCTGCATGCGCGCCGCTACCGCCCCCTTACCATGACACTCAGAGCGGCAGGAGCTCGCAGCCCCACTGCCCGCATGGCAGCGGGGGAGGGTGAACAGCAGGGGAGGGGCTGGGGTCGAGCCTCACAGGCCAGGAGCTCAGGGGCCGGGCAGGATGGTCCTGCAGGCCGGATGTGGCCTGCGGGCCGTAGTTTTCCCACCTCTGTTCTACAGTCAGGACACAAAATAGGTTGTCTTGGTTGGGAAGTGACCAAGTTTTCCAAATTCTCTGGTTGCTTTTGAAGCTCTAGCATCTCTTTGTAGTATTCTCTTTAGTTCATACAAAATACACATGTAGATATAGCAATGAATCGACTCTTCCCCCAGCAATATGGTCTGAGTATATTTGGGCTCCTGTACTTTTGGATCCACTCTCAGTGCTCATGCTCAACTCACTCATCCTCTTCCCACAATAATATGTTGTCTTATCTGTTGCATTCTTAGAGCTGGACCTGAACCAAAACCCCAGAGTTAAAACACTCTCACACTTTAAGGTGTTCCAATCCAGAGCCACATTTTGTGCCTGAAATCCAGCTCTACTTCTCCATCTAAGGTGGTGCCCCATTAAGTCAACTGAAAGATTTACACTGATTTCAATAATCTTTGGATCAGGCCCTTGTCATTTTACTTGCTTTTAAAGTACTGTGCTTGAGCCTTGAAACCTGAATCACCAACAATTGTATGCATCTGATGAAGTGGGTTTTAGCCCACAAAAGCTTATGCCCAAATACATTTGTTAGTCTCTAAGGTGCCAGGAGGACTCCTTGTTTTTTTAGTGTTGTTTATGACCATCAGGCACAAGTGACTCACCAAGCACTATCAGGCAACAGCACTAAGAAAAAGGAAAAAGCCTCTTGTAAAATCAGAAATGTCTCCAGAGGTTGGGTGGAGGCATTTAGCTTTGAGCCCCACACATCCATGATGTAGCCTGTGTTGCAGTCTGCAGGAATCACTTCTGGTTGAGACTGGTTGAAACGGTGGCGCTGTCGGAACTGACGAAAGTGCAGGAGCCTCCGCGGAGCAAGTGGGCACATGGCCTGAAGGGGGAAAGTTCAGTGGTGGGAGCACACTCTGTGAGGAGGTGATGGCACATGCAGATGAGGCAACCTCTCCTCAGCTAAGGCAAACAGTCCATGAGGCTCAGGGGCTGGCCCAAGTCTCTCCAGTGTCAGTGGTACACGCTCCTCAGCTGCAACCGGCCCTGGCACGGGAGCCGGAGTGGAGGACTGCCATGGAACCAAAGATTCCCTGGACCTTGGCAGTGTCAGCCTGGAAGGACTGTAAGGTTCAGTCAGCGGTACTGACGGATCCGACGGTCTGTGTGGTTTCTTGTGCTTGTGCACCATGGAATGTGCCGCTTCTCTGTGGCCAGAACTCGTGGACGGGGAGAGGATTCAAGAATTTCATTGGTTAATGGACAGAGCTCTCATACCCACCGAAACTGCATCACCCTTGAGGAACAAGAGCTCCATATGCCTGTGTGGGGCTCATTTTCACCTTACAGCAATAACAACTTCCGAACAGAGCATTTCCTGGGGATTAATGACCAGCTGGGGCCCCTTGCACTGCACCTTGCACCCACAATCCCTTGCAGCTGGTTTTAATCCCCAAGAAATGCCCTGTACTGGGGTCGTACATACATACAAAATACACTCACTCACTCATTTGGTACCAGGCTGTTGACAGCTGGGAAAAAAAAAAAGCAATGGGGGAAAATGGTGGGGTCTTTGGCCTTTTTTAAACAGTCAAGAAACTTCCTGGGTTTTGAAGTCCTAGCCCAGTGAGGTTCCACTGAGGCAGCCAGAACAACCCTGAGAATTATCCTTATTAATTTGCAGTAGCCTTGACTTATGTTGTGGGTGCTTTCCAAGCGCTTCAGTACAGTCCTGCTCTGAGGAGCACTCAGTCTAAGGACTGTGTTGTAACACAGCAAGTGCCTGTACCCAACTGTGTTATGGCAGTTGTTGCTGATGTGTGCTGGAATTCAGGCTGTAACTCTTTCTGGGACATGGTTTGATCTCATCTAGACAGCCAAGGACAACAGGGGTAATTGGGGCCTAATGCAAGGTCCTTTGTGGCTTGGGAACTCTGAAGACTTATTTACAGCACTTGAGCTAACTTAAATCAAACTCCCCCTCCCACCTTCCCCCCCCCAAAACCAAACAAACAAACAAAACCCCACAAGCTTCTGAAACTTGAGGCCATTCAAAGAAAAACAATACTGGCTCCAGCAGTCAGCAATACCTTACAATCCACTGCATGTACCCGCCAACACCATTAGTGAAGCCAGGTTAGTTTACTCTTGGGGGTATAGAAATAGCAGTAAGGAATGTGTGCCTGCTCGTTGGGGAAATGGGGCAACTCTGTTGCTACAGAGACTTGGACAAACAAAACCGTTTTACAATGGTGCAGTAGCTAAATCACCAAAGGCCAAATTGGGCCATAGTCTCTGGGGCCTTGTCCCAAGAGCCCACACTATTCTGCTGCATGAAGATTGCAGTGGGGAGAATCTGAAGAACTCACGCAGGAGTCCACACACTGGATGCATCACAGGGCTTTGTTCTGCACGGACTTTTAGCTTTTTTTTTTTTTTAAAGTCAGGGGAGGGCAGTCAGTGGATCTGCTGCTACCTGTATTTTACCAGCCATTTTCCCCCATGGAAGAGGAGTGCACTGGCTGGGAGGATGGGTGATACTGCAGACCCAAAGCAGTAGCAATACATGGCAGGAGGCCTAAGGGGAGGATTCCCCCTACCCCCTGAGGTTCCTACAGCTCCCCTTTATAGCATCTCTGACAACATTTCTGGTTGGCTCTTAGCCTCCTGTGCAGAGTTCTGCCCTATGGTTTCCCTTGTTTAGCTGCTTTTTCTGTAGTTCATTTCTCTTCCTGGTTTTGATTTTTTCTGGACAGCAAAACTATCTGCACAAATAAAATCATCCTGCTCTCCTGTCTGCTTCACACTCTGGAATGTGCATAATACTCTTTAGCATGTAAACAAGTAGAGTAGCACTAAGGGTGAGGAGGGAAAAATCTGTGCAGGTTTCCTGTAACACTGAAATAGTACTTTTTTCTCTCAAAAGAAGGTAGAACATTTTAATGCTAATTTTAACCACACAAACTAGCTGCTCAGCAATAAGGGAATACTGTGTTTTAAAATAGAAATGTATTTGCTGAGTCTCCATAAATTCTGACACAAACAGGAGTTCATAAACAGCTTAGATAGACTCAGGCTATGGCTGCATTAGACATCTTACAGTGTAGTCAGGGTAGCAGTGTAGTTGCCACCCTAAGCCGACAAGAGCTCTCCAGTTAACTTCATTAATCCAATGAGAGGTGGTAGCTAACATAGCGCTGTCCACACCAGCACTTAGGTCAGTATCACTTATGTCACTCGGGGGTGTGTGTGTGTGGCTTATTCACACCCCTGAGTGACATAAGTGGAAGTGTAGACATAGCTATACAGTAACTCCTCACTTAATGTGGTCCAGGATTAATGTTGTTTCATTGTTACGTTGCTGATCAATTAGAGAACATGCTCGTTTAAAGTTGCGCAATGCTCCCTTATAACATTGTTTGGCAGCCGCCGGTTTCATCCACTGCTTGCAGGAAGAGCAGCCCGCTGGAGCTAGCTGGTTGGGGCTCGGAACCAGGGTGGGCCGGCAGCCCCCGTATCAGCTCCCCTAAGTTCCCTGTGCAGCAGCCGCCCATCAGACTATCAATTGCTGGGCAGCTCAGCTGTCCCTCCCCGCACCGCCCTGTGCTGCTCCTGCCCTCTGCCTTGGAGCTGTTCCTGGGAGCCTCCAGCTTGCTGTCGATAGGGCTCTTTCTGTTGACTGTGAACCGCTCTCTGCTGGTGCACTATGTTGGGGTTCAGGCTCCGGCTGAGCCTCTTGTATAGGGTTATCTGCTGCTGCTGGTGCAGGTTCAGTGGGCCCTATGGCGTTGGGGTTGCAGTGCGGGCACTGGTTCTGGTGCTGGTTGTTCTGCCGGTTCCGGTTCTGAGACTGGCTCTCTCTGGGTCTCTGTGACTGGTTCCACTATTGCTGTTGCAGACGTTGGTATGGGGTCCGGTTCCATTACCTCTGACCGGGTCCTGGTAGAAGTTTCCAGAACAGAGCTAGGCATGACAGCTTGCTTAGCCTGGCTGCGGGTGACCATTCCCACCCTCTTGGGTAGCTTCACATGACTGGCCAAGTCTTCCCCCAACAGCATGGGGATGGGATAATCATCATAGACTGCAAAAGTCCACGTGCCTGACCAGCCCTTGTACTGGACAGGCAACTTGGCTGTAGGCAAATTGAAAGAGTTTGACTTGAAGGGTTGAATTGTTACTTGGATCTCTGGGTCGATTAAATTGGGGTCCACTAAGGAAGCATGGATAGCTGACACTTGTGCTCCAGTGTCCCTCCACGTGGTGACCTTCTTCCCGCCCACACTCACAGTTTCCCTCCACTCCGAGGGTATCTGGGAGGCATCTGGGCTTGAGGACCTCTGGTGTGATTCCGGGGCAATGAACTGTAATCTGTTGGGGTTCTTGGGGCAGTTGGCCTTTACATGCCCCAGCTCATTACATTTAAAACATCGTCCAGCTGACGGGTCACTGGGGTGAGGTGGGTTGCTGGAGAACGGTATGGCAGGACGATAAGGTGTCTGGAGTGTTCCTTGGTGTGTAGTTGGGGCCTTGGGCTGTCCCCGGTAGTAGGGTGAGGTCAGAGGTTGTCCCTTCTGGTCTCCGCTCCAACTGCAATTAGGATTGTTCCTCTCTCCTCCCTCCACCCGTTTTGTTCCAGTTTGCCCCTTCTGATATTCGCCCCAACTGCTACTAGTTTTTTTCTTTTCTGCCACCTCCACCCATTTGGCTCCAATCTCCCCCGCCTCGATTACAGTTGTGGGCTTCCCATCTAGAATGTATCTTTCTATTTCCTCAGGAACACCCTCTAAGAACTGCTCCATTTGCATTAGGAAGGGCAACTCTTCTGGAGATTTAACACTTGCTCCTGATATCCAGGCATCCCACTGTTTCACAATGTGGTAGGCATGTCGGGTAAATGACACGTCTGGTTTCCACCTTAGGGCTCTGAACCGCGGACAGAAATGCTCGGGTGTTAGCCCCATTCTGACTCTCACTTTGGTTTTAAACAGTTCATACTTGTTCATGTGTTCCTTAGGCATTTCAGCCGCCACCTCGGCTAAGGGTCCACTGAGCTGTGGCCTCAGCTCAACCATGTATTGGTCTGTAGAGATGCTGTATCCAAGGCAGGCCCTTTCGAAGTTTTCTAAGAAGGCCTCAGTATCATCGCCTGCCTTGTAGGTGGGGAACTTCCTGGGATGTGAAGCGGTACTTGGAGAAGGATTGCTAGGGTTTGTTGGTATATTCTGCTGAGCCTTTGCCTTCTCCATCTCCAGTGCATGCTTCCTCTCTTTTTCCTTTTCCTCCCGTTCTTTTTCCCTTGCCTCCATTTCCTTTTTCCCTTGCCTCCATAGCTTTCCTGTGGGCAGCCTCTTGGGTTTTTTCTGCCTTTCACTGCCTCCAGTTCTCTCCTGTGGGCCGCCTCCATTTCCTCCTCAGCATGCTTCCATTCTTTTTCCTTTACCTCCATAGCTCTCCTGTGGGCAGCCTCTTTGGCTTTTTCCACCTTGGATTCTGTCATCTTAGCCTCTCTGTTTTTAACTAACTTTACACGCGAGAGTTAAAAAAAAACAAAAAAACGTGGCTTGTAAAACTTTGCCTTGTTCTTGAACCCTATGCTGCCACCACCAAGCGTGTTAAACAAAGAACAGGGAAAGAGCCCACTTGGAGACATCTTCCCCCCAAAATATCCCCCCAAGCCCTACACCCCTTTCCTGGGGAAGGCTTGATAAAAATCCTCACCAGTTTGCATAGGTGAACACAGACCCAAACCCTTGGATCTTAAGAACAATGAAAAAGCAATCAGGATCTTAAAAGAAGAATTTTAATGAAAGAAAAAGTAAAAGAATCACCTCTGTAAAATCAGGATGGTAAAAACCTTACAGGGTAATCAAATTCAAAACATAGAGAATCCCTTTAGGCAAAACCTTAAGTTACAAAAAGACACAAAAACAGGAATATACATTCCATTCAGCACAGCTTATTTACCAGCCATTTAAACAAAAGAAAATCTAACGCATTTCTAGCTAGATTGCTTACTAACTTTTTACAGGAGTTCTGAAGAGCATTCCTGACCTGGTCCCGGCAAAAGCATCACACAGACAGACAGACCCTTTGTTCCCGCCCCCCCTCCAGCTTTGAAAGTAACTTGTCTCCTCATTGGTCATTTTGGTCAGGTGCCAGCGAGGTTATCCTAGCTTCTTAACCCTTTACAGGTGAAAGGGTTTTGCATCTGGCCAGGAGGGATTTTATAGTTCTGTATACAGAAAGGTGGTTACCCTTCCCTTTATATTTATGACAGAGGGTTGCTAATATCAGGGTGTCCCACTCTCCCTGCTCCTGTACCCCATCTCCACAAAGCACGGGCGGGGGGAGAGGGGAAAGGACAGGACAGGGCTCAGGACTGAGGGAGCTTGCTGGCAGCAGCTGCTGTCTCAACTTGCTGATCTACTTAAAAAGGCAGTGTACTTAGAGTGGGGTCAGCATACTTAAAGAGGCAATGTGCGGCTCTCTCTCTCTCACACACACACGGTGTGTCTGTCTTTCTGCCATGCTGTGTCTCCTCTCTCCATTTGTGCTGCCATGTAGAGTGTGAGGCTACATTAACGTGTTAACCTTTGAGGGCTTAGACGAGTGCTAGTTCATCATTTAGCAGCAAGGCATTCCCCGGGAAATATCACACCCTCTTCCACCCCCTGACTCCACCACCTCAACCAAGCTTCACAATCATCGTTGTGTACAGTATTAAATTGCTTAAAACTTAAACTGTGTGTAGATATCTATATATAAAATATAGGCTTTTGTCTGGTGAAAAAAATTTCCCTGGAACCTAACCCCCCTATTTACATTAATACTTATGGGGAAATTGGATTCGCTTAACATTGTTTCGCTTAAAGTAGCATTTTTTCAGGAACATAACTACACGTTCAGCAAGGAGTTACTGTAGTTAAGCTTGTATGCAGTGTAGTTGTAGCTTTGTAGGTCCCAGACTATTAGAGAGACAAGATGGATGAGGTAATATCTTTTACTAGATCAATTTCTGTTGGTGAGAGAAACAAGCTTTCAAGCCACACAGACCACTTCTTCAGGGCTGGGAAAGGTACTTCAAGCGGCACAGCTAAATGCAAACTGGAACAGATTGTTTAGCATAAGTAGTTAGCACATATTGTAAGGGGCTGTTTGAGGTAGAGTGCCCCATTATGGTCATTCTCCCACAAATTTCTTTTCAGAAATATTACAGGACTGTATCAGAGCTCTCACTTGGCCTTAGGCCCTCATCCAAAGAACCACTGAAGTTGAAAGACTAATTGACTTCAGGGGACTTTTCATCAAGCCCATAGTATACACTACACTTTCCAAGTGAAAAATGGCCAAGTCTTTGCTGCCAAAAGGCGCGTGCAATTAAATTATTTCTGGTAGCATTTTAGTATGGAAACTGGAGAACACTGTTAAAGGTGCTGATCCTCAAAGAGATCTGCAAATGCAGTTTCTAAGCAGGGCTCTGCATATGAATAAGGGCCCACACTTTGCAGGACTGGGACCACAGTTAGTTTTTTGTTCCCGATACTTGTATCTCATATTTGCTGTTCAATGCTGTATACAGATGAAACTGATTTTCATATGACTTTGCAAGCTGCTGTATGAAATGTGCATCTCATCTTATACTTGTCAGTTGCAGTGGACTAACAATGTTCAGGAGGAGCTGCTGTTTAAAAAAAATTGCAAAGTAGGAAGAAGAGACCAATATATATTAATGCTACACTAACGACTCCTGGCATTAGATGACCTGTGAGTGAAGAAGTGACAAAATGGGACCCAATAAGGGTGTCCTTATACAGCCAAATCTTCCACTTAAATCAATGGGAATTTGGCCTTTGTAGGACATGCAGTATTTGAACGCAATAGCTTCCTAGGTTACAAGGATGTAGAATTTCAGTGAGTTACAGAAATCAGATTATGAGGCTGTGGGAAATGGTGCAGCCAAGGTCAACATCTTTACTAACTATTAACAGAAATAGCATTTGAATTCTCTGCACAGAAAAGGTTTTTTGTGAATTCTTCAATGCTCTCCCCTATATAAATCAACTGACCCACATCCACATTGCTTACTAAGCACCATTCATTTTTAGGGGTACGCTATGTTTATGCAATACTCAGGAATAGTTTACAAATTGGCAGAGCTCTGGCTTAGAAACAATGAGATAGGTTTTCAGTTGCAGCCAAGAATCCTATTCACGTTTATACTGATTTTCCATAGTGTAACTCTTGGAAAGAACGCAAAACACACTGAAGAAGGAAAATTACACAGCCTTCCTCCATTTAAAAAAAAAAAAAAAAAAAAAAGAGTATTCCTGTGTGTGTTTTCCAAGAGAACGTATTAGGATGGAAAATCTCCACTTATTTTCTGTATAATATTAACCTTTCGTTAACCTTTTTGCCTTAATTCCCAATCATTCTTTCATTGATGTTCCTATTTTATTAAATAAAAAAACCCCTCAAAATACAAATCTTTGTCCAAAAAAAATGTCTGAGGAAAGATATCCCACTTCACAGTGGACTGGCTGATATTTTTTAATCTCCTCCTCTTTTGATTCTTTGTATTTTTTTGCTTGCTAATTATTTTGGGCCAACTTCTGCTCTTACTTGCACCTGTAAGCATTGAGAGTAATTCCACTGAAGTTAGTGATCTTAACCCAGTTTTCCACTAGTGGAAATGAGAGCAGAAATTGGCCCGTTAAATTCCTCTTAGAGCTAATTCTCTAAAGGGTCACGTCCCATTGATGGGGACTGACAATATTTTAGTGAGAAAGGACAGATCACAGGCAACTGGGAAAAGTACCTAACAGACATTACATTTGCAAAGCACTACAGCATGTTTAAAGTGCTAGACAAGTAATACATAATGGCAGATTTCAATCTGCCAAATGCGTTCTGGCATTCACGGAAGAAATGAATTGGACTGTCACACAAGAACGTACGCTGCAGAAAACTCAAAATGACATGGGATTCAGTGATTTAACAAAATCAATTTTCTATTAACTCAATTTTCTGAGTTAGCATTTCTGCTGTAAGGAATGGGCAACAGCAGTAGGGAGAGAAACCCATGTTTGTTAGGAGTTAGATTTGGGTCTAAAAAGTGGAACAACTGATCCTGCATGCAAACAATCACTCTCTAACATCAATGTGTCTTGCCTGCTAAAGAACTATAGGAGTGGGCCCACAATGGCAAGTGGCTCAGGGGTATGAAATACATGATTAGCATGATCCAAACAGGTTTTATTGTGCCAATACAAGTGTACGTTTGTGTGCACTGCCTGTGGCTAGAGTCAGCAAATAAAAGCCACGTGGGGCTGGCTCATTCTCTAGAGCTCACATTTACCTTCAGTTCTCCAAGGAGAAGGCAGGCATTTATTTGCCTATTGTGAAGGCTCATAATAACCACCACAGCACTTCACTTGAGGAAAGTTACTGAGAGAAAGAATGTGACTTTCAGCTGAATTCACATCTCTGTTGGCAGACATTTGCCATTTTAAGATCATCTCATTCAGAGATATTGAAAACGTAACAACCACACAAGAAGGGGGAAGCATTATTCATTGCTTCCTTGAAGGCGAGAGATTTTAATGTGCATACATAAAAGGTTTGTCCTTACTCAAGCGTATAGTAGTTTAAAACTAAGCACACAAGGACAGTCTATAGGACCATTAAAACAGCCATTGGGAGAGGCAGTATACTCTGCAGCATTTAACTAAGGGCTGAGAGCCAAGAATGCCTCCATTCACATCCCAGCCCAGCCAATGACTCACTGCGTGGCCTAGGGCCCAGTCCTACAAACCAATACTACCTAGCATAGGATTTACTACTGTGAGCAGTCCCATCGACTTCACAACAGTGAGCAAGCACAGGATCGGACTCTTACAGGCCCATTATCTGGCATTCCAGCCTTGCACTAAGGAAGGGTTGACTATTATTAATCTATTTTGCATCTCTGGTATTTTCACATCTTCTGAGGGACAGCCCCATCCAAGTTAGATCAGACCTAGAGCTCCTCTAACATATTCTGCTTGTTTCCTATAGCCATGGCCTATAGCCATGGGTCACGGGAAACAGATAATAGCTGAAGCAGGGAATTGCTCTGGCAATGTTCTAGCCCACCCTTACACTCGGGACTTGGTGGGGGGCAGATATAGTGCCATGACAGTAGCTCTGCACCATTGAGGGAGGCCTGTGACACTAGAAATATTCCTGCCATGTTATTTCCATCCCCTTTCTACAGTGGCCAGGGGCAATGGAGAAGCAGCTCCAGTATATCTTCCCTCCTCCCCAGTTAGTACCTGAAAACATTTCATGCTTCCTTATCCTTCCACTATTTCTTACAGAGCACAAGACATTGTGAGTTCCTTAGTTTCCATCAATTGCCCAGGATCCAGTAGTACAAACCTTTGGATGATCTGGAAGCATCTTTTTAACTTGCTCCCATTCCACTATCCTGGCTGCTGGGAGAAAGGAAGAAGGATGGGTAGCGTACCCCCTCTCCCAGCAACCAGGTTGTGTGCATAGAAAAAAAAGGGGATGAGGCATAATAGTCACCAATCCACCCCATCCCCATTTTTTCAAGTTTTCCAGATCAGGCAATTAAAATAAAGACAAATACATGTTTAGAATCCAGCTGCTGAAACTGTGAGGGGGGAGGAAAAGAATAGCTCATTCAGAGTGGGCTTGACCACAGAACTTTCAAAGAGTTATTATATCAAGTACATTAATATCTAAGATATACAAATATGCCATGTGGGATATTGTTGGGAGTTTTGTCACTGACTTCACTGAGAACCGAGTTAGGTCAAGGCCAAGGCCTTTTGAAAATCCTATCCACCAGTAAAGAGAGATGGGTCTGAGCTGTAAAACTGGTTCAGAGTGTGAGGATACATGTCTTTACTGCCCAGTTAACTACTTGACTATGAAATAATGTTCAAGCTACACAGAATGGTATATTAGCAGCTGGCAAGACATGCTAACTAGAATTGTAGCCTATATCCCAAGGAGCCAGACAATTCGAGTTAAAAGCACTACCATACTCAAAATAAGGGTTTGGACAGACTCGAGTTAGGGGCAGTACTTGAGTTATGATTTGATTTAACTCTGCGGTGAAGACAAGTCCTGAGTGCGTTTGGATTGGGAGGTTTGGTTTGGACCAATCTCTAAGAATATACACGCACAACAATAATTAAAAATTAAGAGCATGTTATTATAGCACATATAGTTTTTTAAAAATTTGTTAACTACTGTGACCCTCTAGTAATAGGGCAAACAAAATGTAATATGTTATTCATTTTGGCATTGTTTTCACTTTACTTTTAGAGAAGATGGAAAGCCAGCTTTTCAATATATTTTATCCCGATGAGCCACATCCATGCATACTCATGCTTTACATAGACAAAAAGCTGAAAAGATTAAAAATATAAATCACAGGACCGCAAAATTTTAAAAAATGTCCTAAAATGTGCGTTTTATTTCATATCATTATACAACGTTTACATACAGGTATACTTTTAAAATTGCTCAGTATGTGTGTAAAATAAAGTGAGGCAAATACCAATTTATAAATTCCCCCCAATTCCACACAAATAAAATACATTTTAAAACAATCTCCCAAATTTATGTTTTCTCCAGAATTTACTTAATCTTTCATTTCAACATGAAAAATACAATGGAATGGATACTCAAGTTGAAATGCTGACCTACACATTTGTAATGAGCTGCAGGTATACAAGTTAAAAACCAAAAAGTCTTAAATATTGTATGTGGTTTACAAATCCTTGGTTTTATTGAATTAGCACAGCTCAATAAAACTCAGATAAAATAAAATTACCATGCTGGACTAACTTTTGATTTGTACAATATCAAACAAAAGACCACAGCTGTACCTTTTGTTCAAAGTAGCACCAGTCCACACCTGATTTGTGTCTCCAACATTAACTGTCTTGTTATATAGCTGGCACTTGAGGTGGTATTCTTTCTGACACATCAAAGATGCCTGGACAGACTAAGCATACTGGTGTTGCTGAACTCTCTACAAAGTGTAGGCAACATTACATTGGGAAATGGCACATTGAAACCATAATAGTTCAACCTGCATATGGCTTGCCCATTTTGGTGTTTCCCTGACCCCTGCCTAGTATTTAGCAGATGTTCCCGTGACTGTGGTAAAACTAAAATAAAAACATGTTTAAGGGGTTTCATGGCAAGCAGGTGTAAAAACAAAGAAATATATATGTGGTTGCAGCTAAGGAGGTTTTCACATGTTGTTTAACTCCAGTAAAGTTTGATCCAGCATCTGATGCATACTAAGGTTTTCTTCTTTGGCATGCGCCACTTTCTCTGTTATGGGATTAGAAAATCAAAATGTGAATAGCAGCTCTTTGGACACATCAATTTTCTTTACATGAAGGCATGCAATCATCACTTATAATGGAAGGGTTTATTATGATAAGAAATGTACATGCTCATAAATACCAATGTTCCCAGCCAAGACAGCAAGGGAACGGTCCAACTAACAAAATGAACTGCAAGTGATGCAAGTTTTGAACTCTTCTGCAGCTAGGTATGTTAAAAACAACACATTGCCAAAAATAGATTAGATTTTTGTAAATTCCAGAAGCCATGTGCTGTGGAAATGGGGAGGTTTAATTTTTTTTTAAATGAACAGGCTAATAAATGACAGACTTTGCTAATCTGTATTCTAGGCAGTGCCACACTTTTGAGGTCGCATTATAATTCATAACTTGCAGAGAATGAGAACAAAAGAACCAAAAACTGAAATTAACAAGTTATATTAGCTGCTAAATAAAATAACAACAGTTTTATTGGCAGTTAGTAGTTTTATGTTGCATGCACATTTTTTTTTTTAATAGAACAGTCATTTAACACTCTTACGTGACATAGTATGTGAGCACAATGTTCTGGAGCTACATGCTACCAGAATCCAGTAAAACCGACTTTATTCTGATGCAAGCATACCTCTAAACTGACCAGGTATTTCCAAAAGGGGTTCCTATTTCAGGACTGCTTTTATTCAAATACAAGCCAATTTTATTGTAATTCAAAACAGTGCATTAAATTTCCAGATACAAAACAGCTGGGAATATATTTTATTTTGGTTTTGAAACCTGAATCTTGGCTAATATTTTTCTTCCTCTATTTACCAGTAAAACTCCAATTTGTGACATCAGCTAAAAAGGATTATGATCTCTCTACAAAGAGGGGGGCTTGTTTTTAAAATACCATCAGCTACCTACTGTAACTGGTACTGAAGTGGAAAGACACTATTACACAGGCAAAGAGAGAATTTGTGGCTGCTCCAAGATACTACGGGAGCCTTATCAGAAGCGTTACTTCTTCCACTTGCACTTCTTTCCCCAAGAGTGAACTGAGAATTTCATCCATTAATTTACAGCAGTTATAATATGTTGGAAATCAATTTATAGGTTTCTTGCATATTTCTACCTTGACTCATTCATTCTTGAGGAACTTCAGAGTAAGTATGTTTAGACACAACTAAGTTTATTCACACTAAAGTTTAATCCTCATTCAATGCCAGCTTTAGTTCATTAGTTAGGCGACTGTTTTGCTCAAGTTGCTGGTAGAGTTGGTCTGTACAGTCAGCAAGCAGGTTAGAAGAAAAAGAGAGGCAGAATGAACAAAGATTAGAAGAGAAACAGGAGAGCAAGAGTTAATAAAGAAACTAGTCACACCACAGACAGTTCAGCAACTAGTTACACATTGAGAGAAAATCTTTACCTTAGGGATCCCTTTATATTCTAGCTCTCTGATGACTAAATACCTACTCCAAAGCTCAAGAAACAGTTTACAATCTATATAGGATTTCTCTAAGACCCCTTTTTTGGAGTAGGCTTGTGAGTCAGGAAAACAAGAAGAAAAATGGGACAATTGCTACAGTATTCTCAGTGAAGCCACGTGAAACAAACTTCCTTGCTTGAATTCACATACATGAGCAATGTACATAGGGTTTACTTGTTTTATGAATGCCAGGACTCCTTGCAGATGTAGAAGGGGTGGCAGAATTGTATTCAATACTAGCTAACTAAAAGCAATAGTATAATCAGCCTTCACTGCAGCAGAAATGCCTTAGTCAACAGCACACTATTTCTTGGCTCAATCCAAGTCACACTGAAATCACTGGAGCTTTTCCACTGAGTCTCCCATTTGGAGTTTTACACCATTGAGTTCAACAGGAATTTGCTCAAGATCCACATGCTTCACTGCATGTTCTCTTTATTGTGCAATTTGGTAGTTGAAATGGTACTTTAGGAAGAGAACGTGTATTTCTCAGCTATTGAAATAGGGAGATTTTGAGGTCTTTAAACTGGAATAAAAAAACTCTCAAGTGCCCCTTTGACAGCTTTCACAAAAGACACCTTTCATGTTATAGATGAAATGATAGCATGCAAATTCACAGCTGAATGTGCTTCTTGTACACTACTAAAGGACCGTCAACAGAGTTCGTTTTCAAGACTGGACAAAACTCTACAGTATTTAGACACTAAATCTGGAAAGGACTATTCCATGAAGTTGCATTCAGTTTCCCTTTCATTTTTTAGTGTATTTTTCTTGATAGCCTGGCTGTGAATTCTGAGACAGGTCTACACGGATTTCTGAACATCCTTACTCCACAACGTATTCAATTGTGGGGAACCATCCATTTTGCTTCTTTTACCCTTCTTGATAGCTGCAACTGCAGTGCTTTTCCCCTGGAAGATAGGTGGCCAGCACCTCACAAAGATGGCAAGACCTTGCCATGAATTAGTTTGTAGGACGCACTTGTGTAATGAGAGGCAAACACCAGCTGCTACTCCTGAGAACCCAGGCTCCACTGACCAGGAGAGTAAGATCAGAGGATATACCAGAAAACCACTACCAGACTGCCTCAATTTCTCTCTTTTACCTTCTCTTTTCCCACATCAATGTTTTATATTAACATACACTTGGAAACAGTATCCAAACCTAGATGTAGCTAAGCTTCCATTTTGAATGCCAAAATCCATTTAGTGGTTATAGAAACAATACTGTGTTACAATTTGAATTAAAATCTGAATGTTTACCTGTGTCAGTCGAAACTAAAGTTATATAAATCATTGAAGTAAGGATTCCCAATCTTTCTGTGTGCCCAAATTGAGACTGGTCTTAAAATAACTAGCCACACTTGGAAATGTTGATCTTGTGCTTAATTCACTAACTTTTAAATGTATACATAAAAGGGGAAAAAGCCAAATAGGGCCTTTTAACCTTAATAACTAGTGGATTTAAATTAGAAAAAGAAAGAAAAACCATTGGCAAGGCCATAGTCAAATTTAAAAATAAATGTGTTTATAATCTGGACGGTCTTCACAATCATAGCAACTATCTGGTTAGACTCTACTGAAGTTACAATAAATAAATAAATAAACAAACCCATTGTGTTCCCTCCACAGCTGGTTCCAGAACTTTTTCTAATAAGCAGTAACATGGGTGAACAAACAAATATACTGAGCTGACAAGATGACATGAGCCGAAGTTATTAAAGAAAAGGGGAAGAGGTAATTCCCAACTGTATTCAAAAAATGAAGGGAGTAAAGAACAATTACTAAATGAGAAGAAACAGCAGGGAGGGATGAAGGAAGTATTTTCAAGCCTCATGGAGAATTGCAACTAATGGCAGGTTTTAAAAATATAAATGGAAAAGCTCTACATCAGGTTACTTGATGGTACCTTTCAAACTGGAATGAGACACAGCCAAATTAAAAAGTTACAGTTCTACAACTTTAAAATGGACCACCCTCAAATTCAAGCTCAAGTACATTGGCCAGAGCTTATAAACGTTTTGAGCATTAGAACTTTAGCAACAAAATCAAATGAAAGCAATAATTAGTAGTCAGTTCAGTTTCAATTGATATTCACTTTAATGTAAAGCTATTAAAAAAAGGACTTTTTCCATTGTGAAGGAAATGAAGTTAAAATAGTTACAATGAACATAAGTCCTCCTGAAGCAGCATTAAGGCTTAGTTGTACATTACATTAGGAGAGCAAGAAACCTCAGTATTTAGTGGTTTGTATTTAAAAGGAACACTGTCAGGTCAATCTGAACCCATCATTTTGGTTTTGTCAGACAAAATTTTACAAAACCTGAGATCAATGGAAAGATTTTAATTATACATGACAATGATACAATTTTTTTTGTTCAGATTTAAAAACATTCCCCTGAAGTCTCTGCAACTTGAACTTGCAGCTTTGTGCTAGCACAGTCTGTGAAACTGACTAAGAATGAAAGTGAAACTATTGTATTTCATCTCCCCAGTGAAACGTAAAAAGCAAACTAACAGTACCTATCTATGGTGATAGATCAATCAATTTTGAAAATTCTATAACCCATGTTGTTAATGAACACAGATAGGGACATTTGGTTATCTTATTTTGAAAAGAAAAAAAAAAACCATAGGATTTTTCACCTCATGCTACCACTTTAAAAGTTCTTTTACTAGAAGTTAAACAACAAACTTATATAATGCAGGAAGTCTTCCACATCAAGACTTCAAGCTAGTAGGAAATTTTGGACTCTAGAAAAACACAACTGTCAAACGCTTAAAGGCCAAACTGGACTCTCAGCTATGTTTCCATGACCGAATGACCCCAGAGGGAGCTGTGTCCTTGCAGATTTTGGCCCAACAATAAGACTCTAAAAAACCACTAAACTCTAAGGAAAAAGCCATATCATCTGAATTTTAATTTGAGAGAAAAAGAGGATCGCGTTCCAAAAGCGACAAATTTAAGATAGCCAAGAGTAGCATTATCATGCCATAGACTGGTATTTTTCATTTTGAAATTCTGCATTGTTGATATTTTGGCAAAATGTTTGCTGGGGTCAGTCAGAAGGGGGAGGAAAGGGCAGCAGAAAAACAAAGAAAAAATCAAAAATAATTCCTTAATGGCAAAAAAGGCAGATTTTTAAAAGGATTAATAGTTGAAATGATCATGTAAATAAATAAAAGGCAAAGGAATAGCAAAAGGGATACATCTTACACAGTGGGATGTTTATTTTACATTGAAAGAAGTAGAGTTTCTGTACAATAGAAGGCACGAAGAGAGCAATGTCCTGAGCCAGGATGCTAAAAGGAAAGAATAAGCTGGAGGACAGGACAATGAACCCATGAAACATCCAAGAGCTTGGAAAGGTGGTTTATCCAGCTTGATGAAGATATCTTTGGAGAGGTGAAGCAAAGAAATTTATCTGCATGAAGATAAAAGGTGGGAAATAAAAGTGGTATAATGGAAAGAACTCAGAAAGCAGCAGCAATAGCATAGTGGAAGCAAACATGCCAAGATGATTCCTAGTGAAATATCACACCATACTCCTTTTGGAACGCTATAGCAATGCCTCCATTTACATAACCATAGAGAAATGTATTTACAGTTGAGAGTCAATTCCTGATTATCGTTCCATTTGTTAAACTCCATTTACGAAAAAAAGTTACCTATAATTCAAAGATAATTACAGAAATGCAGTTATAGTTACTAAACCTTCAACGTTTATGGTGTTGTCTCAGATTTTAAGCCTACTTTCAAATTGGAAATCTCCCAAATTTAAATTATGCTACAATTGTTAGCGAGAAGATTTTGCATGCAAGGCACTGCACGTTATTCTCTGTAAATGGAGATAAAGCTGTTACAGTCCTACAAACTGTTTATAAGGACATTAGTGTGATAAATCACTGTGTGGAACTGTATTTCTGGGCTTAGAATCAAAACATACAAAACAGATAATATTAGGCCATAACCAAGAAGTTCCAACACTTGGAAGTTAGGGAAAAAAAATAAAAAAATGAGTTTGTATATTTAAGGATGTAAAAAAAAAATTAAGCAGGGTGAAAAAATGTAAAACCTTCAATACATGCAAAAAACACTGGTGGCTCTAACCAAAGGCTAAAATGTGTTGAACGCTGAAAGTGAAGTGTAGAAATTGAAAGTAACATCTACAGGTAGGTGTGCTTTAGACAGAGCCACAAGTGTTCAGGGTTTTCTGATCTCAGTTTTAAAAAATTAGTGCACATGAGAGTTATCAGTATGGGGAGAGGGGAGAGAATGTAAAGGTTTCAGCATAGCTGACTTCTGTTCAATGTCTTCAAAGCACACAAGAAAATTCAGTTTGCTTGAAACAACACTCTACCAACCAAACAAGCCATTGGTCGGTCAGACCCTACATATCTTTCAATTTTATCTACTCTAAAAATTTCTGCTTTTTTACTCAAGCCAATACTCTATACTTCCACCGCTTTTTCTCTCAAACTACTTTATTTCACCGCTAACAAATGTGTGAAGGTTTATTTTTCAAATGCTCTTCACAGAAACAACCCACATCTCAAAAGCTGTCACTTCTATTTTTAAAAATGGTCTTAAAGAGCTAATCATTATGATAAAATGAAAAACATTCTCTGTATGGCATGTAAGGAGTCTCTTATCTTTTGGCAACTTCAAAATGATGAGCATTGTAGAAATTCTTGAACAGAAGTGAACTCAGAAGTGGAAAGTAAAAGAACAACCAAAAGGGAAATGAGCCAGATAACTGCAAGGGAAAGAGGGTTTATGGATACAAAACAAATGGGTAAAAGTGAGTTGATTAAGCCACCCTTGCAAAACTGTCAGGAAATTTACCAGGCCAGGCACAATACTTGTCCACCCTTTAGCATGATGAAGAAAATACTAATGATGCTTTAACACTGAATCACACCCATTCAACGTATTCCTCCCCCTAAAGAGTGAGCAAGTATAATTTTGCAAGGCTGCAACTGAACAATCATGAGGGTAGAGAAGCAGGTGCAGGCACAGGTTGAGAGGACATTTACATGGAAGTCATATCATTGAGAGCGTGGTCCAGCTCCTCGCTGATTGCTTTGTACTTCAGTTTCTGAGAATATAACTCATCTAACATTCACCAGGGAAGGCAGAAGTGAAAGGAAATGGAGAATGATCAGGTGATTGAATGTGAAGGTGGTGGGATGGGACACCATCCGGAAACAGCATCAAAAAAGGGGAACAGTGCATAGAAGGAAGTGGCATGGCAGGCAGAGAACAAAAACAAACAATATGTAAATTAGGAAGGAATACAAATGGTGAACAGCTTTATGTGAAAAGTCAATTAAAATTACTGCATCATCAGCGAGCCAAGCTGAGATATAGATAAAGCCGAAAAAAATAAAGTGTGTGACGAAAAAATAATTCCCATTTCCCTAAACTGTATTTAACTTGCATTATATAAGTTATCAAGGCACATGCAATGAGCTACAAGCCAGCAGGAGAGGGAAGAGTCTTGAAAATGGTGCTTAGGGAGAACCAGGTATCCCACTTCCGCCTTAAAAATGTTTTGGGTTTTGAATGATGTCATACCCTCAAGCTTTTCCAGAGGGTTAGTTCTTCCCAAGCATCTTATTTTTCTTTTTAACTGAGAAAGTGACTGTAAATTCTCTGCAGCTGGCTGGCTCTTTTATAACCTTTAAAGACCTCTTGCACAAGTCAGCTTTCTAGATCAGCACTTAAGGTTCTTACAATACTGAACTTAAAGTCAACACAATTTTAGGAGTAAATCTCATATAGCTTAACCTTTAATTACAAAGCACTATTGAATTCTATTCTCGAGATAAAAGAGAATTCTATTCCCTTTACTGCAATTCTGATAGATTTATCAGAGCCCTAAATGCAAACTGTGTGGCGTTAAATAGGCTGTGCCCCGAATGTGTATACAAACCATTAACTTCACTGAAAATAGCAGCTGTTCTATGCCATGAAATAGTTGCCCTGACCTGCACTTATCTCAGTCATAAATTAAATTAACTCAATATTCCTAATTATAACAAACAACATACTACTCGTTGCTGATATTTTAAAGTAATTAAACTAGCATATTAATAACATTTACCATCTGATCATTTTCCTTATCTGAATATCCAAGTAGAAGAGTTTAAAGCAAAAAATAGTCTTAGAATATCAAAGAACAAGAAACAGGCAAGAGCAAAACACTGTCCAGCTAAAATGTTTAATTACGGGAGTAATAAATTTGGATTGGAAAACACATCATTCATTTAGGATCTTATCCTGCCCATTTTAATTACGTGAGTAGTCCTACTTATTTGCTTGGGACTAGTCACATGGAATAAAGATTTGTAGGACTGGGCATTAGACGAAGCCCATGGGTGAATATCAGCTTTCTATTCTGCAGGAAGCGTGAAAAATAAAGCACACTCGTACCTTCTAAGTCGTCGATGCTCTTCTCCAGCTTGGTTACTGACCTCTCAGCAAATTCAGCACGGGTCTCAGCCTGGAGTTAAAAAGACATACATGGTCAAAAACTATACAAATGACATTAGGAAACTTTCATGATATTTACAAATACAAAGGTAACAATGAGTATGAGAAAAAAAAGTACGTTCAATGACAGAATAATAGGAAATAGGTGTAAAATCACAATCATCCTCCAATATTGTCTAATGCAGTATAGCTTTGATGCTGGCACCTAACATTATGCTATTTTCCACACTGACAAGTTAATTTCACATTAATCAGAGCAGTATCGTAAAATCCATTAATACAAGATTGTTCTAATTTTACCTCCTTCAGTTTGTCAGTCAGGATCTTAATCTCCTCTTCATATTTGTCTTCCTTTTGTGAGTACTGTAATTAGAAAGAGCATGAGATGTCAGACCAAATATTCTCTATATGAAAATACAACATGTATGACAATCTTACATTGTAATGATAACCATATACTAGTTCTAGGTATGGATGTACTTTAATTTATCTTTCAAGACATAGTGGTCTTGCTCTCATTTATTAAAAGGGCCACATTTTGCCCAAGTTGCCGAGTGGTAACTCAGGGCAGCATTTGGTACTATAATTTTAATGTAGGAGGACAAGTTGGAAAAAATTTAATATCTTAGCACACAAATTGCATTTGAAAGCTATAAAGTTTTAAGTAACACTGACGGATAATTAATGTTATGCATATTTAAATATAATTGATTATATACTTGTATTAATGTCAGATATTTCCATTTACCAAAAGCCTTATTGAAATATGGTGTAAACATTTAAGGACAATGCATAAAAATTCAGGCCACTGGGGTTATAAGGCTCTAGCCTACCTTCTCAGCCTGAGCCTCCAGCGACTTCAGGTTGTTGGTCACAGTTTTCAACTCCTCTTCAAGCTCAGCACATTTGCTATTATTTTGGAACAGAGGCAGGAAAGGGGACAGGTGGGAGATCAGTCAAGCAAAAGAAATAGAAAAAAAGGGGGGAGAAAGATTGAGAAAAATGAAAACTGAATTACAGAGCAAAAGAACGGCCTAAAAAGCAGCTGAATCCATCACAAATTGAATGCAATTCATTACAATGCCAGAATTCTCTTTAAAAAACAAAAACAAACCCCATTACAAACAAGTTACCTACAGCACCAGGCTTACTTGAAAGTACTGACAGACCCTTTAAATATGAGATAGTTCAGCTTCTTTTTGGCTGCCAAAAGATCAGTTGTAAAGGTTAAATAAATAAAATAAAATAAAAAAGACCAAAGAAAGCCACCAAAGCAAGATGCAAAGAGAGTAAAGAGTGCAGTGAAGGTTCATTCATCATTACTGAGTGAACTAACAGCTATGAAAGCTCATCAAAGACTTGGGTTGCAGTTAAACCTGAAAACTGTATATTAGTATCAGTACCTTATCCTCTGCAGCCATTAATGCTTTCAAGGTTTGATCCATTATTCTTAATTGTTCTTCCAGCTGTCGGACTTGGCTGTTAGTGAACACATGAAATGCACAAAAGCCATTCACAAAATCAGTGTGCAGGTAGGGCATGCAGTGACAAAAAAAAAAAAAACAAAAAAAACACACACGCACACACATACACCTACACCCGTTTACTTTGGTGTTTAACATTTATCTCAATCGTTACAATAAATGAACAAAACATAGCTTTGAGCTGAACACAAAGAAGTGTACTGCCAACATCTCGTGCAAGTATAGTACTGTCTCGCAGCATCCCACACACCTCTCCGGGAAGTCACAGCACTTACCCTTCTGAGAGTTCAGCACGTTCCTCAGCACGCTCCAGATCGCTCTCAATGATCACCAGCTTACGAGCCACCTAGAGTAAGGCAAATAAAACAAACAAACAAAATCACACATTATTGCACACTATATGCTAGTGCAGCCAAAGCCTTGGATAATATCTCTCACTATAATGTTCTATGTACAGGGACAATACACTTCTCGTGGAATTACTGATTCAAGGGAATCTAATGGGTTCCTGGCTGCACTAGACCCTTGCTACTTATATAGGCCTGACTGCATCGCCTGACCGCATCGCCTGACCAAGATTTTCATGTCCCCTATTCCCATTCACCAACATGACAGTTTTAAAATAAAATTTTCTTTTTATAGCTTCTCTGAAGACAGCAGTGATCCTTCTCTCAGCCATTTTGGAGCAATCATAGCTGACGCACCAGCATCTTGGTATGCGATGTCATGATATCACATAACAGGATGATGGACAGGCCAACATGTGCTTAATCCTGTCTGTGCTATTATTGTCCATTTTTGTCTGCCTTTTTATCAAATATGGTTCTGTGCAGTGGGCTACTCTCTGTGAAGGAATGAGTACAGATCTCCACTCATACTTGTGCAGTGGAATCCGAGTATGGCTCAGATCTCTAGCAGACAAACCGCAGTCTTGTCTCTCGAGGCACTCAGGAGCCTATTTCTCATATCAAACCTTTGTGGGAACAGTGCTGCTCTCTTATTGACAGGGATGCTTGTGACCTTTTGTACTTTAAGGCAAACAAAAGAGAAAAGCTGTAGTCAAAGCCTGTAAGGCCTCAGCTCTTCGATTTGCACTCAGGAACTGACCTCTTCATACTTGCGGTCAGCCTCCTCAGCAATGTGCTTGGCCTCTTTAAGCTGGATCTCCTGGATTTCCATTTTCTCCTCATCCTTCTGGGCTCTGTTCTCTATGACCTTCATTCCTCTGAAAGTCAGGAAAAACAGGAAATACGAGGCTTAGCGCTTCCTAGTTTATCTCCAATCCTGACACCATTTGGAGTGCATCTTTCTAAGACAGACTGAGATGGATGCAGCATGTCAGAGGTGTCATTTTATTTTACAAACTGTGAGGCAAAACTTCTCAGGTCTAGTCCTGGCTCCCTGCGTGCTTTCATAGGAGGTTGATAAGAAACTAATGGTATCTGAATCAAACAAGAGTGGTTCGTCATGCTGCTTGCACAACTCAGCATTGCATGAAAGTTTGCAATCAGCAGCCTGACCACATTTTTCTTCAATTCAGTTAAAGTCCTCCCTCACCCAAAAGGTGAATGACAAAAGGGACCTGCTTTTGATATCCTAAGAAAGTGACTAAGGACAATATGAAAAGGAGGACTTGTGGCACCTTAGAGACTAACAAATTTATTTGAGCATAAGCTTTCATGAGCTACAGCTCACTTCATCGGATGCATTCAGTGGAAGTATGTAGCTTAAGCCTCAACTCTCTGGCACTGCACGTTCAACTCCCTGCTGGGTATTTTTCTGAGGTAGATAAATAAAGTTCTTTGTGAGCTACTGTATCTGGACCTTAGAACCTAAAGTCCTTTCTGATCCGCACAAACAAAACATTTAGCATTTTTTCAAGAGGCAGGATTTGCCCAGTTTGCTAAACCAAAATTTCCTTCCCCAACTGTTGTGCCATGTGCTGTCTGTCAAATGCTTCCCACCTCAAAAGGTGTCTGCATGATGAATAATGGTGTAGAGTGAGTCTGGAAAACGTTTAGCGACCTTTCCCAACGAAAGGCACTATTATGGGTATTAAATATAGTTTTACAAGTCTACAGGTGTGATTTTCAAAAGCACTTAGTCCCTGGGCTCCTAACTCACTTAAGTACTTTTGAAAACCCTACCTCAAATCCCAGTCTGGACTGACTGTTTCTCTCCCCTTCCTTGGCCACGAAAGCACAAAACTGCATTAATGCACAAACCATACGAACAGGCAGAGCAGCAGTCTTTTCAAAGGCTTGCCAGGCTCTGGGTGGGCTTCTCAGTTGGATGCTCCGGAGAGATGGACTCTACAGTCTCCCATCAGGAGACTGAGTGTGCACCACCACCACAGAACTCCTGGCCCAAGATACAAAAGTCTTGGGGTTGGATTAACCTGGGTCTCTCAAGAGGTAGCACAACACATCAAAAGCCAAAGCACCAAGCTTAATGGTCACAGGATATCTGTAAAGTTATCTCAAAACCTGACATATAAACAAGGACTAAAGTCTGCACGTTCAACATGTTCCTCCAAATTTTAACTGATTGAAGTCAACGCATGTAAAGGCACAGTAGATTACATGCAATCACAAGATATAGAAAGGTGGTTAATTTATTTTTATCCAACCCACATCTGGACAATACTTGGCTTGTCATAAAGATAGCTTGCTGCTCAAATGAGAACATGAATCAGGCCATACCCACCTTTCACTCTCATCTGCTGCCTTCTCAGCCTCCTCCAGCTTCTGCAGAGCAGTTGCCAAACGCTCCTGAGCACGATCCAACTCTTCCTCAACCAGCTGGATACGTCTGTTCAGAGAAGCTACATCGCTCTCAGCCTAAGCAGAAGCAGAAAAGAAAATGAATCCATAATACAACCTAAGAGTCTTCTTTTGTAAAGGACCATTTAGATGGTTTTAGAACAACAGTTGGGAGAATGTAATAAAAGAGAACACTAGTCTAACTGGTTAAGTGGCCAACAGATATTTTTTATGTATCTCTACAGATCTGCGAGCACACACTCACTTGCGCGCTTTCTCTCTCTCCTACTCCTTCACTGAATTGTGTAGTTATCTCATAATGGAGGACAACTGATCGATTTTTCACCTGATATGAAATACCTAAATACTGTACAACATGCCCTAAGAAACTCAAGTGTTCAGTGAGTATATGTTTATTTTTGGTTACTATGTATTCAGCTTGCACATATCCTCAGATTACAGAATCTTTACGAAAACATTAAACAATGTCAAAATTACATTTTGCCCACTTTACCCAGAACATATTTTAGGAATATAAAGGGTTTTAAATCCTATATCTTAAATCTGTATGTGGGAACTTGCCCTTCTTTTAACAACGGAAGTTGTATGAACATTTCCTTGAGCTCAAGAAAGGTAGGAAGCAGCATCTCTATGACAAGGCATAGAGGAAACACCCAAAATTACAATACATGGGTGAAGGTATTTGCAAATATCCAGCTCATAAAGAGTGAACAGAACACTAAAAAAAAACCCCCAAAATAAAACATGGAGTACTGGATACTAATGAGTTTTGTTCACGGGAGGGGACACAAGGCTGAAAAACAAGAGTCTAGCCTATGTTACTTTAACACAGGAATCCTGGCCTCACCAACTCTCACAACACATTTGGTTACATATTTTAATAATACTATCTCCATATTACCCTCAGCTTTGCTTTACTTGCATTAGAGATTTGCTTAATCTTCTGTGTAACATTTACACCAAGACTATGCGCCTCTTATCTTTACAAGCTTTCACTTCTGACATTTTCCAAGCTACATTTGTTCTAGTCACAGAGTAAGTACTGTGACAGCATTTTGTAAACAACTCCCTTATTAAGCCTCTCTGTTTCTTTCCAAAGGATATGAAGGGCAGTAGTGTTTAGAATAAAGGGTCACTATTTTAAAAGGAAAATTACTTCCAGGAATACAAATGACTTTTAATGCGCTGAAAACTATTTCAACATTTATTAACTTTGCTCTAACAAGGAAGTGTGATTATGGAGCCTGCCATCACTGAATTCCAGTTTAGAGGTGGATTCGTTCATGGACGTGGTCAGCCTCCTCAGTAGAATTCTCTGGTCATGTTTTTGTGTAGAATAAAATAGGTGAAAATAAAAAAAAATAAAAAATTTAAAAAAAATCACATCTAATTGAAACTACACATTTCTTTCATGGCAAAGGTACAAGTCAGTGCCTTTTTGCAATTAAAGTTTTTTAGGATCCATCATTTACAGCCATAATAACAATTTGTATTACAGTAGTGTCTAGGAATGCTTGTCATGGACCAGGATCCCATTGTGCAAGGTGTAAATGAGGATCGCTTACGTACTGGATAGCATCTATCCTTTGATGCACAGCCGCCACTAGAATGAATGAAATTATGCACACACAACAAGGGCACAAATTGGTAATCTATTTGAAGTCAATGGGAGCATTGACAGTAGGACTGCAGGACTAGGGCCAAAATAAAATAAAATAAAAAAATCCCTAAGTGTCAGTATTCCCTCCAATTTTATTCTTTTCCCAACCACAAACTCCAGCTCAGAACTCTTATTAAAGGCCAGAGGTTTTACGAAAAGCACTTGGATATTTTAACTTGAAAAGTACAACTTTTTATGGGGGAAGGGGTTTTCAAATGTTAGTCTAAAAACACCTTGGGAAAGTGGTAATATTACCACAACAAGTTAACAATTATGTTAAAACTATTCTTAATGTGATAAGAGCACACAACATACTTAGGAAACACAGGATGATTAAAGTTCAAGTCTTACTTCCTGTTCTACAAGCAGTAACTCAGCAAGGGTTTACCAACTGGCCTTATAAGGCCTATGTTATTCTGCTGCAGAGCAGGACTTCTGTCCTTATATGGTAAGGAAAGGAAAAAATTACTGATGACATGGAGGGGCACTCCCATGGCTAATAGATAAACACAACCCTTTGCACTGATGCCACAGCATTCACTATATACTGCATACTTTTACAGTGAGAGATGACATGAATAATATACCATTGTGTGTTAATTATTGTTCAGTGTAAAGAAGATTTTGTTTTCCAGCTAATCATATAACAGATTGGGGTGGAGTGCAAAATGTATTATCAAATGTGGTCACTAGCAATGTATAAAATGGGGCGGGGGAGAGAGGGGGCCGCGCAGAGAGGGGAAGGTAGAATGAAGCATCATTCACTTATTATATTTTAAGAAAATGGCAGCCAATGGTGCAAGAAAAGAACAGTCTGGCTTAGTGTTCAAAAGTGGTAAGCTATGATATCGTTTGGCTAGAGCTTTAGCTTTTTTATTGTTTGCATTTCTGTACCTTGCACAAAAGAAAAAATATCTAGCTGGTCACATGCCATACAAGTCAAGCAATACACTATGGAAAGGATCATGTAGACTGCTTGCTGCAGTTCACTCTTTGGGAAGAAAAATGGAGTCAGAGTGCAGCTTCAGCATGGATGCTTATTTCATATAGCAGAGCCACATATTTAGATGTGCCCATCAGTTCTGTTTTCTCCATTTATTCACATCAGTGCTGACCTCATTCAAAGAAACTTAAAATATCATGCAAATAAATTCTGGAGAATTTCCACAATCTAAATAAAATATTCCAGGAAAGGAAGAAAACCTCTAACTTCCTCTAATGACAACACTTGATAAAATACTTAAGACCGCTCATATGGATTTGATCCTGCTTCCAGTGAAGTCAGTGGCAAAACTGCCACTGTTTTCAATAGTGTAAGATCAGGCCCTAATAATTTAGTAGCAAAACTCGTTATATACTTAAAAGATTCCACGGTAATCAAGCTATTACCTCAATTGGGGAAATCAGGGTCCTTTACTCCAGGGATCTTATTATTGTTCTCAAGGTCTTAGAAGAGGAATCCATGTTTAAGGATGTTTAATATGGGAACAATTAAATTAGCAAAACTATGACATGATCTGCCTCTAACTGTGAAAATGGTATGTGAAGTGACTGGTGAGAATGTAAAGTACTGTTACAGAATTCGAATGAGCCATCACTGTTGTCTCTGAGAAGGCCATCTGCAACCAATCAGGAAGCATTCCACTTGCTGATGGACCTCAGATAACATGCTTGTGCATTTACTACCTAGATTATAACACATTCAAAATTCCAGATTATAGGGAAAGGCCACTAGAGACCCTACAAAAAGTTTTTCTATTATAATGAAATAAATGAATGCTGATAAGTGACATCAAAGAACAAAGTTTTCTATAAACACTGAAGACAGAAAACACCTCTGTGAGGTAAATTTTTACCTTTTTACATATGGGAAACTTTAGGTACAGAGAAAAGGAGTACTTGTGGCACCTTAGAGACTAACAAATTTATTTGAGCATAAGCTTTCTGAAGTGAGCTGTAGCTCACAAAAGCTTATGCTCAAATAAATTTGTTAGTCTCTGAGGTGCCACAAGTACTCCTTTTCTTTTTGTGAATACAGACTAACACGGCTGCTACTCTGAAACCTATCATTATTTAGGTACAGAGATACTAAAAGCATTACCAAAGGACAGTGGCAAAGCAAAGAATAGAACTCCCAGTCCCTTGCAGTAACCACTAGACAAAACCACATCCCTAGACACTTACTGGGTGATGCTCCTTGTTTTTTAGTAATGTATTCTGGATAAAAACCTGAGCAAAACAAATATTTCTGTAAGGAGTATCTTGGTTCCTACTTTTTATACCTAAGCCATTAACTGACCTTTAAATCATTTGCTAGCCTGAAAAAAAGAGTTTGTTCACTTTAGAGAGAGGAAGGATGGTTAAGGCACTACCCTGGCCCTCAGTAGATCCAGGTTCACTTCCCTGCTGTTCTTATAGACTTCCTGTGTGACCTTGGGGAAGTCACTTAAGTTTCTCTGTGCTTCGGTTACCCATCTGTAGAATGGGGATAATAGCACTTCTCTACGTCACAGGGGTGCTGTGAGGATAAATATATTAAAGACTGTGAGACACTTAGATACTAGGGTAATGTGGGCCATATAAGCACCTTAGACACACAGATTTGTATAGCATTTAGAGACATTGTTGCCAAATGCCCAGAACTGGCTGCCTCAGTTCATAGTCACCTAAGTAAAAGTAACCTGATTTTCCGAAGAGCTGACTACTTACCTCAGTGGGAACTATAGGTACCCAGCACTTCAAAAAATCAGGTCACTTATTTAGATGCCTAAATATAAACTTAGAACCCCACTGTATGCACTCAACTTTGAACATTTTGTTCACGGTTCTTTAGCACAAACGTTTATGCTAGACAACCTAGTCTACCTAAAATATCTTCAGAATCTTTTATTTTTAAACTTAACATTTTAGACTAATAGCCACAATTATCTAGTACTTATCTGAAATCCAAACCGTACTTGCTAAAAATGATATCTGTCTTGAGGTGTCTGTCTGAAGCCTGATGTTACATTCTTCAGAAAAAAACAGAACCCATTTAACTGGCATTTAAAGTAACCATTGTGTTAGAAAAAACTGTCAAGTCTCTAAGTCTAGGTTGTCCAGGAAAAGGAATGCAACAATAAATACTTCTGAAATTTGCAACCGATCAGGTACAGACTGCTGTACGTCAGTGATCACAAATCTGAAAAACAGGCTATCCTCCCAGGAATTAGGAGGATCACAAACACTAGCACTGAGTTTCACAATGGAATTGAGATTATGAAGCCTCATTAGGCCACTGAGCAGAACACAGCCCACAGCAAAGGGCCAGCTACAGGCTTCCCAGTGTAAAAACTAATTTAAAGGGAAAGGGTGTATGTGCCCTTGCCTAGCCCCTAAAAGCGGCACAGAACTGAATGAAAGGGTGGGGAAAAGGGGAAAGCCTCCGGGTATAACTTAGTCTCTCCGACCACCTCTGAGATTTGTCTCCAGGATACTGTTGTTCTGCTATGAATCTAAGCACAGCCCTTCCCTTCCCCTACACACACACGCTCCCACCCCAGCCCCTGCAGAGGCCACATGCAGGGAGCGAGAAGAAACCTGCCCTGCAATCAGCTCTGCCCTGCCCCCAGCCCCAGGAGGGGCAGACAGGGATGTCGCTGGGTGTGTCCGCCAGCAGGGCGCGGGGCAGAGGGGATGGGGCGAGCAGAGAGCCCTGGGGAGGAGCGGGAAGGGCCGGGTGCCGACCCCACGGAGAAGGCGGGAGCCGCTGCCCGGGGTCCGGTACCTGCTCTCGCAGAGCCCGCTCCTGGTCCAGGGCCCGCTGCAGGCTGCCCGCCTGCTCCTCGGCGCTGTCCGCCTGCTGTTGCAGGCTCCGGATCTTCCTCCGCACCGCCTCCAGCGAGCTCAGCCCCGCCATGGCCATGGCCATAGCCCCGGCCCCGCACCGCCACCGCCACCGCCGCTCCCTGCGCTGCGGCTCGGCTACCCCTCGCCCCGCCTCGGCCCCGGAAGTTCCCCCGCCTCCCCCTGCGCTGCCCGGCTGCCTCCGCACAGCGCCCGGGGCTGCCCCGCGGGCTGGGCAACGGGGCTGCGCACGGAGCCCCAGACCGGCCGGTGCCACGGGGAGCGTGCGGGGGCAGGCAGAGGGAGCCCCAGGCTGGGCTCTGCAAATGGGGGGAGGGGCGGATACAGACTCGGCTCTACAATGGGGGTTAGGGGAGGAGGAAGGACTCAGGGACCCGGCTGGGCTCTGCAATGGGGCGTGGTGGAAAGGCCCCAGGGACCCAGGCTAGGCGCTGCAATGAGCGGGGGGAGGAGGTAGGACCCAGGCTGGACCCTGTAATGGGGGGTGGGATGGAGGGAGGACACCGGGACCCTTGGACTCTGCAATGACGGGGGGAGGGAGAGAGCGCGCGAGAGATATGGACCCAGGCTGGGCTCTGCAATGGAGGGGGCGAGAGAGAGACATGGACCCAGGCTGGGCTCTGCAATGGGCGCGGGCGGATGGAGGACACACGGACCCAGGCTGGGGTCGGCACCGGTGGATTCAGCATGGCATGTGCAATGGGGGGTGGAGATGGAGAAGATCCCAGAGTAGCCCGTGCAGTGGGTGGGGGAAGGCACTGGACTCTAAACAGGCTGGGAGGACGGGAAACGCTGGCCCGGCCCGTGTGAGGCAGGGCCGGTGGGCACGGTCCTGTTGCCTCCATGCATGCACGGGCGTTGCGGGGGGAAGTGAGCATCTAGCCTGGCAAGCGAGGGGCAGCAGCGCCACCTGCCGCCCACATTGAGACCCATCGTACCCTCTGTCCACGGGCTGTTCCCCAAGGCGTGAGAAGGGACGGACGGTGGCGGTGTGTGAAAAGTCACCAGTCAAAGCGGGTGGAAGGCCAGGAGTTCCCCACCCTCCCCCTACATCGCAGAGGAACACTGACTAGGGACAAGGGCCCGATTAGCTGACTGAGTCGCTCGGGACGCTATACCGCATATGCCACGTGGTGGGGTTTAAGGCACAGAGGCTGGAGCCTGCCAGGGAGGCAGTGGAGGGGTTTTAACATCTCCGAGCAATGCTCAGGGGGTTGTTAGCCCCCAGGGGAGGTGGGTTGGTGGCTCTCAGGCTCAGGAAGTGGTTTAAGGAGTGACTGAATTTTGCATTGGTGAGTCATTTGATTTTCCTCACTCCCTCATGTGAGCTCACCCCAAGGAGCTCTTCCCCTCCCTCCCTGTGACAGATCTCTCTCTCAAAGCTTGGACCGATGTGCAGTAGGAGGAGGAATACTCTGAATAAACGATTTGTGCTCCCAAAGATACTCTACATATCTGCTTCACCACAACCCCTTATCACAACAGGAGACACTGCATACACCAGGAAACACAGTATTGCAGAGCAGCTTTTAAATCTCTGCCTTTGTCTCGAAAACAAGCCAGGCATCCTAGCTACCCTCTGCTTGAGCGGTTACTGCAAATAAAACTGTTTTCTCCACACCAATTCCAAAATGGTGTTTTTCTTCCAAGTAAAGGGAAATGGCACCATGACTGCATTGGAGACGTCTCTCTTTTCATGAAAGCAATCTAGTAACATTTCTCTCCCCTCTCCTGCCTTCTTCTTCAGGCAAGCTATTCCCAAATAGTTTGCATACTTTTCCTTATAAGGAAGATCTCCCTGGATCTATATGCGGCTCCTTTGAACAAGTTAAATAAACGTCCTGCGGGAGAGCTGCCTCTCATCCATTTAGCCTTATACAGAGAAAGAAAGACATCTGATCCATATTATACAGTCTCTCTCTCTCTCACACACACTTTTTTTAAGATCCTGAGCTCCATCTGAAAATTAAGAATCAAGTTGTACAGTCTATACTGGGACTGAAACACGTTTTTTTTTTAAAAAAGTAAACAGAAATGTATTGTCTTCTTTCACACACAATTAGATCTTTCTTGTTTACATTTCATCCTCTAAAGTATTTTCCCTGCACCTAAAATACTTTGCTTCATCATCATCATCTCTAAAACTCCTTCCCAACTGTATTATTTTTAGAGATTCATTTTAAAAGCTGAGTTAAGGGGGGAAATACATCATCAATTTGGAAGAGTTGTGCATCACCTAATTCTATAATTCAGAGGTGAAATTCACTCATAGGGAATTGAATCCTACAATGGTGGCCAGAGGGATCTGGATGTAAAGCTGTAGAAATGCGAAATTTGTACTTACTACATGCATGAAACTACTGCTTGTCAAGGGGCAAACAGATGGGTGGGATGAGGGTTCGGGTGGGGTGCAAGCTTTCACACTATACCATATAAAGCACTGAGCTATATATAACCCCCAGCTTGCTCTCTGGATCTCTATCCCACTGACTGCAGACCTAGCAAGTATCATCTTCCGGGGGGGCTGTCTTATCCTTTAACAGGTGAATTATTAACCTCAAATATCTCCAGACATTAAAATCTAGGAGATGGCCTTCAATTTAAGAACCACGGAGTTAGGGTAACCTAAGCTGTAATGCTTCAGTGAAGGCCTAACTGAGGTTAGGCCTCTTTTGTACCCCAGCAGGTAGCTGTGTATATGTTAAAAGACCCTGTACTAAGAGTAAAACAGCAATCCTTACTGTTCTTGGCCTAGGGAAAAACAGATGCAACTAACTCACCAATAAAAACATCTTTAAATGACTGCAAATACTTTTCTCAGACAGGAGAAATGGTAATTTTTTCCTCTCTCCGCTGCCCCCTTTTAATCGTCTAAACAAACATCCCACCCACCCCTTACTTACAAGCTCTGTCTAGAGAAGTGAGTACATATGAAATGCACATGTGCTGAGTGAGCAGAAATCCATGTCTGTGCCTTTGATGGTGTGTGCACCTCATGCAAGAAGGCAGTGTGGTTTCACCTCTGACCAGGAAACACCTGGCCCCTACAGCAAGCATGTCCCTGGGATGCAGCTGGACCGAAGCACAGGCATGTCTCCTGTGCAGAGGGCAGTAGGGTTTGGGAGGGTAGAGAGGGTGTTGTGTGTGTCTACTGGAGGAAGGGGGGCACTAACTTACGTCTGCGGCCTTTTTCTCAGCCACTTCCAGCTTTTCCTGGGCATCTTTCAGGGACTCGGAGTATTTGTCCAGCTCATCCTCAGTGCCCTTCAGCTTCTTTTGCAGAGCCACCAACTCGTCCTCCAGCTGCGAGACGGGTGGAAAGTGGTGGGGTAGGAAGAAGGGAAGGGGGGGAGGAAGGGTGCAGCAGGCAGTGTGATCGCGCAAAGGAGAAGTGTGGGTGCAGAGGGACAGAAAAGGACAGACGGACAGAGAGAGAAAAGGAGAGAAAGAGTTAGATTCCCTTTTGCTCTTGGCAGAGGCACGCTACCTTGGTGGCCTTCTCTTCTGCTGAGAAGAGGCTTTCCTCAGCCTTGTGCAGCTCCTCCAGCACTTGGTCCCTCGTATCCTCCGTCACATGCAATTGCTTTTCCAATTGCACAATGTCCTCCTCAAACTAGGCGCACACAGAGGAAATACAATGCACAGATACATTTTTTTCTGGGTATTTCCCCCTCTTCCCTTCCCCAACCTCCCCGTAAATGCAATTTAAAAAAAAATCCAACTCCATCCCAGGAAAGGAGTGGAACACATCTGGAAAGCGGCGCTGCAGTTGCAAGGGAACACTTCTGCTTTCCGATGCTTAGCATAAAATGGGGGAGAGGAGGCTGGGGAACACATGGGCTAACTTGCACTTAGCTAAATCAAAGCAGAGCTGTCCATCACCAGCCAGCTACTAAGTTTTACATTTTATTCCGGCTCTAAGGGACATTTTAAGTCTGTCTGGCCCCCTTTTCCCCTTTCCCCCTCCCCAAATCCCTCGGGTAGTTATTCAAATCTACTCCACTGGTGTAAATTCCGCTCTTTCGAGTTACTCAGTCTCTTTGGGCGGGGAGGGGAATCCCATGAAGCAAAGTCCAGGCAGTCGGTAAGAGCCCACACGCAGGAGAGCTGGGACAGACTGCTGCTCCAGCCTGCGAGCTGCATGAGGACCCCGAGGGGGTGCTGCTGGTGGCTACTGACTCGCGCGCTGGCACGCGGCGAAATGCAGACCTGCTTGCTCCTGTCCTCCGCCGCCTTCTTATCCGCTTCGGCTTGCTCGGCTCGGTCCAGGGCGTTCTCCTTGTCGAGCTTCAGCATCTGCATCTTCTTCTTGATGGCATCCATGGTGGCGGCGGGCTAGGAGTCCACACACGCAGGCAGGACCCAGGCGGAGGAAGGGACGGGGCGGGCGGGCTCCGGGAGGCGGGTCTGTGCTGGGGCTGAGCGCCGGGCTGCAGTGCGAGCGCCGGCCGGGCAGCGCCGCGCAGATATGTACGTTCCACGGGGGCTGCCTGCATTCCTCAAGCCAGCCATCCAATACTTTTTTGGAGAGGGCTTTTCTCCCCCCCGCCCCCTGGCCTCGTCCCTACCCCCCTGGCTCTCATCACTCCTAGCTTTTTTTCCACCTCCAGCCTTTGCTCTCCCATTCGCTGCCGCCAACCATTTGACCGTGATATGACTATATATGGGATCCGATGGGCTAGGGAGGGGAGGCAGGCAGGCAGGGGCAGAGTTTTGTGCCTGTGTCTACCCTGAAGACGGGGGACGGGACGTTTGCCGCTGCCGGGGGCAGGCCAGAGCGGGTTGCGCGGGTGATGCTGTGAGCCAGGGCGGACGGTCTGCAGGGAGCGAAGTTATGCCTGAACTGCCCATCTTGCAAAGTACTGGCGTGAGCAGAGCGCTTGGGTGATTGTTCTGCTCCGTAGCGGGGCTGGCTCGTCCCATCCCGGACCCTCCAATAAATCCCAGCCCCAGCGTCACCGGGAGCCCACCGAGCTTTCCTCCCTTCCTGTAATAACAGGCTTCTTTCTAACAGACCACAAGGTATAGGCATTAACTCCGTCGGGTCATTCCCTGGGGTGTGGTGAAGGCTGGAGGGCTCTTTGTGTGTGTGTGTCTGTCTGTCTCACAAATCCATTCACAGTTTTCACACACAGCTTTAAGGAAACCTTAAAGAGCCTTGAGGCTCAATGATGTACAGGGCTGGTGAAATTTTCTTCGCTTTTGCCCTTTGCGCAGGGAGGAAGTCATATTTTTGCAACCACAACTGGAACCGATCATCTTCTGGCTTGTTACTACATTTCTACTGGAACTACCAGATTTGGGAATACAGTAGGGGGAAAGGCGGCAAGAAGGCCTGCTAGAGGTTAATTTTCTGCATTTAAAAAAGGGATTCATTTAAAATATTTCATCTCCTGGCACGCACATGGGGACAAATTTGTAAAAATCATCAGTTTATCTGATTGGAGAGGGAAATTATATTCCTAATAGAATGGAGGCAGACTGTGAGCTCTTAGAGATAGGGGCTGTCGCATGTTCTGTGTTTGTACAGTGCCTAGCACAATCCTGACTAGGACCTCTGTAATATCAATTACAAAAACTCAATTAGGACACTGTAATATCAATAATAATTTAAGTAAAACATGCAGTATTGTAAATAGGGATTGATTTATAAACAGGCATATCTACTTCCCACATCCCCTTCTAATAGACCAATTTATTTTATTTTATTTTATTTTTTTACAACAGTTTTCCCGATTTGTTTTCGCAGTGAGCAAGCATCACTGCAACCAACCCCCAGACAAAAGAATGTTGCAGCCAGGGATTTCTCTGAGTGTCTGTAAAGTAGTTGTGACAAGGAGGAGGAGTCTGTTCAGTGCCCCCAGAGATATGGACTTGGCCCTCTGAAAATAGCTGAGTTGATAAGGTTGACCAAACAACTTGTAAGCACTTCTGAGGTCTATCATATTCCTCTCCAGTATTTCATCACATGCTCAACCAGGAGGAAGGGGGTGGGTGGGAAACTCCTGTTACACATAAAAGTGGTGCAAGTGTTAACTTTCTAGCAATTTATTTTGGGCTCACTGGGCAGTTAAACTACAGAAAATGTTGAGAAAACTGGTAGGGTATGGGGAGTTGGGCAGATCTTGTAAATCTTGTAAATTGGTTAGTCTCTAAGGTGCCACAAGTACTCCTTTTCTTTTTGCGAATACAGACTAACACGGCTGTTACTCTGAAACCTTTGTATAGTTTGTGCTGTAAAGAACGAAGACAAGTAGATGCGTGTGAAATGATAGATGGCTGCTACTCCTGGGCTCTTCTCATATGAAATTAAAAGATTTACACAAAACCTGAAATGTATGAAGGAAATGTTTAGATAGTTTAAGTTAAAAATGAGAGACTCAAGCAACCCTGAAAACAATTAAGAAAACGATGTATAATTAAATGGAGACTTATTTTCCCTATTGTGGTTTTTCCATAGTGAAATAAGGTGTTATGTCTCATTAGCACAAGGAGCAAGATACAACAGGATGTCTCCGACCCTGACAAACACAACACAGGTGTACCTTCTCACAATTTAAGAAAGTAAATTGTGCTGTATGGGGAAGTGCATGATCTGCAGGATTTGATTGCACAAAGGTGGCAATGAACCAACCTCATGTGGCTTTTGTCCAGATTAAGGAATTTTAGCAGAAAATTCCTCAATGAAGCTATGATTGGTTCAACTGAATCGATGTTAGCCATAGCAGAGGCCAAGCTCCAACAGCTTCTAGCATGCTTACCTGCTGCAAGGGTGATCAGACATCCCAATATTATTGGGACTGTCCCGATATTAGGGGCTTTGTCTTGTATAGGTAACTATACCTGCCTCCCTGGAAAAAAAAAAAGTGTCCCAAATTTTCACACTTGCTTTCTGGTCACCCTAGCTGGGGTAATTAGAGCTGTGAATCAAAGGAGCCAAGGGAGGTAAGTACCCATCTCCCTTTGAATTTCAATGTTCAGAGCATCAAAGGCGGGAAGGGGGAACAAACCAAAAAAACAACCAACCCTAAATTTCAACCCACCAGAGTTTGCGTCTGTGGGTTGGTTTCAGCCCATTATAAAGGCAGTGGCTATTTGCAGGATCTGAGTTCACATATCAAATGGTGTAAAGTCAAAGGTGTTTGGATCAATCTCTACTACAGAATGTACAATTTCCCCAGCGAAGGATATGCTTTCTGTATTGTTATCCCTAGCATAAAGGTTAATTGTAGTGCTCATTGCAATGGTATCTGATTGTCCTACAATAGTAAAAATTAGTAATAGGGATATCTCTAGAGGATGAAATTCTTCCCTCTGTCTTCCTTTAAAATGGATTTCAACTGAGCCCAGGTGTCAGTGGTTAATTCCATCTGGATGAGGTGTCATAAGACAACATTTTGGGAAAGATATTTTAAGTATACCTAGATAGGAACAAAGTCTGTTTTTAAAAATCCTTTGTAAATTAATTTGTCTGCTTAGTCATTTATTTGTGACCACCTCTAACTTCCATCAGCTTCAGTGGGAGCAGGATCGGGCTCTTATCTGGGTTAGTATGGATTTAAAAAAAAATTACATTTTGCATGGCAAACCGATTTTATTTTGAAATGCAGCAATATGTTTCATGCAGATGCTAGGGTTCCAAAACCAAAAATGACTTTAAAAGTGTAAAATGCTGTGGGATTGGGAATACTATGCGGTAGCTCTGTCGCCTCTGGGTAGAATTAATGTCTTGCCAAATTAAAATAACATTCTGAATAGCAATTAAGGAGTGGGACTCATAGGCACGGACAAGACTCGCATCCAGTTCCCTTTAGCTGAAAGGATGTTGGCCCTGACAGGGAGCCTCAAGGGTGGGATGGGGAAGTTGGAAAGTAACATGTATATTGGGAAGGGGGGGGAATCCTTGGATCTCTGGAAGATACCTAGAGGAAGTTGCCGCCTCCCCAGGAAAAAGGAAATCTTGAGGTTCTTCTCAAACTAAAATCTCTGATTAGTGCGGTTTGTTTATATCATGACTCCAAGGTCCCCCATGGATCTGAATTTTAGAGGTGATTTAAATTGTTTTTCTGATAGAGACGAAGAGAAGCACAAACATGTACAAACATAGTCATCTTACCTTTCACTGAACATTTCAAGTTGCTTGGGTATTTCTGCTCCATCTGGCTAGAAAAGGTAGGCCTTGCATTTAAGAGATATACATGATTGTTTTCTCTCTCTCTGCTTTAAAAAGTGATACTTGAGGAAAGTATGTTTTGAAGTTACTTATTAATATTGAAAAAAGATGCAGCACAAACACTGATTTTCCAAGATAATGATAATACTCATACGTTACTGGTAGCTACAGTTACTCTTTCACCACTTTCAGCCAGAGATCTCTGCCATAGCACTTCAGCTGAGCTGAGGTTGTAATCCCTCTTAATTCACAACCAGCACACTGGCTCCTTAACAACAGTTTTACCTGTTTCTGGCAAGATGACAAAAGATAATGGACATTGCTAAAAGATAATACCTATTGCAGTTATATTGTGTTTTGTTAAATAAATTAGGCTTTTTTAAAAGTTGGACAATACAGAGAAGAAAGATCCAGAAAGAGTATGTTTAAACAAAAAGAAAAGGAGTACTTGTGGCACCTTAGAGACTAACCAGTTTATTTGAGCATAAGCTTTCGCGAGCTATATGCTCAAATAAACTGGTTAGTCTCTAAGGTGCCACAAGTACTCCTTTTCTTTTTGCGAATACAGACTAACACGGCTGCTACTCTGACACCTATGTTTAAACAATACTTTTAGTTTTCCCTGCAACAAAGGTTCTGTTATCTAGTAAGTTTAATTGCCAGATGGTGTTACCTCTCAGAACATGACTGGAAGCTGCCTTTTCTTAGACCAAATACAGCAGTGGAATGTAACTTGAGAGGGATGTCTCTCTTTGTTCAGAGCTCAGGTTAAGTCTGAAAACACACAAAGGAGCAAGTGGATGTAGTATTCATATGCATATTGCCTTGAAACACATCCCTTCCTGATAAGTCTGTTTTTTAGGAATAAAACTTTACACCATCACAGATGCATTTCAAACAGGGTTTTTGAATTTGTCAGGTTACACACACACACACTTACACTTTAAAAAATTGTTCTTCTCTCCCTAGATGGCTGTTGTCTGAGCTGTTAAGACATGACACCTAGCTACTGATGAGGACTGGTTTTGCCAGTTCTTGGCAAACAGATAAAGGTGATTAAGCACTCAAATAGGTCAGCTGTATGAGCTCATAGGTCTGTTTCATGCAGGGAGAGAGTTAGCAACACTAATTTATTTCAGTACAGGCAAAACCTGATTTGAACAAAGGTCTCACAGAGATCTGAAACATTTTTATAATTAGGGTCCATAAAAATGAATTTGGGATGGAGAGAACGACATGAATTTTGGGGGTCAGAAAAAAAATCACTAAATTTTTTATATATTAAAATAAAATATATAACAAATACAACACTAAAAATCGTAACTACTGATCAATTAGGCAGGCTTTGCCAACAGTTTGTATTGATCTTTTCATCTAAGGATCTCAAAGAGCTTTACAATAAATTAGCTAAACCACATAATGTTATGGCGAGATAGGTATATTATACAGAGCATAAAGTGAGAAAATAAAACGGAAGCAACTGAGAGGATAAATTACCTGCCCACAGTTCCACAATTCAGTCTTGAGCTTGGGCTTACTGAAATCAATGGGAAAACCTCCCACTGACTTCAGTGGTGCAAGGCTTAAGTTAGTGGTAGAACTTGAAATGTATCACTGGAGTCTTGACTCCCAGTTCCCTGCTCAATGCACTGGATAATACGCACATGCAAAAATGTCTGTGAATATTACAGCTACATGTACTAAAAGCTCTCAGTGTCACCACTGTGAATGTTTTCAGTCATGTTTCTAAGATGAGCAGTGCAGATGTTAATTTAAGATTGGGAAATAACAAAGTGGGTAATAAACCACTGGCATTTTCTAAAATTATTTTACAATTTTTGCTTTAGAAAATACTCTGTTCCCATCTGAACTTCTGTCATCCAAGAAGGCAGTTCCCGACAGTCTGCTAGTTTCCTTAAAGGTGAAAGTATTTATAGTACAGTCTTCTGCACCTGCCCTGATCTATAACGCAAGGGTCTGTTCAGATGCCACACCAAATGCTGTTGGTTAGAAAACATGAGCTAATGTCTTAAAATATCTCCAAGGAGGCCTTTTCTTGCAAGACTCACTTAATCCTAGTCACTCTACTATTATTAATACTACTAAACTATGCAATATTACATGTCCCCATTTTTTCCTTTTTTAAATCAAGAGGCCCTTGGGTTCAGGGAGCAGGTAAGTATGAAATGCTATTTTCATTCTCTGAAAAAACAACAAGAGCTGAGCAGTGAAGAGGCAGAAAAAGACCAGAATTGGAATATTTTCCCACATCCTGCCTTTCATAGATTCAGAGAGTTTAAGGCCAGAAGGGACTATTAGATCATCGTGTCTGACCTCCTGCATATTGCAGACTATTAAACTTCACCCAGTTACTCCTGTATTGAGCTCACTTACTTGTATTTGGCTAAAGCATCCACTATTCTTAATGGATGACACTTGGGGCAAGTACAGCACAAGGGGATCCTTGCCCATTACTCGGACTCCAAGGCTCTACGATAATACAAATAATAATAATCAAGAGATGGAAAATCCAAACTTGCCTTAACAGTTTGTTTCAGTGGTTAATCATCCCTGCTGTTAAAAACATGTGCCTTATTTCTCATATGAATTTGTCTGGCTTCAGTTTCCAGCCATTGGTTCTTGTTACACTTTCTCTACCAGATTAAGTCCTTTGGTACCCGGTATTTTCTCCCTGTGAAGGTAGTTATACATTGTAATCAAATCACCCTGTAATCTTCTTTTTGATAAGATAAAACAGATCGAGTTCTTTACGTCTCTCGCTGTAAGGTATTTATTCCGGCACCCTCTACAATTTTTTCAATATCCTTATGAAAATGTAGACATCCAAACTGAACGTAACATTCCAGAATTATTCTCACCAATGCTGTATACAAAGATAAAACCACGTCGTTACTCCTGTTTACATCTCCATTATGGGCATTAGCCCGTTTTATAACACCATTGTGCAGGGAGCTCTCGGTAAGCTGTTGGTCCATTATGACCCCTAAATTCTTGTCAGAGTTACTGCTTTCCAGGGGATTTAGTTGCTGCCTCTGTCCTATTTTCTTGAATGGGATAAGTATGGAAAAGCCTGATTCCGTGTGTTCTGGTCATCCCCTCTTACTCTTCAATATCAAAGCTTGTAATATTACACAAGGCGGGGAGCGGTGGGGGGGGAGGTCTTTTATGGGATTCATGGTTTCAGTTGCAACCAGAGAAATCATGAAAGCAAGGGTGTAAAAACAGGTGAACATACACTTCTTCTAGCCTCTTGCGAAGCAGAGGCCCCGGGGTAGTGGGAGTTGAAGAGCAATCCCTCCCTGCAGTGGTGGCTCTTGTCCCAAAGGGCTGGGCTGGCTCTCTGCTCCAGGAGTTGCCACCTGGTGCACAGGGTTGCAGCGCTGTTCAGGGTAGGCCCGGCTACCCCTCCGTCATGATGGAAGGGTGGCTGAGCCAATCCAGAGTGACACTGTGATCCTGTGTGCCAGGTTGCAACATAAGGAGCAGAGAGCTGGGCATAGCCCCACAGGACAGGAGGCACTGCTGTGGGGGGAGTGCAGGGCTGGCCCCCTCCCTCAGAGCCTTCCCTTTGCATGCTGGGATTAGAGTTGTGGTGCTGTGGTGAAGGGTGTTGCTGTGGGTGGTCAGTGCCCCCTCAGCAGTTTAGTATAGTGCAACCATTGAACTGGGAGGCTACATTCACCCCTGACACAAGTTTGTTCTCCTTCTCCGCTCCTTGCACCTACACCCAATAAATATGGAAATGTCAGGTAGGAAAAAAAAACTTGTCACTTCCTAACTGAGTCTATTTAATATGGAAGTCAATGAGGCCCAGTGAATATGGGACCCCCAAATGCTCTCTTTACAAAGTCACTTTTAGGGTAGAACCACATTGTCAGGTTTGTGTGTGGATACCCCACACAAAAAACAACACGTACCTAACCATGAAGCGCGTGTCTGCCTGCTTTCATTTAAAGAATACACTTGGGATTGTTTTTGCGGGAAGTCTATTGAAAGGCCTGGAGGAAGAGTCAGTGAAAATGTTCCATCTCTTCCATTCATTTTGATTACAGTCTGTTTGCTCTTGAAAGTAGTGAGCATGGTACTGTGACATAGAAGGGAAGAATGCCAAAGATGATAAGTAAAACTCAAGGTAAAGTTTTCATAATGTGTTATGGAGGTAAAAGTATGACATAAAGCCTGTCCACACAAACACTAAGCTGAAATGGATTGTGCTTTAACTACATCAGAGATCAAAAAAGAAGAACTTTTGGACTGGGGGCTGGCTGACTGTCATCTCACATTGGTGTGAAACTGGCATTTATTAACTTAACTGAAGTTGCTCCTGATCTACATCAGTGCAATTGCTAATCAGACTCAGCCCTTTTGTGTGTGAGGATAGGAAAAGAGTGGTAAAAATGCCCACCATGTAGGCCTGGTTAGCAGATTGGAGTGGGACAAACTGGACAATAATAAAGACCCTACATTCAGAAGACAGTAGTCCATTTCTATTAAGGAGTTCTTTTGCCAATGCACTGAGATATATATACACACACACACGCTATGATTATAATGTCCACCAGCACATCTAGATAATTACAAGCTCTGCTAAAGTATAGGTTTGCAATTTTTTGGCAGAACAATAAACATATCCATTTATGAAACCACTGAACTGTTTTACATTGCTGTCCGTATTGATATGAGGACATATAACAACAAGTAACTGAGATACAATTATGATAAAAACAGCAGCCAAAAAATCTGATGGCATTTTTGACACTCACCCTTTAGCACTCCAGCTCAGTGGAGGAGGATGTAGAAACGGATTGTGGCAGCAAGCTGTTTACCTCTTCTCGGTGCCTGAGGGGAAACCTGATTAGGAATGTCTGGAGATCCTGTGGCAGAACCTGTGACTGTGACTATGTAATAACAGGTTTCAGAGTAGCAGCCGTGTTAGTCTGTATTTGCAAAAAGAAAAGGAGTACTAGTGGCACCTTAGAGACTAACCAATTTATTAGAGCATAAGCTTTCGTGAGCTACAGCTCACTTCATCGGATGTATCGGATGAAGTGAGCTGTAGCTCACGAAAGCTTATGCTCAAATCAATTGGTTAGTCTCTCAGGTGCCACTAGTCCTTCTTTTCTTTATGTAATAACAGCAATTTCTAGAGCAGCAGAGGCAGTGCAGAAAGTGGAATAAAAAAACAGCATCAGTAACTGCATGGGAATGGTCATTTCCTTGCAGGAATTACTTTTTGTATTGAGGTAGTGCTCAGGTGTCCTAGTCTGGATTGGGCCTCATTGTGACAGGCACCGTACAAAGACATAGGAAGAAATTTTGGATACAAGAAGTAAATGTTCTGCTTTGCCATTCTTATCTGAGGCTACCCGAATGGTTGATCTTCAGATATATTTAAAGGAGGACTTGTGGCACCTTAGAGACTAACCAATTTATTTGAGCATGAGCTTTCGTGAGCTACAGCTCACTTCATCGGATGCATACTGTGGAAATTGCAGAAGACATTATATACACAGACACCATGAAACAATACCTCCTCCCACCCCAGGAGGTATTGTTTCATGGTGTCTGTGTATATAATGTCTTCTGCAATTTCCACAGTATGCATCCGATGAAGTGAGCTGTAGCTCACGAAAGCTCATGCTCAAATAAATTGGTTAGTCTCTAAGGTGCCACAAGTCCTCCTTTTCTTTTTGCGAATACAGACTAACACGGCTGTTACTCTGAAACCTGAGATATATTTAAGCTTCAAAAACCACTGATGGTCGACATCTCAAAAATGGGACAGTAATTACACTGTTATTTTAAAATTATATTGTCATATTGCATTACAGGGGTGAAGCAAATGCTTCTGGAAGACAGCCAACTTTGCTCTGGAGCTCACCCTTTGAATATGAATTGATTTAAATATGTACTTTTTCTCTTGGAAGAGTCAGGGAGCTAAGCTAACAGACAGTGTTCAATAATCACTACTCTGTCTTGTCAGTTCCATGTTTACGTAATATTTTCCTGCTACTTAGTCAAATAAAATGTTTATTCTAAGTTAGTAGTCAGTCACCCCAACATTGTGACTGATGAAACTTCTGGGACAAAACTTTTTATGTCAGATGACTGTGGGATGATGAGTGCTTGGTCACATGCATAGCCCTGTCAGTCAAACCTAAAGGAATTCTCAGTTATGGAGTTCTTACAATTCTAGACTTCCACCTGTCAAAGTCCCCATTTAAAAAAAAAATTCTGAAAACATTCTGTATCTAAACCCATTATTTTAAGCATTAGCAGTAATACCCAAGAGATTTCAAGATGAAATGCACTTTGGGTTCTGAATGTAGGTAGAAATTGTGTCTTATTTTGAGGGTGTGACTCATTACTTTCTTACTAGAAACAGAGTTAGGTATTTAGGCTCTGATTCAGTAAAGCACTTAAGCACATGCTTAATATAAAGATCCCAAAGATGCATATGGAAATGAAGAGTTCCAATGAGCAATATAAAAGCAAAGAGTACCCAGAACCACCAAACTCACTCACATGCTCATTCCACCCAAACACTGGTGAGACATTTTTAATGGCAGCTGGATGACCTATGGTATTGATTACAGGTACACAGACAGACAGTTCTAAGCAATTTAATCTAGTTAACGCTATTAGTGACTTAAGCCTTGATCCTGAAACTTCTTACATACCGACATTCTGCTATCCAGGCATGGAGCCCCATCGACTTCAGTAGGCTCTATGCAGGGACAGCACTCTGTCACAATCGTAAAGTTGCAGGATTGAGGCCTTAATGTGGATGCCATCTAACAGCTGTTCTGTTGTCTATGTAACATGAATTTCACATGAATGACCAAACACAGGCATCGCAAGAACCACCATTACATTTGACCCCTCTATTGGCAGCTGGGGCAGAGGGGTCACCAATCAAATGGGCTTTGAATATATGAGCTACTGTCTCAACTATGGAGAAGGTTCCTTGAGGTCATTGCTGTCTATTGAGGTACATTGGCAGAGCCATGAGGGGAAGCTGCCACTCTTCTGTGTTTTTTTACCTAGTCTATTAATAAACCGAGGACTTTGATCTGCAGGGCTGTCAATCTAGCACCTTTATTGAGCATTCAACTTACTCTAAACAGACATTTTAAATAATACAATATTTTTGTGGTTGGGGATAGGAGTGACCAAAATGTGCTGGATTGTCAAGCCTTCAGACCCAACTCTTATTTATGCACAAACCAAAATGTGCGTGAGCACAGCCTAGGTGCTGTTCATGCCCCCTTGCACCACCCCCATTCTGCTGTTTGTTGTGATATCTAAATTAGATTGTAAAGATACACTGCATGGATCACATCTCTTTGTTCTGTAAATTTCCTAATGTGCTTTGGGAACTGTATAAATAGCACTGGCAGCTTCTCCAGCTCACCTCAGTTCTGAGCCAAAGGGATAGACTTCAAGGTGGAGTGTGTTCAGTTTCAGTGCTTATTCAGTTTGGTCTTTCTGTTGAGACTCCGCACTGCCGGTGAGTGCCAAAGGTGTGATGCAGACACCTGTCCATTTAGAACTTGGCTGCAACTGTCACCTTATTTCAAGAACAAATTTCTGTCAATACAAGCTTGGGACCAAATTTGATTCATAGATACTAAGGTCAGAAGGGACCATTACGATCTTCTAGTCTGACCTCCTGCACAACGCAGGCCACGGAATTTCACCCACCCACTCTTACGAAAAACCTCTCACCTATGTCTGAGCTATTGAAGTCCTCAAATCGTGGTTTAAAGTCTTCAAGGAGCAGAGAATCCTCCAGCAAGTGACCCGTGCCCCAGGCTACAGAGGAAGGTGAAAAACCTCCAGGGCCTCTTCCAATCTGCCCTAGAGGAAAATTCCTTCCCGACCCCAAATATGGCGATCAGCTAAACCCTGAGCATATGGGCAAGATTCACCAGCCAGATACTACAGAAAATTCTTTCCTGGGTAACTCAGATCCCATCCCATCTAACATCCCATCACAGGCCATTAGGCTTATTTACCATGAATATTTAATTACCAAAACCGTGTTATCCCATCATACCATCTCCTCCATAAACTTACCGAGTTTAATCTTAAAGTCAGATAGATCTTTTGCCCCCACTGCTTCCCTTGGAAGGCTATTCCAAAACTTCACTCCTCTGATGGTTAGAAACCTTTGTCTAATTTCAAGTCTAAACTTCCTGGTGGCCAGTTTATATCCATTTGTTCTTGTGTCCACATTGGTACTGAGCTTAAATAATTCCTATCCCTGTGATATATTTATAGAGAGCAATCATATCTCCCCTCAACCTTCTTTTAGTTAGGCTAAACAAGCCAAGCTCCTTGAGTCTCCTTTCATAAGACAAGTTTTCCATTCCTCGGATCATCCTAGTAGCCCTTCTCTGTACCTGTTCCAGTTTGAATTCATCCTTCTTAAACATGGGAGACCAGAACTGCACACAGTATTCCAGGTGAGGTCTCACCAGTGCCTTGTATAACGCTACTAAAACCTCCTTATCCCTACTGGAAATACCTCTCCTGATGCATCCCAAGACGGCATTAGTTTTTTTCACGGCCATATCACATTGGCGGCTCATAGTCATCCTATGATCAACCAATACTCCAAGGTCCTCCTCCTCCTCCGTTACTTCTAATTGATGCGTCCCCAGCTTATAACTAAAATTCTTGTTATTAATCCCTAAATGCATGACCTTACACTTCTCACTATTAAATTTCATCCTATTACTATTACTCCAGGTTACAAGGTCATCCAGATCCTCCTGTAGGATATCCCTGTCCTTCTCCAAATTGGCAATACCTCCCAGCTTTGTATCATCCGCAAACTTTATTAGCGCACTCCCACTTTTTGCGCAGAGGTCAGTAATAAAAGGATTAAATAAGATTGGTCCCAAAACCAATCCTTGAGGAACTTCACTGGTAACCTCCCTCCAGCCTGACAGTTCATCTTTCAGTAGGACCCGTTGTAGCCTCCCCTTTAACCAATTCCTTATCCACCTTTCAATTTTCATATTGATCCCCATCTTTTCCAATTTAACTAATAATTCCCCATGTGGCACGGTATCAAACACCCTACTGAAATCTAGGTAAATTAGATCCACTGCGTTTCTTTTGTCTAAAAAATCTGTTACTTTCTCAAAGAAGGAGATCAGGTTGGTTTGGCAGGATCTACCTTTTGTAAAACCATGTTGTATTTTGTCCCATTTACCATTGACTTCAATGTCCTTAACTACCTTCTCCTTCAAATTTTTTTCCAAGACCTTGCATACTACGGATGTCAAACTAACAGGCCTATAGTTACCCGGATCACTTTTTTTCCCTTTCTTAAAAATAGGAACTATGTTAGCAATTCTCCAATCATACGGTACAACCCCTGAGTTTGATGCAGCAACCTAGTGGGGAAAAGGCTCCATATCCAGTTCCCCTGCACATTTGTGTTCTTACTCTATAGGCCAGGAGCCTCACTCTGAAATCTGTACATCGAGTTTTCCAATGAAAACAATGGAAAGGTCTGTGTTATAACCAACAGCAGGATGTGTCATGATCTTTTCTGAATTTTGGCCAGTAAGGAAATAAAGTAAAGAAAGAGACATTAAGCTTTAAAATAAACAATCCTCTTTTTCAAATGTCAGTTTGTCCTCTGTCCATGTAGCTGAACTGATACTACTTTATCCACTGCAATAGAAGCCTTATATTTGCACAGCATGAAAACTGCTACTGAAGCAAAGAAACTGTGAAAGTGTTTAGTCTCAGGTCAGGAAATAGCACGTAAACTAGGTACAGCACAATAATTATAACTCTACCATTCCAACATCTCTCTCTATGTATTCAATAAGCTTAACTTGCTTTTTCCTTCTCTCCTTGATTTCAGACATACAACCTACATTATCGAGATCTTTGAGCTGGTTACTTGACTAATTATTTAAGAATGACAAATGAGATTCAGCATTAGCCAATGTAATAACTTCAGTCCACTGGAAAAACAACCATTTTAAATTGTCCCTGCATTTCTTCTTTGATAGTTTTTTCTTTGTATCTCTGAATCCTTTTACTAATTTCTTAGCTGTTAATAGTTTTCTAGTTACAGAGCTTACTTCTTGTTCCCATTGGACTAAAGCCATTTTTTGCCATAGAAGAGCCATAAGGATACACAGGGTCTGAATAGCTTTGTGAAAGTTTAAATCTACAACACCTAATTTTGTTCCTGCACTAGAGTGGGACCTGCTTAGAATGAATTAAAAGAGAGACCCAAGTTGTCTCCCTGGCCTGATTCTCCTCTAACTTAACCTGGTTTTACACAAGGGCTAGCTTCATAGACTTCAATGGAGTTACTTCTGATTTACACCAGCATAAGACAGATCTAAGTCATTACATCCAACATGCGGATTTTAACACCAATTATTGGAAACTTCCCTTTAGTGTGAAATTGTTCTTTGGGTTAAAAAAATACTTCTCTGTGGGTTAAATTCATCCCAGCCATCTATGCCTGATGCCAGAATGAAAGGCTTTGTTTGGAGAAATTACATAGGGCGGGTTAGAGAGATGGAATCTACCCCAACCTGTGGGCACGGGGCAGGACAGCCATTCTGCACCTGCTACTCCAGCTCCTGGGTTAGACCAGTGGCTGCAACCCTTGCAGGCTTTTCATGAAGACATTTTTATATTAAGTTTGATGCATTTTAATGTGTTTTGCAGTTTCAAACTGTCTTAGTTTCAAGAGGCTGAGACAGCTCCAGGGTATTTATAGTTTATAGCAAAACAGAGTTCTTAAGATATTTTTGTTTTTCATTCTAAACAGGAAGTGGTCTGTATACTTCAAGTGTCCATATCAATATTTCTGAGGGTATGGCTACACTGAAATCCCAGGCTGTGGGTGGAGCTGGTGCAGACACACCTGAGCTATCTTTAACTATCTCGCGAGTCCCAGAGCTGTGAAGCTGCAGCAGCACAAGCTTCGGCACTGCCTAGTCCCATAATTTCCCAGGGCTCTGGGTGAGCTTGTGCTGAAGCATGGGCTGCCGCAGCTTCACTGTTCTGGGGTCTGAGCGAGCTGATTAAAGCCAGATTGGCTCTGTTTACAAGCTTCAGTCTCACACTGCTACTGCAGCAGAGACATACTCTGCGTAGCGGATCGTTGTTTTAGACACTTCTAGTGTCGCATGCCACGCGTCTCTCATCTGATCACTGATGTAGTAAGAATGGGTATCAAAATAGCAGCTTCCAGGTGCCAACAATGAAAGCAGAGCTAATCCTCAGTGTGTCAGCATGTTTAATATCCATCCCAACCATCCCATGGTCTGTGTGAATTGTTAATCAAGTAGAATTGAAAACTGGTGCTGAAGTGGCATAGCTGTTACAGCTGGATAACAGGCCAGGAGCCAGCCAGAAGCTAAGGTTTCGTTAGAGGCTATTTTAACATTCATTGGTCCATAGGGACAGTAAGCTTAGTAAACAATTGGATTTTTACTATAGCCCTCTGTCAGAGTGACTCTTGAAAGTTCATCACTAAGATTAACATTTTACAAAGAAACAACTGTACATTTCTCCTGTGGAACTAGCAGTGAGGTTAACAAGGGACTAAATGCCCCAATGGCCTCTTTGGGGAAGTTTTTTTCTGTTGAGCACAATTGCTCTTAAGCCATTTATGAGAAAGAAGGATAGTTTCTAATCTAGGTTGCAAGGCTTCTAATTCCACTTATGATGACACAACAATGTGGTTCAACTGTAGGGTGACCATATTCCCCAAAGGGAAAACAGGACACCATGCAGGGCTCGCCTGAGCACCCCCACATGGGGCTGGCCTGAGCCACTCACCCAAGCCCTCCTCTCCAGATGGTGGCAGGCAGGGCTCGGGCGAGCAGTGATGCGCATACTACATAGGGTGATCATATTTCCCAAAGGCTGGGACTGGCATTGCTGCTCACTGGAGCCCTGCCCCCCAATCCCCCACACGCATGGGGCTGGCATCACTGTTTGTTCCCCCCCCCCACCCCGAACGTTCTTCTGCACCCCACTTTTATGACAAATGCCCACTCTTGCCAAAAAAGTCAGGACAGCTGGGACAGGGTTTAAAAAAGGGACTGTCCCAGCCAAAACGGGACATATGGTCACCTATTCAACTGCCCAGTGAATCTCCAAGTTCGACAGTGCTGTCCACAGCTGGCTTCATCTTTAAGCTGGAGCAAACTTTTCAAAAAACCCTAACCGATCAGATTTCAGAGTAGCAGTCATGTTAGTCTGTATCTGCAAAAAGAACAGGAGTACTTGTGGCACCTTAGAGACTAACAAATTTATTTGAGCACAAGCCAAAGAATATTTCCAAAACACCTCTGAACAACATACTAACTCACAGAAGCCTTCCTACCAACACTACAAAAAGAAGGATTCTGCGTGGACTCCTCCTGAAGGTCAAAAAAACAGGCTGGACTTCCACATAGATTGCTTCCGTCGACGTGCACGGGCTGAAATTGTGGAAAAGCAGCATCACTTTCCCCATAACCTCAGTCATGCTGAACACAATGCCATCCACAGCCTCAAGAACAACTCTGACATCATAATTAAAAAGGCTGACAAAGGAGGTGCTGTCGTCATCATGAATAAGTTGGAATATGAACGAGAGGCTGCTAGGCAGCTCTCTAACTCCACATTCTACAAGCCATTACCCTCTGATCCCACTGAGGATTACCAAAAGAAACTACACCATCTGCTCCAGAAACTCCATGAAAAAGCACAGGAACAGATCTGTGCAGACACATGCCTAGAACCCCGACCAGGGGTATGCTATCTGCTACCCAAGATCCATAAACCTGGAAATCCTGGATGCCCCATCATCTCAGGCATTGGCACCCCAACAGCAGGATTGTCTGGCTATGTGGACTCTCTCCTCAGGCTCTATGCTACCAGCACTCCCAGCTATCTTCGAGACACCACTGACTTCCTGAGGAAACTACAATCCATCGGTGATCTTCCAGAAAACACCATCCTGGCCACTATGGATGTAGAAGCCCTCTACACCAACATTCCACACAAAGATGGACTACAAGCCGTCAGGAACTGTATCCCCAATAACGTCACAGCAAACCTGGTGGCTGACCTTTGTGACTTTGTCCTCACCCACAACTATTTCACATTTGGGGACAATATATACCTTCAAGTCAGTGGCACTGCTATGGATACCCCCATGGCCCCACAGTATGCCAACATTTTTATGGCTGACTTAGAACAATGTTTCCTTAGCTCTCATCCCCTAACACCCCTACTCTACTTGAGCTACACTGATGACATCTTCATCATCTGGACCCATGGAAAAGAAGTCCTTGAAGAATTCCACCATGATTTCAACAATTTCCCTCCCACCGTCAACCTCAACCTAGACCAATCCACACAAGTGGTCCATTTCCTGGACACTACAGTGCTAATAAGCAATGGTCACATAAACACCACTCTATACCAGAAACCTACTGACCGCTATACTTACCTACATGCCTCTAGCTTCCATCCAGGACACACCAAACGATCCATTGTCTACAGCCAAGCTCTAAGATACAACCGCATTTGCTCCAATCTCTCAGACAGAGACAAACACCTACAAGATCTCTATCAAGCATTCTTAAAACTACAGTACCCACCTGCTGAAGTGAAAAAACAGATTGACAGAGCCAGAAGAGTACCCAGAAGTCACCTACTACAGGACAGGCCCAACAAACTAAATAACAGAACACCACTAGCTGTCACCTTCAGCCCCCAACTAAAACCTCTCCAGTGCATCATCAAAGATCTACAACCTATCCTGAAAAATGAACCCTCACTCTCACAGATCTTGGGAGACAGACCAGTCCTTGCTTACAGACAGCCCCGCAACCTGAAGCAAATACTCTCCAGCAACCACACACCACACAACAAAAACAATAACCCAGGAACCTATCCTTGCAACAAAGCCCAATGCCAACTCTGTCCACATATTTATTCAAGTGACACCATCATAGGACCTAATCACATTAGCCACGCCATCAGGGGCTCGTTCACCTGCACATCTACCAATGTGATATATGCCCTCATGTGCCAGCAATGCCCCTCTGCCAGGTACATTGGCCAAACCGGACAGTTTCTATGCAAAAGAATAAATGGACACAACTCTGACATCAGGAATCATAACATTCAAAAAACCGGTAGGAGAACACTTCAACCTCTCTGGCCACTCAGTAACAGACTTAAAGGTGGCAATTTTGCAACAGAAAGGCTTCAAAAACAGACTCCAGCGAGAAACTGCTGAGCTTGAATTAATATGCAAACTAGATACCATAAACCTGGGTTTGAATAGAGACTGGGAGTGGCTGAGTCATTACACATATTGAATCTATTTCCTGAAGTTAAGTATCCTCACACCTTCTTGTCAACTGTCTAAATGGGCCATCTTGATTATCACTACAACAGTGTTTTTCTCCTGCTGATAATAGCTCATCTTAATTAATTAGCCTCTTACTCCACTTTTTGATGTTCTCTGTATGTGTATATATATCTTCTTACTATATGTTCCATTCTATCCATCCGATGAAGTGGGCTGTAGCCCACAAAAGCTTATGCTCAGATAAATGTGTTAATCTCTAAGGTGCCACAAGTACTCCTGTTCTAATCTATCAGAATTATTCGACTGAAAGTCAATGGGATTTAATTGCTTTTGTAAATTTTAGCCCTGTTCAGTTCACTCATTACTGAATTCACTCAATGGACTCTTTATTTATCCATTTAAAGTATATAGGAAAAGTGAAGACAAATCAAAACTTTTCACCAATCCCCCACAACACTGATGCCTTAAGGTTCTATACTACTATTTAGCAAAATTTGGCCTCAGCATTCATGTATTGGCAAAAAAATCTAACTCACACTTGTTATGCAGAAATCAGTCTGGCATTCCCAAATCCAACCTGTAATAGGTAAACCATTTCTTTTTAATCATTGTATGTTTCTGATAGCACTCAGTGTGCTAGACACTAACTAGACTTTCAGGATGATAATTCCTGCCTCAAAACATATCTTAACAAATCATAAAAGGAAAATCTGGTCTCAGACATGATGTTGGCACATTTTGTTGCAATTAAAAAGCCTATATTTAGAATTCAAAGCCACAGGGTCTTTTCATCCTTTGTCTGAGCCTGAATAATTCATAGTATATGTTAATGTAGGTGTCCCAAGGTGAGAATCAGCTCTTTATAGCAGTTTCACTTTCCTTCTGAACTCTGTGTGACTTATTTTAAATTTGATTTCCCTGTACAATTTCTTTGCCTAACACCTGTGGTGTTGGAAAAAGTGAATGCAAGAACTAAAACCATTTTAGATTCTCAGGGAATCTGAGAAAATGGTTGGAAAAAACCAGCAATTTAAAAAATGTAAAGTAATTTATTCATATATAATGAAGTCTTGATCCATCAAAGCACTTAATGCTGTGCTTAACGTTAAATGTTGGTTTTAAGTTAAGGACAAGTTTAAGTGTTTTGCTGACTTGGGATTAAATAATTAATACCACTTCCTGTATTAAAAATAAAATGTCATCAAACATGTTGCAGAGAACAAGTAGAAATGAATTTTAAATACTTGGTGGATGATGTTATAACCATTAGAGAGGCAGCACAGTCTATGGCTCTGACCTAGGACGGGGAACAAGGAACACCTATGTTCTAACCCAGGCTTGGCCACTGACTGTGGTATCTTTGACAAGTCACTTCACCTCTCTGCGTCAGTTTCGATATCTATGTCTTGGGGCAATTACAGAGGTATAGTAAAATTTGACATTCGCAGATGCAATGAACTATATGTGTAACATGTACTAAACATTAGCACAGTAATCTATTACAAGTGTCAACTTGAATACATGAAAATAATTTCTAGCAGTCTGTGCAATGTCTTTTAAGATTAATAACTGGGGAAAATTTAATTTCCAAATGTCAACATAAAACATTACTAAAAAACATTGGAAATAGGAGTCAACATGAAATAACTTGATCAGTTACTTTATCGGTTCCATATTTACTCACGATGTTAGAGTATGATGGTACCTAAAATTCTAGGTCTGTGATTCAGGACAGCACTTCAGCTAACTGTAAGCACATGATTTAACTTAAGACTTTATAGGAATTCTAAATATTGTCCTTTTAATTGCAACCAAATGTCCCCAGAATCATATGTTAAAACTAACTCTAGGCTTAAGGGCTAGAGGAGAGGAGAGAAAGCAGAGTTTAAGTGCAAAACTGCTTCAGATGGACTCACCAGGACAATGCCTAACAAATCTTTTTGACCCTGTGCCCATGTTAAGTTAATATAATGTTTTGCCAAGTGAAATCTATTCGTTTGGGAAGTTGCAGAGAAGGAGGAAAAGTACTGAAAATCATTAGAGAGCTAAGCAGGGAATTGGAACTTGATCTGGAAAATGTGACTTTTCATAAGAAATTAAATCAATAACCAAACCAACAAGAGTTGGTTTATAGGAAGACACATTATTTTGAGGCTAGTCTAATTGCCAGGGGTTGGCGGAGAGAGGCATGTGTATGGGGAATTAACTCAAGTTTATCTTAAGTGAAGTCCATTCTATTATCTGTCAATAATATCTAAGCACAGTTCTTCATGTGTTATGCTCTCCTTTGCTTACATTGTTGAAGTTTGTTATTAGATAGTCCAGCTGTTGGCAAGATATGGAACTGTTGTTTTTCAGCTGCTTCATTCCTTGTTTCCAGGAAGACAGCAGTTTTTTCCCCTCTTGACATTAAGAGCATCCCATTGGGTGAAGTGTCAAGATCAGCAACAGAAAATGCTGATGCAAACCGATGCTACAAGTCTATTTGGGTAAAAAAAAAAGTTGAACAACGTGAAAAGATATCTTAAGAACATTCTAAGCTCATCCCCCAGTTATAGCTACAGTGTAGATGGTGCATTAAAAACTCATAACTTGGTTCAAAAAATGTCCTATACTGAATCTACTAAAAATGAGACTTTTCATAAACATTACTGTTGATCATTATGTGGAGAGTGGTATCCTTGATTTAAAGGACACTGTCCATTTAGTTTAGACCCACAATTTAGTAGCCTCTTTGTTTTTAAGACAACGAGTTTCTGTGTAAATGAAAATAATCTAGTGAGAAAACATTCTGAAGGAATTTAAGCAACTCTCTTCAGAATCTTGAACAGAACCTATGTAACATTAAGTCCCTTTTAAAGACCGCCAGGCTTTCAGTGAACCATCTGGATGCACATATAACTTGCCTGTTGTTGTTTCCCTTCCCTGATCTCTGTTTACTGCTCTGACCCTCAGTTGCAAACAACTCAGAGCAGGCACCATCCTTACTGAGTGTGTGGAAAGTTCCTCGCATGTAGTGTGCACTATTAAAAACAAAGAAGAACAACAATGTGCTGGTCCATGAAAACCAGAAGGAGAAATCCATATGCACCCACAGAGCAAAGCTGGCCAAACTCCAGTAGCATTATTATCCCGGAGGAGAAAAATACTAAAGGTCAGCAAACTATTGACATGAGGAAAGGAAGTCACGTTTTTAAAAAGTCATTAGAAACTGAAGTGTTATTAAGTAACCTAAGTAATTGTCTCTATAATCCCATGGGGAATTGTATAGCCAATGCCCTCTGACCATGAGCAGTGCAATGAGTTAAATATACCCACTTCCATAAAGCTGTTTTTAAACAGAAAAAGAATGTTGCACCACTTTAAGGATGGAAAAAAAATCCCTAATGACAGCTCATTTCTTATGAAGCTAATAATTCAGTTAGTAAAAATATACTTAGTCAGCCAGTGGTTATTCTCATAGATCCAACTTGGACGGCACATATTCTGTACAAGGAGCACTGAAAAGAGTTTAATTCATTGGGCTCCACACATGCTTTGTACTGTGCACATACCTGCCCACAAGAGGAAATGAAAAAGCCTTACATTTCCCCCTCAGTTCTTTATACTTTTTGGCAAAAAAATTGACAGCAAATATATCCTCTTAAATAATATCCCTTCTCCTCCTTGAAAGGAAGCAATGCTCAAGTTCTATCACTCTTAGAGCAACATTAAACTCTAGTATCTCAATCAAGAATTGTCTTCTTTGAAGCCTGCCTGGATAGGACCCATTTCAAATTCCTCCTTTGACCTAGCCAGTGTGTCAATTTCACTGCTGTGACATCAGTGGGCTAAGTAGCTCTGGCACTCACCATGCTCCTAGAAGTCTCAAACAATACAGAATCACTGGTCTGAGGTTACACAAACATGACTACACATTAGGATTTACCGGTTTTAAAAAGGTTTCAGAGTAGCAGCCGTGTTAGTCTGTATTCACAAAAAGAAAAGGAGTACTTGTGGCACCTTAGAGACTAGAAGCCACTGAATGCATCCGATGAAGTGAGCTGTAGCTCACGAAAGCTTATGCTCAAATAAATTTATTCGTCTCTAAGGTGCCACAAGTACTCCTTTTCTTTTTGCGGTTTTAAAAAGTTAGTCCTATTTGTCTACTCACAGGCAAGGCTGAACAAATGCCATTTGTTACCTAGGTTTTCTCTATTAGTGTTTCTACCTGTATTTGTAACACATGGGGCTTTGTAACCCATCTGTAAATATAATTTGCCGACACAGCATGTGTCCTGGGGCATAGGGGTATTGTACCACCAATCAATCAAAGAAACAGTTCTGTTTCCTGATTAAGCTCATTGGGGCTTTAAACCAACCTTTTAAAAATAGAAATAAAATATACTTTTATTGGGTTCTGGTATTCTATAGCACAAGGATCCATCTTATTGATTAGAAGATTGCATCACATTGTTACTATTGGCATTTCCGCAACCATGTCGCGAGGAGCTTCAGGAGGAGAACATGCCCAGCTATCTGACCTGCAGAGGCAGAGGGTGTGTCTATACTGCAATCAGAGGCTGTGATTGCAGCTCTTGTAGAAATACCTGAGCAAACTTTAATGTCGCCAGCTCGGGTACCAGTAAAGTCACAGCAGCATGGGCTAGCCACCCACATAATTACCCAGGGTCCCAGGTATGCTTGTATAACCATAGGCATGGGAAGAAGGGGTATGGGGGTGCTGCAGCACCCCCAGATTTTACCCAGGGATCTGTTCCTGGACCCGCACCTGGGCTCCCAGCTGCCAGCCATGTGCCCGAGCTCCACTCTTGGCGCCTGGGGCTTGGCTCCTGGCTGCCGGCCCGCTCCTGGGGCTTCGCACCCGCTCCCAGCTTTGGCCCCAGCCTCAGCCCCCTTACCCCTGTTCACATCCCCCCTCCTGGAGCCACATCCCTGCTCCTGGCCCAGCTCTTGGGGGCAAGGGAGATGCAGAGATGTGTAAGGAGGGGCACAGCACCCCCACTATAAAAAGTGTTCCCGTGCTGAAGCGGCTTCACTGCTACTCGTACCTGAGCTAGGCAAATTAAAGCTACAGGAGCTGCAATCGCACCCTGGGATTGCGATGTGGACATACCTTAAATCTGTGATGGCAAAGCCAACCCAACAGTGTAAAAATTATGAAATGGCTTCAGAGTGTCTGGTTGTTAGCATCATACTTGTCCTTCTGATATTCAGAAAGGATGAAATCCTGCAGTTGGCAGAGGACAAAGCAACTCAGCCTGGTCATGGACTGATAACGAGCAGAGACTTGCTTGAGAAAATGAATATAAACCAGCTTGAGGCTGGCCTCAGTAGCAATACTCTGTGCCACCAACAAGGGGATCCAAGTCTGTGGATGACCTCAAGGCTCTTGATCAGTCCCACACGTGGATTCTGGCCGCAGGGAGTGCTGCATGAACAAAGTTAATGAAGGTATTAGACTGGAAAGATCGTCCTATGGTTAAGACACTAGACTGGGATGCAGGAGGTCTAGTTTCAATTCTCAGCTCTGCCATGTACTTCCTGTGGGATTTTAGACAAAGTAACCTCAGGGTGATGCATTTCCTGAGTATCCTTTTCCTGCAATTCAGTATTTATTTTATTGAGAAACAGGAGCAAAACTCATTCTCTCTATTAAAGTTCTCTGACTGTCTTGAATCAGATGCTTGGGAGCTAAGTTTTTCCTCCCCAGGCTAGGAGGGCATTGACACATTGACATAGCTAGGGTTAGGGTCCAGACAGCAAGGGGAGGGTGACAAGAATCATCTCCTGCTGGTTGATTCAAGATGGCACTGGCTTTATAGAAGGCCACTCACCCCTCAGAAAGTGAGGAAAAGAGCACTACAATATGCCAGCTACAGGAGATCAAGGATGACTAAGGGAGGTAGGGAACTTTCAGGACTCTATCAGGATGATTTCATTTGGATTGGACATAGGCAGAGAGAACAGTCATTGCTGAAATGGAATATTCAGTAAAGGAGGGATTTTCAAAAGCACCCCAAGTGATGTAAGAGTGCAAATGCAACTGAAAGTCAAAGGGGATGTGTGCTTTTCAGTCAGTCGGGTGCTTTTGATAATTGTATCCTGAATAGCTCCCCACACATCAGACCCTTTAGAGACACATTGTTTTCTCCCACTTAAAATGGCCAAATAAATTAAATTCAAACTTGCAAACAAAATTCATTCCTGAGCTGTCTTTTTTATGCCAAGTTTCAGCCCAAAGCAAAATTTTTTGTGGCTGAGTTATCAACCGCCTCCCTAAAACCAGAATAGAAATGTGGATAGCTGAAATTCTCACACACACATACTCACTCACACAAGTTTTCTGAAGTCCGTGACTTAATCACATTAACCTAACTACCATGGTGAAATTAAAAAACAAACAAACCACCCAACACATTCATTTAGTCTTGCATGAGGCTTCAAACATCACTTCTGGTCTGTAGCACCAAAGGCAGTCATTGTAATATAGAACAACACAGGCCAAAACTTTCTCTTGTGGGTGCCTGTGCGCCAAATTCATACTTAAGTATCTAAATAAGTGAGCTACTTTGAGGTACTGAGTGGCCACAGCTCTTACGAACTTGCAGATGCTCAGAACCTCTAAAATTAGGCCACTTTAGTGCCTAAGTATGGATCTAGGGCAGGGATACTCAGACCTCAGTGGTTCAGAGCCAAATTAGTGATCAACACTACCCAGAAGAGCCACAGTAGTGTGAATTCATTGTTTCATTTACTATTTATAGCAAAGTATTATTTTATCAACTACAATCAATCAGTTAATAACATAGTAAAAGCATCCTGATTAATTAAGATTGGTTAATAATTAAATCACACAGTGCTTTAATACCATGTGCTGCACAGAGCCGCAGGAGACCTATTAAAGAGTCACTTGCAGCTTGCGAGTCTCAGTCTGAGTATCACTGATCTAGGGGGAGATTTCACGGGCACAAAAGTCAGCTGAGCACCTCACTTCCATTGACAATGTATCTAGGGTTTCAACAGGATCATACTCGGGGCAGCATAGCCACTTGTGCTGCCCACTGCAGCTACACTTCTATTTTTAGCACACTAGCTCAGTTAGAGCTACACTGGAGCTAGGGATATCATTTCCAGCTCAGGTAGCCATACCCCCACTAGCTCAGTTAGAGCTAGTGGGGGTATGGCTACCTGAGCTGGAAATGACATCCCTAGCTCCAGTGTAGACACAACCTATGGGAGGTAGTAGGTACCTTACTACTATTTATGCCTTTGAAAATCTCCCATTTAGGACTTAACTTTAGGCTTCCATATTTGGAAATGTTGGCTACAATTCTCATCAAGGCAAACATTGCGCATGGGTGAAATATATTGCTAGCAACAACAGTTACACATTAAAAGATTTGGGGATGTTGCAATTTTACAGTGTTAAAACCAAATGTTAGCTGGTAGGAACGGATGACATTAGGGCAGCTGTGGAAGTTTTACAGACTTACAGGGTTTTTTTGTTTTGTTTTGTTTTAAAGAGTTGCCATTTCCAAGTGGTTTTGCATTAGGATTTGGTACACACTGCTTGGGGCTATTTTGGAAATCCACAATCTGCAGCTCTGATGTGTAATTTAACCACTGTGTTCCTGTGTAAATCTACTGTATGGTAAAACAAGATACTCCTTTATTTGTTTTACACTACCATTGAGTGCCTGGTACAGATGAGATCAAAGATGCAAGTTAGTCTAAAAAAACAGTAATAATAGGTGATTTATTCTATCTGCATATTCTAGTCAAATGTCACAATGAAGCAAGGTTTAGAGCAGCCGTTCTCAAACTGTGGGTTGACACTCCATTTTAATGGGGTTGCCAGGGCTGGCGTTAGACTTACTGGGGCCCAGGGCCAAAGCTGAAGTCTGAGCCCCACTGCCCAAAGGCTTCAGCCTTGGGTGGCAGGGCTTAGGTTACAGGCCCCACACCTGGGGCTGAAGACCTTGGGCTTTGGCTTTGCCCCCTCCCCCTCAACCTGGGCAGGCTCAGGCTTCGGTCCCCCGTTGTGGGGTCATGTAGTAATTTTTGTTGTCAGAAGGGGGTCGCGGTGCAATGAAGTTTGAGAACCCCTTGACACCTTAAATATCTTATTGCGGTTAATTTTAGAGCACAAAATACTACAGTCTACTTCTGACTTGTCTAAGTAATATACAGGAGTTGGTTCAAAAAGTAATGTTTAGAGCTGGTCCAAAATTTTTTGACAGTAGAATTTTCTGTAGGAAAATGCAGTTTATTCAAAATCTAAATGTTTTGTGAGAACGGATTCAATTGTTATGAAAATTTTGATGGAAACAAGTCGAAATGTTTTGTTTTGATAAAATAAAATGCTGTGTGTCATTTCATTTTGGCTGTTACATTGAAATATTCATTTTAATACACTTCTGTTTAATTTAATATAGCCATTGAAATGACACGTTTTGACATTATTGAAACAAAACGAAATGGTGCAACATTATTTTAATGAAACATTTAAAAAGTTCTAAAAAACTAACTGTAACCATTCAGGAAAACGACCTGGGTTCAGTGAGGGCAGCTCAAGTAAAACATCTGCTCAATGTGACGTACTAGGCAAAAGAGTAAATGTTTGGATGGGAGAGCAAATACTGAAAATATTATAGTGCCATTATAAAACCAAAGGTATGTCCTCACCGGGACCTGTGCGTTCAGCTCTGGTCAGCCTATAGCAAAGAGCAGAATTAGAGGAGATTCAGAGATGGGGGATGGAAACAATTAGAGGAATGGAAAGACGGCCATATGACTGGAGAGAGAGTGAGCAGATTGGAACTGTTTATATTAGAAAGGAGATTAGTAAGAGGGGATACAGTTAAGGTATATAATGAACAGTGTAGATAAGGTAAATTGGGCGTTTCTAATTGTCCTCTCTCATATGACAAGGAAAATGAGACATCACAGTGAAAGTGCAAGGTAGCAAATTTAAAACTGATCAAAAGAAATGCTTTTACACAACACAATTAACCTGCAGAACTGATTGCCACCAGGTATCATTCAGGCCAAGGCATTAGTAGGTTTCTAATTAGGATTGAATATTTATGCAAATAATGAGAACATCCACTGCAGCATTAGATAGGACACTTTTTTTTAAAAGGCAGGATACAAACTCTCATGCCTCAAGGTGTAAGTCAGGCACCAGGAAGAAATCTAACCTGTGGGCAAGTATCAGAGGGGTAGCCATGTTAGTCTGTATCCACAAAAATAACAAGGAGTCCGGTGGCACCTTAAAGACTAACAGATTTATTTGAGCATAAGCTTTCATGGGTAAAAATCCCACTTCTTCAGATGCATGAGGGCAAGTTATTCCACAATTGCATGATACAGATTTTCCTACACCTTCCAATGAAACTGCTGGAACTGGCCATCAGAGCCAGAATCCTGGACTAGACAAATCAGTGCTGTCAGCTGGTATGGCATTTCCTGTATTTAGCATTTGCCTTCACATGTGGGTATTTTGCTTTGCAAATCCCCTATCTGTTACAGACACAGTCAAAGCTTCCTGTGTTTATGGAATGTCTGCAGAAACCACTGGCTTTCTGGGCGGGGGAAACTGACCACAAGTGCTGAATGTTCATATATTGTCTCAAAATTCATCTGATACTTGAAAGCAGCCTTTAGGAACTGGAGTTCCCCTCTTCCTTCTCCACTCCACCCCAAGGTGTATTGACTTAAATGTTTGGGGGTTTTATATGGAAGATTTAATCAATTCTTTTTTTAAGAGAAAGAGAAAGGAAAGAAACTGCTTCCAGTAGCAAGATACTTGGTTGTGTCAGCCTTGAACTTTGTGAACTGTTCCCTTCCTGCTTGAATCTCAGGCTGGCATCCCTCCCCTGCTGCATGAACACATGAAAATGCTCAACATTTTTTGTGGGGGAAGCACATTAAAAAACTACTGCCAAAATAATTCAACTAACTCCTTCTGCAGTCCTATGAAAGGAAACCACCCCCCTGGATCAACAGGGACTACGCTTGCCTTATTATCCCAGGTAACCCTACTGTCCCAGATTCTCTCCTCCTGTTCTTGCCCTAATTGGCCAACTGAGAATTCACCTTCCTAGCGTAGGGGAGTTCTTAGAGAAGGAGTAAAGTGGCATAGCCTGGTCCGACACCAAATATCTCTGTACACACAGTGATAAGGGACAGGAATCAGGGGGATGCACCTGTAGTACACCAATTCCCAACTAGCAAGTGGTCCCATGCAGACTATAGCCTGTTGGCATAACTTAGAGAAGCTTCTAAGTGGCTTTAACTGATATCAGTGGGCTGGGCCAGTGCAAATGTCCAATGAGAATCAGAGAGTCATAACTCGCTCCCAGAACTCCTCAACCCCACTCTCCTGTTCTGAGATGCTTGGTAAAAGTGAGATTCTGGGCCAGGGAGCTGGCACCACTTGCATGGGTGAGGTGAGCAGGACTTGACCCAGAGTCAGGAATGTCCCTTACGCTGGCCATTATTTAGTGCAGTATGGTAATGAAGGACTCCAGGATCTTTTTGGAAGCGTGCTCACAAACCAATGGAATTGGCTTAAAAAAATACCTCTTGTGTTTAGCAATAAAAATGGTAACATTTACAGTCCCCAGAGGCTTCCTTCCTTCCATGGGAACAGAAGAACTGTGAGAAAGAGAAGCCTGTGACACTCTTTTCTAGAAGAAAAGCCCTGGTTTGGAGCACTGATCAAGGTATGTTTCAACGTGTTTAAAATCTGTTGTAAATAAATCCAGGTTTGTGGAACTTTAACGGTTGAGGTTTTTGGGGACTTTTACAGACAGATGTAGTCTGCGATTTCTGTGACCTAGCAGGGCAAACTTAATTGTTGTAAATCAGGTTTAAACTGATGAATGAATGTTCACACACAAGATAGCTAAATCGGTTTAACATCACACCTTTGGTTAAACTGTTGCTACTTCTGTGTTTAGATCAAGCACTGTATGAGCCCAGTGTTCCAGGAAAGTGGTCACCATCCCAACACGCTCCCCCACTGCAAGATTGAAAGGGGAGTGAAGGAGCAATGTTGCCAGCCAATTTAATTGAAAATAAAGGAGGAGTGAAAACGGGCAGGTGGCTGGCTTTAAAAGCTTGGCATTGCTAGTGCACTTCTATCTTAGGTACTAAAACAGCCCCCGTTACCATAGTTTAAGAGCATCTCACAGCCTTGATGTATTTAGTCTCACAACATCCGGGTGCAGTAGGACAGTGCTAACAGCCCCATTTTACAGATAAGATACTGAGGCAGAGGAAGGCTAAGTGACTTGCTCAAGGTCATGCAGGAAGACTAAGGTGGAGTCGAACCCAGGTCTCTCAAGTCCTCTACACATGCCTCAATCACTGGACCATCCTTCCTCTTGATCACTGCTCTGTCATTCCTCTTCTTGCTTTCACTACTCCCTTACCGATGTGACAGCTGCAGGAATAGGCCCATAATATAGAAAAATGTGAAAAAATCAGAATAGTAGGTTTACCTTACCATGTTAATAGTTTTAATACAGTGCAGTGGTCTCCCCCTAGAAAAGGTGTTTGAGAGGATTGGACAAAACACTTAGGGAGGGGTTTACAAAGCCATCTATGGAATTTGGACACCAATTTCTATTAAAATTCATGGGAGTTGGGCATCAACTCCCTTAAACAGCTTTTAAAATCTCAGTCTTAACAGAGGGTCGGAAACAAGCCTGTGTTGTGAACAGAAATGATGCACTTTACAGAACTGTTTGGGAATCATTTTTTCATCAAAAATTGCCAATTCCTCAAAATCAAAACTGTTCCTGAAACGGGGTTGGATTCAAGGAATTTCCTCAGTTCAAAAAAATGGCAAGAAAAAAAGTTTCAAAGTTGTTGACATGTTTCGTTTTAATGTTGTCAAAACAAAAGAGTCCAGTGTTCTTGTTCAAAATGACCTGTTTTAAAATTTAAGCTAATCAGACTAAAAAAAGGTGAAACAAAAGGGGGAAAATAAGGTTGAAATTGAAACAAAATGTTTCAGTTGGCCCAAAGGAAAAACATTTTCATTTTCCAAGTGTGAATGTTTTCAAGATTTCAACTTTTTCATCCCAATTTGAGATGGGGAAAAAATTGAAACTTTCAAAACTATTTGTGGGACAGAGAAACCATTTCCCACCCAGGTGTCCTGCTCGATAGACTCTTCATGGTCCAGTAGATATGGCACTGGACTGGGAACAGGAGACCAGGATTCTCCTGGCTGTACAAGGGGCCTGCTGGTGACCTTAGGTAAGTCATTTCACCTCCCTGTACATCTGTTTCTCCTCTCATCTTTTGTCTGCCTTGCATAGGTGCTGGAACTAGGGATGCTGGGGGTGCTGCTGCACCCCCTGGCTTGAAGCAATAATAACTACTCAAACATGGTTTACGCCTTCCGCACCCCCACTATAAAAACTGTTCCAGCACCACTGCTGTCTTGTCCATCTAGGTTGTAAGCTCTTAGGGGCAGGAACTGTCTCTATGTTTTTATATAGCGCCTAGTACAATGCAGCCCTGATCTCTGCAATTCAACAACAAACATGGAAGGTCGGAACTTGCAAAGAGAGATTTAAAAGCAACATTTTGTGTGTCAAAAAGCACCTTCCCTGGCAGAAAAGATAGCAGGAAGAGCTCTGTTGGGCAAGGGAGGAAAAACTCATACAAGTTTTGTACTCATACATGCTATCAACATGGAAAGCTTTCTTAGGCCTGGTCTACACTGGGGGGGGGAGGGGGGGAGGATCAATCTAAGATATGAAACTTCAGCTACGAGAATAGCGTAGTTGAAGTCGACGTATCTTAGATCGACTTAGAATCACTTACTTTGCGTCCTCGCGGCACGGGATCGACGGCCGCCGCTCACCTGTCGACTCCGCTTCCGCCTCTCCCCGTGGTGGAGCTCCGGAGTCGACAGCAGAGCAATCGGGGATTGATTTATCACGTCTACACTAGATGCGATAAATCGATCCCCGATAGATCGATCACTACCAGCCGATCCGGCGGGTAGTGTAGACGTGGCCTTAGGAGAAACTCCTGATGAGCATTGCTGGGGAAGCAGAGATGGCCAAAGACTCTCAGAGCCTTTGGGATGGTTGGAAGTATTGGAGCCCCTTTGGCCGTGCCACCCATTGGGAACAGCCTCCCTATAGCTCTCTCCACTATTAACCATCCCTCATGTGTCAAATCTCAACTGAGAACAGCTTCTCTCCCTTTCCTATATCAAGATAATGGAATAATAGAAATGTAGGAACCTCGCGAGGTCATCTAGTCAACCCCCAGCCTCCCTGCGCTGAGGCACAATTAAGTTTACCTATATCATCCCTGAGTGTTCTTACGATGTTTGTGATGGGCTTTGGGATGCAGTTTGTATGGAAAATGCCACACAAAATCTCTAATAAAAATTCTCTCTTGAGATTGTCACCAACATTCTCCTTATGAACTCAAGCTAGTCCTCAAGAATTCACTTCACTTGCATTGGTGTACCACACACAGCAACTATTTAATTGGGTGCAGCAACACTATGCGGTTTAATTCAGCAGATAAAGAACACATTGTCCAATCAAAACTGCAGGGGAAATTTAGGTAGGCAGAATATACATGCTCACACTGGAACTTAGCCAAAAAACTGGGCTAATGTACCTGCTCTTGCCCATAGTGTCATGGAACCTTTAAAGACAAGTGGCTGGGACTTCAGTTTTATGCCATATCCAAGAGCCCCAGTAACATCACAGTGCCCCCATAACAACAAACTAAGGCATTTTGTTCTGTATTAACAGAGGGAAGAATGTCACTCATTGAATCACCATTTCCTGCAGCATCTGGATTCCAGGCAGTTTAGGGTCTTGTATACACAGGTAGTAGCTAGACTGATGGAAGAATTCTTCCATTGATCTACTGCTGTCTACACTGGGAGTTAGGTTGGCCTAACTACGTCACTTTGGGGTGTGGATTTTTCGCACCCCTGAGTGAGATAGCTGGGTTGACCAATCTTTTTAGTGTACGCCTGGCCTACAAATCACACCAAGTTAGATCAGTTACAGCTCCCTTTGTAGCCAAGTCCCAGGTACTTGGAACCTGGACCACTCCAACTAGGTGTTGATCAATGGGTAAGCTAAGTCATTGTGACTTTAGAGTATTTTGTTTGATTTTTGGCCAAGAATTTCTACTTCCCTCCCCCAATATCAGCTCCTCCACTTCAGCTCCTTGTCATCTCCATTCCATTTCCCACCTACTGCTATTACTGATTGTCCTTTACCACTGGTAGCTATGGTAGGAGTGCTAGAGTGGACAATGCCCCTGCTCTGAGTAGGTTAGACAATACAATGGTAAAAATGCTCAGCCAAGTCAGTCTGAGCTACACTAGCGCTCCCACCATTGGCACCACTGAGAGTAGAATGGATGGGAGTGATTGTGAGAATTATTTTTAGCTGTAAAGCTTGGTGTGTGCAAGGCCTAAGAAACAAACTAGCTTACAGTGGTGCTGTAAGTGAACTAAAAATGCAATTGCTGGTATGTGGAAGAGGGTTATATTGCATTGATCTACAAAAGGGGATGGGGGCTGTTTGGTCAGGACACTCCTGCTAAAACCTTTTAATAATGTTGTAAAGGCACGTGTAGGAGGCGAAAGACTCACTGAAAAAAATCTCTTCTATTAGGTAGGCGTGAAAGCAAGTTTATTAATAAAGGGGAAAAATCAACCCCCTTGGTTTCCAAGTTATTACTTTTTAAAAGGGTATTTTTACTTGTGTCTTTAAATTTTTTCCTTTGGAGTCCAATTATGGTGCCATCTGCTCCTACAGTATATTTGTGAGCTGTGGTTTCCTTTAAAAAGCCACATACACGTATGTATGTACATATGTTAATGTAGTTCCCTATCTCCCCCACCAAAATCAGACTGTGAGATATTTCCAGAAGTCCCCTGCCCTATCTAATTAGCCCTGTCATGCCTGGCTCATTTCTCTGCCACCAGCATTTGCCAGTTCCGGTCAGTCAATAGATACTTACCAGTAGATTACACTGTTGCCACTGTTACAATAATAAAAGAAGGAGGGGGGGAGAAAGGTCACTCTGTGGAGTACTGCCCTTAGTTCCCATGAGATGCAAGGGGCTCTACTGCTCCACATTGTTCTAGGGCCTGATCCTAGCTAAAATACCACATGCAAGTAGCTCTTAACTCCTGCAAAGTGAGAGTCCATGGAACAACGCACAGTAGTAAGGATTGCAGTACTCTGCCACTTGTGCATTAGAAATTACAAAGCGGCAGCTTAGTGGAAGACACATTCTCGTATTATGGAGGCGTATTCCTGTTTGATATCCATTTTTTTGAGATGCTGTACGCTGGCTTTTAAACAAGGGCTCCATACATTAATTGTTCAACTACAGAAGCTAAGCTGAGCCTATCATTACATCCAGGACCGGCTCCAGCTTTTTTGCTGCCCCAAGCGGCAAGGGAGGGGGAAAGCCTGGTTGAGCTGCTGCCAATGTGCCGCTGAAGAGGAAGAGAGGGACTGCAGGGCCCGCTGCCGAACTGCCGCCGAAGACCTGGATGTACCGCCCTGATGACGGACAGAGTGCTGCCCCCTTCTATTGGCCGCCCCAGGCACCTACTTCCTTCGCTGGTGCCTGGAACTGGCCCTGATTACATCATGTGTTGACTGAGAGCAGAAAATGATCCATCTGTATCCAGAATATTTCCCATGAAAAGTTAAAACAAACAAACAAAAAATCAATACAGACTCACCACCTCTGGATAATAGTCCCTTCAAGTGTCATTGATTTACTTTCTTCATTGAACAATGCCTTTCAATAGTAAATATTTGCCTGTTTCTGATTACCTAAACAGAACAATTAAGAACTGTATTGTGAACAGGGGGAGGAGCCAGAGAGACTCCATGAAGTCTGCTGGAAACTTTGCTGTGGCTAATCTATGTTACCTGCAGGGTGCTCAGATACTATGATGACAGGCAGCAGCATAAAACTCTAATGCAGATCCATAGGTTTATTTTAAAATAGCAACTTGTATCCCTTTTATATAACTCCTTCGAGCCACTGTTCCTGTCACACGCTTATTCAGGGCATTCTAGAAAGAATCAGAATAAATAATGACAGGTTTCAGAGTAGCAGCTGTGTTAGTCTGTATCTGCAAAAAGAAAAGGAGTATTTGTGGCACCTTAGAGACTAACAAATTTATTTGAGCATAAACTTTCGTGAGCTACAGTTCACTTATAGATCTTCACACTGTTTTCTCTCCTGGGAAGGCTGCACAGGTGGATGATGACTTGGTGTTCAAACAACAAACTGATACAATCAGCAATTATAGGAAAGATAGTAACAGAACTAGGAGCCAGTTATAGAAGATATTCAAGGTGATAAATTTTTGAGACTTTAATAAGATTATCCCCAGAGAAAGACAAGTCTTGCAGATGAGATTATCCACAATCAGATTATCTCATGATGAGTTCCTACTGTGACAAACCAGTTCTGTAAAATGACTAACAATGGAAGGAGGGGAAGGATTACCAGCATCTGGGAGCTGGGATGGTGCAGTTGAATTTCTCTTTCCAATTTACAAATGTTTCCTTTTAGCTGCAGTAGGGATGGAACCAAGTGATATAATTAGATTCTTCAAGCATCAGTGGGATTTGTTGCCAAACAAATAATCTCTAGTAATCAACACCTTGGTGTTGCAATATGAGAAGTGGAATTGTGATGCCACAATGTGCGAAAGGGCTAACAAGAACATTCATTTCATCACCATTTTCAAGGCTTTTGTAGGGCAAGATTCTGCTCTTGGTTGCCCATCTCTCTCTCTCAGATATTTCTAGGGTGGATCACTGTTGTATCCACGTGCTACCATAATCACTGAATGTAGCAAACTTTCAGCAAGAAAAATGAGTTTGGAATATTCAATATTGTTGTACAGAGACCCATAGATATACCATATTGTAAGTAAAGACAGTCCCCACTCTCAAAGTCTACACTGTCCATGACGTGACATGCTGCTGGAGCAGGTAATAGTCAAGATAGATAGAAGAAAAACACAGTGGAGATCTGCAATGTAGTGCACTATGGATCAGAAAGATTTTGCCTGGAGTCTGAAAGCACTTTGAGATCCTCAGGGATAAAAGTCCCTGCATAAAATATAAGATATTGTTGTTTAAAATAGCAGCCATGGGAACTGCATTCAAAGTTAGAACCCAACTATCAAAATACGTATGGTTTGAGCCATAGGGACTTAGAGTGACACTTAGGCTATATCTACACTGCATACCTTACAGCGGCACAACATAGCCACTCTTTGCCAGTCCCCAAAACCACCCCCCAATGAGGGGCAGTAGCTCTATTGGCAGGAGAGGCTACACTGTCCACACCAGTGCTTTTTGTCATTAAAACTTTTGTTGGTTGGGTTTTCCCCCACACACACTTGACTGACAAAAGTTTTAATGACAAAAGTGCAGTGTAGACATAGCCTTGGAATCAAACCGGTTGATAATATAAGAGAGAGAGAGAGAGAGAGAGAGGTGAGTTGCTAGAAGTGTACCCGCAGGCAATATTGAAGGAACACAACAAGAGCCTGTACTCAGAGGTAGTCACACTGAGAATTTCCTTCTTCCACACTGTTGAGCTACTGAGAAAATAAACAAAAGGTTGATCTTATTTTTTAAAAGCTGGTTTTGAGCAGATTAAGTAAAATGGCTTCTGTTCAGGTAGTTATGGTTAATGTTTACTTAATATTCTCACTCGGAAAAGTTTAAACAGTTCTTCTTGAAGGACTTGGCAACAGAAGGATCTTTTATTTTATTAAAATAGTACTAATCAAAACTCAGTACAAGAAGTTATTAGGCCTGCTGGCACTGTAATCAAGTCTGAGTATCGATATAGCCCCCCCAAATAGAGGGTCTCTCAGAATATGCGGGAAACAGGCAATGAACATTTGTATCTGTTGTCATAATTGGGCCTACAAATTTACATCGTGAACTCAACTGTAAAAAGTAAATGAAGGTTTTTAAAATGTCACAATAACCTGCAACAACAAATGTTAATAAGAAAAGGTATGAAATGGAGATAGAAGACTATATCAGTCCAAACAAAAAGGCCTATTAATATAATTCAAGGCCTGTTTTAAGATCATGCCTGGTCAACAAAAAAAGTGGAACCAAAAATCAGTAAATCAAAAACTAGGAAAAAATGAATCCGAAACTAGGCCTAACTGATGAACAAAATTATGAGGGGATGGGCTATTTTGCCCACCACTCCCTTTGTGGGTCCTTAAAGAAAGAGGCTTTGGGGAGAAAATTTGACTACTGGATAGAGCTTCACCACCATGACGGCCACCCCCACTATCTCCTGGGACTCCAGGCCTTCATCATCCTGATCCTGAGAGATGTCCTAACCAGATTGGGCCAGAGATTGGGATCCAGATGATATTGCCACCTCTAGCTTGATCCCAAATGCCACCTGGGATGAAACAGGATTTGACTTTATCAGCAGCAGCAGCAACAGTTACAGCCCATCTCAACTAACTTCTTTTCCCCAGAAGGACAGTTATTACCATTTCTATGCCACCTAAGAGACCGTCAGCCAAGGGTGGGGAGAGTGGGGTTCCTTCTAAAAACTCTCTCCAGGTAAAGGGATGTTGTTAAAATGAAAGCCTCACTTAATATTTTACATTTCAAATGCTTTAACTGTTTTTCCTTCTTTTACTTTATTTTCAATAAAAGGTTAAAAGTATTTTAAATGTGTGTTTGCCATGGTACTAAGCAAGTTATGGTCTCCATACACCAAACCCTGGACCTTGGGTAACACTGCCTAATGTTAGACAGTGAGTGAGTTATGGTAACAACTTTGGCCCATTTAGTCCACCTAAATTAATACAACAGGACTGCCAGGCACTGTAATCAAGTCTCAATAGCAATATAGCCCACCAAATCAAAGGGTCTCTCAGAACTCGCTGGAAACAGGTACTGAACATTTGTATCTGAAGATAAAGCGTACAGGGAAGGCTGTATTTCCAAACCTCTTCCCTCAAAAAAGACTACACAAAGACAAATCTATCTATTTTAGGTACTTATATGCCCCCCTATTACCATAGCATCTGAGCAATCTTTAATGTATTTTTCCTCACAACACTCCTGCAAGGTAGGGACTTGCTATTATACCCATTTTACAGATGAGGAACTACTAGAAACTGTCATCCACTAAGAGAGGCTAAAGGTTACCCAGGAAGTGTGTAGCGAAGCAGGGATTTGAATCTAGGTCTGCTATGTCTTAGACCAGGCCCTAACCTCCCTCTCCAAAGGAGTGGCTTTCTAGACTTGAGCAATTTCTTCCCCCAGGTAAAATACAACGCGTGCTGGAGGACTTGTGCCAGGTTAGTATTCGCTCCGAATGATTATTCCAGTTTTTGCTGCTTTGCAGGCAGCATTCCTCTTTCTCCAAATACTGTTGTCTAGATCAGTGGTCTCCAAAGTTTTTGGATCAGCACCCCCACGGTGCCGCTGAAGAAAGGAGAGGGGAAGACTTACCGCAGGCGTGCTGCCGAAGAAAGATGGCGGAAAGACTTGCCGCAGGCGTGCCGCCGAAGAAAGAAGGAGGGAAGACCTGTTGCAGGCACGGAGAGCTGCCCCTGAAGAAAAAAAATGGTGGAGTGCTGTCCAGTGGCGCTCCTCCTGCCGCGCACCCCCTGGGATCCTCTGGCACATCCCACTTTGGAGACCATTGGTCTAGAAGGCCTTGTGTGAGTTTTCACATAGGCAGGAAGAATGCAGAGAAAGGACCTCTGGGGCAAAACATTTAACAAATAAAATTCATATTATCTAAAAAGTAAGTGGTAGGAAAAAAATAAGAAAATAAATATTAAACTTGCATTCACATCTCTGTGAATTACATATCTGCAGTCAATGCTGTAAAGCAGCAGCTCTCAGGGAGATGCCACAGACAGATGGGGAAGATACATTTCATCTGAGGCTCCTTCTGACTTTATGACTATCTGGAAATCAAAGCCGTTGATGCAGAGAGCCTATGAATTTTCCATACCAGGCAATAGGAATGACAGACATTCTTTTCATGGCTATACCCGGCAATGAACCTCTCACACAGTGCTAAAGACAATCCCTTAATCCCCTTCACTCAGCGCCGACCTAAGGGAAGACAGGATCAAAACACACACTCTAGAGTGACCTCAGCTTGTTCCAGTAATGCCCAGTCAAGCGTCAGAAGTGTCGATCAACTTCCTGTGTGCCGTTGCTCTCCTAAGGGATACATCTTATACCCGATAAACAACAAAGCCACTTCAGATATGTTTACCACAGGTACACAGAGACCACTGATCATTTTTCTCATGAGATCTGTTATTTGACGTTAGACATGCATGCAAAAAAGAAGGCGGCTTAATTTACACAATCAATGGATAAAGGCCAATTTTTTCAAACCAAGGAATCTAAAATGTTAGGCTTCTAAATCCATATTTAGGCAGCTATATTCTGCCCTTGTACAGGATCTAGCATCATGGGGTCTTGGTCCATACCTGGGCCTCCTGCACCCTACAACAAAAACACAAATAAATAATTATAATAAATCAAAGTGGCCTGATTTCTAGAAGGGCTGAGAAATCCCATTTAAGACAAAGGGAATGGGGAGGGCTCAGGACCTTTGAAAACCAGGCCATTTTTGAACCCTTATTTGAGGGAATTCGGCCCAAGCAATTTAGATAAAAAATGGTGGCTCTGAACAGAATGGGGCCTGAGAAAAGGAACACATAGATCCAATCCCCCGAACATTTGCAGGTGTTCATACTCTGAACCCAGATCTGACACTTGTCAATGTCTCCTGTCTTAACAGCGGCCTGAATCACCACTAGAATTTGTGGTATTCAGAATACGGACATGGACCAAAATTCTGTGGCTTGATCCGATCCCTATTTCCCAGGACAAATCTCAAATAACTAACTTTTGAAGAGAGGGGGGGGCTGCTGAATCCATACAACAACATAACTTTTGAAGAGAGGGGGGGGGCTTCTTGAGGCTTGGCCACTTCCTGGAATATTTCCAGATTGCATGATTATTTTTAATGAGATACAACATTATCCATATGCAGATATTGCCATGAACATACAGGACATGAAGTCAGGCAGGAAGATTAATGTGTCATATTCATGATGTGAATCTTCTCCCTTTCTCCTTTGCTTGGCTGGCTTCCTCCTTGCACCTTTCTGGAGTCTCCACAGTGCAGTACAGGCAGGCTGACCCCTCATATCAACCCCACACAGAGGAGTGGGCTCATGTGATATTATCCGGGTGATATTATCCCTTGAGCTTGAGGCCTCAAAGGAATCTTCCCTTTAGCTAGGCTCTGGTAGAGGTGGCAACTTCCTGTTTAACAGAGAACCCCAGCCATTATTTTCCTACAGCTCCACCCCCTGCTAACAGAGCACATTGAAAAGATGTGATCAAAAAAGCACTAAACAAGGGAAGTGCTATGTACCCCACAGCATCTACCCAGCACATCAAGGTAAGGCCTATGGGGAAGAGAGGGGAATCCCAATCACCAGAGGTGCATCTGAAAATTGAGATCCTGAGTTGGGCACTTGGCCCTCCCATGTTTCAGAACTGCTTGGATTGGCTGATGAAACGTGAACGCAGTTGTTCAGTGGCAGAGTAATGAAGAGAACCCAATGGGTTTGCAATCCTATTAAGTGGCTTTTATCAGCAGACAACACTTCCTTCCCTATTTGACAAATAATTTCCATTGACCAAAAAAACTCCAAAACTCCCAACTCTTTCTAACATTGTTACAGTTTGGGAATTTTACAGAGGGTGTTGAAGCAGAAATAACATTCATTCAGTCAATAAAAAAATAAAACATGTCTAACAAGTTATAAACTCTCGCACTTACATGTCCATCCCTTTCCAGGTAGTCCGATAAGAGGTATTGCCACCTACCTCTTTGGGCTTGTTTTTCTTTTTAAATCTTTGAAATCATAGAATCATAGAATATCAGGGTTGGAAGGGACCTCAGGAGGTCATCTGGTCCAACCCCCTGCTCAAAGCAGGACCAATCCCCAACTAAATCATCCCAGCCAGGGCTCTGTCAAGCCTGACCTTAAAAATATCTAAAGAAGGAGATTCCACCACCTCCCTAGGTAACGCATTCCAGTGTTTCACCACCCTCCTAGTGAAAAAGTTTTTCCTAATATCCAACCTAAACCTCCCCCACTGCAACTTGAGACCATTACTCCTTGTTCTGTCATCTGCTACCACTGAGAACAGTCTAGATCCATCCTCTTTGGAACCCCCTTTCAGGTAGTTGAAAGCAGCTATCAAATCCCCCCTCATTCTTCTCTTCCGCAGACTAAACAATCCCAGTTCCCTCAGCCTCTCCTCATAAGTCATGTGTTCCAGTCCCCTAATCATTTTTGTTGCCCTGACAGATTATCTAGAACACAAAGGGCAGAAGATTGCTTCACACTCAGAACATCCATGCTTTCCTCTTTCTGCCTAAGTTAAACATAATATTCCAAGTGGGAGGAGGGATTCGGACAGTTCTATGAATCTAATTAAAATTTCTCTAGTTTAAGTCCCAGCTTAATTCTGATTTCTTGAAGCTAAAAAGTTCAACCCTTCTCTTAGGAGGACTGCAAAGTAAACTGCTTGATTAATTACCCATTGATTAAACTTCTCTCCAATCTCAACCACAGCAAGATAATAGTAACAAACCCCCTGCCACACCCTGCACACCTCCTGCACCTCAACTCCCTGCCCTGAGCCCCCACTACACCCCACACCCCTCCTGTAGCGCCTGAGGGCAGGGAGGGGGCAGAGTTGGGGTGGGGACTTCAGGGAAGGGGTTGGAATAGGGGGCAGGGAAGGGGTGGGGCAGGGAAGGGGTCTCATGGAAGGGGTGGCGCGTGGGTGGGGTCGAGGGCAGCGAGGCGGGGGTGTCAGTGATGCAGCCCTCGGGCCAATGCACTAGCTCTCATGTGGCCCTCGTGTCATTTGAGTTTGAGACCCCTGCCCTAATGTCTTAAAAAAAAACGTGGCTTTGCGTTTTAATTTAATCACATGATATGCTCTTTTAGTTTTAAAGTATGGATTGTTGTATTATGCAATAAGAGCCAACTTGCATAATATAGATGTTGTAGAAATGTATAGAAAGCCTGCGTTCGCTCGCAGCATGCACCCCCATTACTGCAGCGCCGCATTACCATTGGTCCTCCCCTCCCCCTCCGACTACTATGCTAGAAAATTCTTTGACCTATATAAGCAGCCGTGTCAGGCGTGCCCAGTGCAGTGTCTACAGTGTTTGTAATCTTTGTTGCGTGTACTCTACTGAAATAGCATAACAAGGCTGTGGCTTTACGTTTTAATTCAATTGTATGATACCCCTTTTAATTTTAAAATATGGATCGGTTCGTTGTTATGATTAGAAAAGGAGCAGACAAACTGAATTATAATGAATGTGCTGATAGTAGTGCAAATACCTCGGACTCCTCGGTTAAGAACTTGTATGAAGATAATGCCGCCACCAGTTCCAGTGCGTGCAATAAACTGAGTAATGACCAACAGAAACAGACTTTGTCTCTTAGTTCAGGTCAGTGTAGTTCCTCTTCAAAGCCATCAAACACTCCATCTGATGACCTGGTCTGTGATATTCCAAAAAATAGATTAGAACACCGGTCATTATCTAGAGGTCCTTATCAGCCTAGATTGAGTATGTTTCCTAGAAGTAAAATAGGGAATAAACAAAGAAGTTTTCAGTCCGATTGGTATGAAAAGTATAGGTGGTTAGAATATAGCCCATCAAAGGATGCAGCATTTTGCTTTTACTGCCGTTTCTTCTCCTCTAATGATGCAGCAAACAAAGGTCACACTGATCCAGCATTTATTGATAAGGGATTCAGAAACTGGCATAGGGCTAATGAATGTTTTAAAAGCCACCAACTGTCAAAATCTCATGTGTTGAGCTGTTCTTCATGGTCAAGTTTTAATGAAGGGAAACCTATTGATGTATTGTTGGATGAGGGCAAGCAGGCTTATCTGTCTAAACGAGAAGAAGAATGGTGCCATAACCGAAGTGAGAATCATTGCCAACAAATTTAAAGTGTCCTTGGATGAGTTGGAAGCTGAAGTCGGATTGCGTCGGGGTCATGACGGATCTGTTCCTAAAGGTAGCGCTACGAACACCACCAGAGAGTGGCTTGATTGGCTAAAGGAATCGGATCGGTCTTCTATGTTCAATGCTTTGCAGTCTTACCTGTTACAAGCTGTTCATGTGAAAGAGCCTTTTCGAAACTAGCACATGTAAAAAAACAAACAAACTAAGAAGTACAATGTCCCAACAGCGCCTCGACTCACTCACGATTTTGTACATTGAACAAGAATTGGCTTCGTCAGTTAAGTACAATGATGTGATTGAGGAATTTAAGTCCATAACACCTGGTGAGCGACGTCTCATTCTCTAGGACAGGAAGATGAAGAAACCTTAATCTCTTTTAGTCAATTTGGGTTAGCTTGTTATCTGGTTAAAGATAAAGATCATGAAAATTGACTGTATCTTTGTATACGCCTGGTTATCACTACAGCAAAAATTTCGTATTTTGTGTCTCATTTTTTAAGTTTGTATTTTTTAAGTAAAGTTTAGTTGTTAATTTAAAAAAATTAAGTTTAGTTAAGTTTTAGTTTCTTTAGCTTGTTTGATGAATAAAAATAATGTCCTTTATGATTGAGTATTCAATAAATGTTCACCTTTAAAAAATAAATTAAAAAAAAATTCCCTGGGTGCACACCCTAATGAAATGTGCTGCGCATGCCTATGCTCACCCAGGTCCTTCTTACATGCTGGGATGCCCCATAAATCACTTAGCCAGCTCCTGTGATGTCATGTTTGAAGCACTGCAGGACCTGGGGCCTCCCTTGCAGCACACTCCACACCAATACGAAAAATTGTGTGGTGCCTTGTAGCTGTTGGAGGCTAAGTTTGGGGGTCATGGCATGAGGAAGGCTCAGACTTCTTGGAGGGAGGTTTCAGCTCTTGTTAGAGATGCTGGCTGAGGGAAGCTGTCACCTCTGGGCCTTAACTTAGCCAGATGAGATTTTCTGCTTTATTCTAGGTTTCAAAGTTGCTGCCATGTTAGTCTGTATTCGCGAAAAGAAAAGGAGTACTTGTGGCACCTTAGAGACTAACCAATTTATTTGAGCACTCACGAAAGCTTATGCTCAAATAAATTGGTTAGTCTCTAAGGTGCCACAAGTACTCCTTTTCTTTTTGCTTTATTCTAGTCTCCCGTGAGACACATTTCACAGTAGGGCGTTTTCTAAGGGCTTTCTTTTAAAAAATAAATAGCAGGGATGGAATCATGCTTAGAATACTTTAGGAGAATATGCTGGAAATCACAGAGGGATTGGGAAACATGTGGGTTCAGGCTGAAAAGAACCAAGCCATGAGCAGGCTGACTACCCACTTTCAGCTTTCACACCAAACAGACTTACCCTCATTGGTAGCTTTCACATGCAGAATGTAACAGAGCTAGTTAGAATGCAGCAGACAAGATACCGGCTAAGTCAAGGGCACATTGTGTCAGGAATCCTTTTGTACTCTTAATGGCAGCATGAAGGAACAATTGGAGTGAGGCCCAGCAGCCCTGTAAATCAATACAAATATTTATTTAAACCAAATGGCTAGGGAGAATATCAAGCTGCATGCGTAGCCTTTTCCAAAAAGAAATTAACAACATTTCAGGAGATGAGCGCAAACCCACATGAGAACAAAGCAATTCCTTCCACCAATCATTACAGGACAGGTGTCCAGGATTCACCTGACCTGAGACTGAAGTCCAGTAATAGATAGCACCCATTGTTATCAGACTTGATTATCATAAAACCCAGCAGATTGCATGATATCCCCAAAATGTTCCTGACAGTAAAACATTCCTAAATATATTTTATAGTCATGGATGGCATTTGTTTAATGTGTGGAGGTCAAATCCTGAGGATTAATAGCCAAGACAGTGTGTTGCAGACTGGCATAGACATGTGTTGCTTCAAACAGGCACATATCCCATCTGGGTGAGAAGCAAAGCTTGGCTTGACTACTTCCCAAGGTGCTGCCTGCTTGCTGGAGTACTTGTATCCAGAACACTAATTTTCTGCGATGTGATAGCTCACTCTGATCTGCTTTTCCCTTTGCAGCTATAGCAGCAGATAGATACATAAATCTCTCTACTACGAGAAAAGGAAAGACTGAAAAGTGAAATTTGTTTCCTTCAAACAAATTCATCTTGCACTGCACAAATGCTGGTGTCAGTTTATTATATAACACACAGCCCTTTATCACACAATTGCTTCCTTCCCATCAGTTATCCGGAGAGTTATATTTAATGCCTCTGAAGATGAAAAGGTCCATTAAAAATGTTATGACTTTTTGGTAATTTTCAACCACAATCTTGCACCTTATTGGAAAGTACTTCAGATCATGGGGCAGGGTAAATTTAACTCAAAGCAAGCCCTGGCAATGGGGGCAGGGGGGCGCAAGATGACACCCTTCCCTTTTTATTCTGGGCAGCAATTCAAACGTCTGTCCCAAAATACTGGGGAAACAATGGATCAAATTAATTCCTGGTGCAACTCTATTGAAGGAAAGGGAGCGACACCAGAGACAAATTTTATCGTCACTAGTGCCACATGAATTCCAACTTAAACAATCTTAACTAAAGGACTTTGTAAAGCACCTAGAAAGAGCCACATAGAACAAGTACAAAGTATTCTGCCTGCATTTTGTCCTGGCTGCTGCAGGAGTTGCGGATTCTGGGATTTTCATGCATTTTGTTTAAATAAAATCCATATCCATTCAGACAGTTTCGAATGCGAGTAGGTGTCTGTGAGGGTAATACAGCTGAGGTAATTTCAGTGAGAGCTGCCAAACTGAAACTGGAGCTGCATGGGAGGTTACAGAACAACCAGTAACTCCTGATAAGTAGGACCAGTGGTTTGCTATGGGGAGTCATGGGTTCTTTGATTTCTTTCACTGAAAGCATACACAGCTGGTTAAAGAGACATCTGCACGGTGCTGCTGCTCTCCTGCTGCATTTTCAAGGGCTGTGTCACATTTACAAAGAAGAAATCCCATCCCTGCCCAGGATAATAATGCATAATTGGATGCATTTGTGGGGGTTTTAAAAATTTGTTTGTGTTTTTTGCCTTCCTCTATAACATGCAGTAATGGCTACTGTTGGAGACAAAAAAGCTGAATAGCTGGACCTTAGGTATATTCTGGGGTGGAAATTCTTCTGTTCCTAAGAATTGGACTGCAGCTTTCAAAAGTCTACTCCCTTGTGAAAAATGTGCTGGGTTTTGGCCTTTGGTGGGGCTGTCTGCAGTATTCTGAATGCTGTAATCAGTGAAGTAGTACATGCTTAACCTCACTGCTTTGTTGCTTGCCTCAGGATATCATACAGACACCACAGTGGCCTGACACCACAACTTGGAATAATATGTACAGGAAATCTGTTTTTTGATATTCTTCCCCCCGCTTTTCTCTGCCAGAGGGGAAGGACTTGTCCATAGTAGAAAAAAGAATAGAACTGATTTGTATATTGTAAAGAGTGGTGGGTTATGGCCACCAAAACACTGAGCTGTCCAGAATATCCTTGGATTCCATGCATTTTCCTCCCTCAAAACCTCTCCCTCTGGGAACCCACTTCTTGCTTCTGTTACACGGGTGCAACTCCCACTGATGGCAATAGCAGCTGCACTTGTGCGAATGAGAGGAGAATTGGGTCTTTGGTTCCCAGGGCTATATCTGGCCCAGAATAGATCCCAAGATCTTGGCTTAACATCCCTTGCTCTAAGATTTGTCATTAGATTAAACTTTTCAGAAAACCTGCTTGACATACGGCCGGTTAAACCCACCTGCACTTTCCGTACTGGCTGGTTTGGGTGTTTTGTGCTTTGAATTCCAAGCAGCGAAACTCCTCTTGTGGTGGGGAGGGAGAGAGCTCATTAAACTGCTTTCTCAAAGGCCCTGTTCCTAGTTTTTAACACTTGGCAGTGCTAGGCCATGTCTACAGTAGAAACACTTCTTTGGTCTATGAATAGTGGGACACTAGACTAGCAAAACACTACTAGCGTGGACACAGCTTATACCAGTGCTATTATCGGTATAGTTTATTTCACTCCCAAGCCGGGGTGCTGGAATGAGGGGGCCAGGGGTCGGCATAACTATGTTGCTGAGGGGTGTGAAAAATCTACACCCGAGTGCTGTCGTTAAGCTGACCAAAGTACCTGTGTAGACAGCGCAACGTCAGCAGAAGAATTCTTCCATTGACCTAACTGCTGCCTCTTGGGGAGATGGACTAATGACACTGGTGGGAGAATCCCGCCCATCGATATAAATCGTGTCTACACACTGAAGCGCCACGGTGATGCAGCTGCAGCAGCCCAGTTGTGCTGCAATAGGGTACTAAGCATAGAAATGCCCTTAGTCTTTCATTAAAAACTTAGCTGAGAGTGCAGTGGAAGAAATGGTTGGCAGATTTCAGTGGTCTCTTGTCACAGGGACATGCAATGGATTGCTTCACGCATTATTTTACATATTACAGCCTCTGCTCCAGAAAGTACATTTGTGGATATGACCCATGAAGTGACACCTGCAATACTCTTCACAGGGCTGTAACTCTAAGAGCAATAGACTATACGGGAAGATGAGAACAACTGTAAACCATGTGGGGTTTGTTTATGCAAATTTGCCTCATTTTTTGCTCAAAAAACCTTACACTCCTAGAAATGCAGGGCTTGCTGAGGCACTGCACTTCTCAGGACAGCGAATAATTGGTTTCCTGATTTCTGAAGCCCCACCTTGGCATCTGATCATTGAACTGCAGGGTGTGTGTGTATGGGGTGTTCTGATCCCTCCTGTGACCTTCTGTAAAAAGACTCAGGATGACAAACTTGTTTACTTTCAAACCTGCATCACTTATGCAATATCAGCTGAGGCTTAACCCAGGTCTTTGGTCTTTCAGAAATAAGAGCCATCTCTTGTCTTCCCCCACCTCCAGCCATTCTGGAGAAAGAGTTCCCATATTTCTATAATTTGTTAGTTCGGCACCGAGATTGAAATGGACTAAAGCAGGGGTGGGCAAACTTTTGGCCTGAGGGCCACATCTGGGTATGGAAATTGTATGGCGGGCCATGAATGCTCATGAAATTGGGGTTGGGGTTCAGGAGCGGGTGCGACCTCTGGGGTGGGGGCAGAAAAGAGGAGTTCAGGGTGCGGGAGGGGGCTTCGGGAGGGGGCAGAGGGTTGGCGTGTGTGGGGGTGGTGGTGAGGGCTCCAGCTGGGAGTACAGGTTCTGGGGTGGGTCTGGGGATGAGGGGTTTGGGCTGCAGGAGGGTGCTCTGGGCTGGGACTGAGGGGTTCGAAGGACCGGAGAGGGATCAGGGCTGGGACAAGGGGTTGGGGCATGGGAGGGGGTCAGGGGTGCAGGCTCTGGGCAGCGCTTACTGGAAGCAGCGGCATGTCCCCCCTCTGGCTCCGACACAGCCAGGCAGCTCTGCACACTGCCCTGTCTGCAGGCACCGCCCCTGCAGCTCCCATTGGCTGGGAACTGCAGCCAATGGAAGCTGCAGGGATGGTGCCTGCAGATGGGGCAGCGTGCGGAGCCCCCTGGCTGCCCCTAAACGTAGGAGCCGGAGGGGGGACATGCCACTGCTTCCGGGAGCTGCAGTGTGCAGAGTGGCCCCTGCCCTCACTCCCTGGATGGAGCGCGGGAGCCGAGAAAGCCCCAGACCCTGCTCCCCAGCGGTAGCTCAAGGGCTGGATTAAATCGGCTGGCTGGCCGGATGTGGCCAGCGGGCCATAGTTTGCCCACCCTTGGACTAGAGGGGCGTTATCTTCTTTGCTTTGTACAGTTGTTGCTTCAAAAAAAACCCAACAACAAACAAACAAAAACAAATAAGAAAGTAAAAGAACAGGCTTGAAACATTTCACAAACACATCCTGTAACTAAAGATTAGGTAAAATATTTAGCCTGCCTGACTTTTTTTGAATCCAGTTCTGTAAGAGTTTCTGGCCTGGAAAAAGCATGCAAGCATATCATCAGCACTGAAAGACCTAAAAAACTAGGATCCTGGCCACACTAGGATAACCACCATGCTAGCTTGAATTGTATTTTAAGATAGCCAATTGTCAAAGCAGAAACTCTGCACGAACAAGGCTGACATCATTCTGTAATATGGCTCTGCTTGATAATCTTTTTAGAACATGTGTGTGGCCAGCCAGTTTAAGATGGTTTTACTGTCCAGTGTGGATGGGGATATTTTTTTAAATGGGCTAGCAGAATATTTGCTATAGACCACTGCAGAGACAGGGTTCTAAAATGGTCTCAGAACAATTTTAAAATGATCTTTAATTATCTGTATTTTGTTAGCACCCAGAAACCCCAATTATGGGTCAGAGCCCCATTATGCTAGGCACTTGACATGCATGTGATGAAGACAATTTGAAGTGCATGGGAGATATCTGCATTATTTTTATGAATATTATGTGCACCTGTGTGACACATAGCTAGAAAAGGTTAAACATCCTGCAAAATAAATAACCCTCAAAAGACACATGGGGAGATAATGTTTGTGTTTTTGTGTATTTACACATGTATGAGTAGCGTCGACAATGTAATCAATGGTCCCTGTCTATGCCGTATTCTGATAATTCAGAGGTCAAAAGAAGATCCTATCATTTAAATGAATTGTAAACATGGAATATCTTGATATTCATCTCTCTTTGAAATGTACTGTGAATGGTGCAGGAGCAAGCAAATGGCCTTATATTAATTCATATAGCTAAGTCCCGGTAGGGACCTCCTTCAAAGTCATCCTAGTTACCTTTTGTCCCCCAAGGAAATCCCAACTTGTCAAAGAGGACATGAAATTGTATAAAAGATCCTTGGGTCCTGATTCTGTCATTTCAGATCTGCTTAGACTTCATCAGTGGAAGTTTGAGTCGCAAGACTGAGGTCCCAGTTATGCTTGTTTGCCCTGAATATGAGATTTGGACATTGGACAATGACCTATGAACTGAATTCTAAAGGAACTCATTGCAACTACAAAGCTCACCATCTCTGCTAGGAATCTGCATCTCAATGAATCGAACTCATATCTGTATGTGTATTGATCTTTTAACCATACTCTCTCTCTTTTGTTTTTTAATAAATTTTAATTTAGTTAATAAGAATTGGCTGTAGCGTGTATTTGGGTAAGATCCGAAACATTCACTAACCTGGGAGGTAATGTGTCCGATCCTTTGGGATTGGTAGAACCTTTTCTTTTATATGATGAAGTAAGATTTACAGAAATTTTCATCATATTTGATGTGGGTACCTGGATGGAGGCCTGAGGCTGGATCAGTTTAAGGGAACTGTGTTGTTTGGACTTCTGAGTAACCAGTAAGGTAATAAAGAGGCTGTTTTATGCTGGCTTGGTAAATCTAAGCATTGGAATATCCACCAGTTTTATGGGGATTGTCTGCCCCATTCTTTGCAGTTCACCCTAATTGAGTGACCACAGCTGGCTCCCCACTAGGACCCGGGTCACAACCTGTTTATTTGATTATTTTGTTTGCTAGCTGGGTTCAAAGGTTTAACTCCTCTTGGAGCTCAGTGTATGTCCCAAGGAGGCAGACAGTGGCTTTAGATAATTCAATCACTGGTACTTACAATGGGGGGGGGGGCGGTCCAAGGCCTTTGAAGTTTTCTCTGTCCAAACAGGTCACCCCTCCCAACTTGGGACGGGAGGGGCCCTTCAGGTGTGAAAACTCAGAACAAAGAATACTGGAACTATTAAAAGTACAGCTTTTAAAGATTAGAGGGGGAGAAACAGTGGCTGAAGGATGCAGACTAAAACCCAGTACCTGGGGCTGGTTGGGCCTACCTAAACTGTGAGGGAATTGGTAAGTGTTAGGTAAGACTAATATATGCGTAGGCCTTTTCTTGTGTTAACCCTTTTCTCTCGGATTACTATGTTCCTATGGAAAAATCAGGAATACTTGGTTTTGAAGAAGTTGCTCTGAATCAATGGATTTACCCACTGTTCACAGCTCCTGAAGGGAAGTCTTTTGAAGGTGCAAACCCAGTTGCACCTGCTGAGGAAACATGGCTAGTAAACAGGGGTGCTGTAGCCTGGAGTTCTGGTCTGTGAATGGGAGAATTATAGAGTTCCATCCTGAAAGGAACGAAGGCACAGGGCCTGTCCCTTGAACTGGTGGCTAAGGAGACAGAAGAGGGGTCAAAGGCGAGGCTAACCCTGTAATTGTGACATAGCCCATTCCCCATAAGGCTTACAATATATTGATTTAATAGGGGACACAACAGGTGGAGAAAGAAGGTAGGCATGTGAAACAATCATACTTAGAATCATAGAGCCACTGTTTATATACAAGTGCACTGAGCTTAGCTATATACCATCTTATATGTTTGGCCATAACTGTCACTGAAAATTCTTTCAAGCACTATTATGAGCCACAGAATGGACATACTGATCACATAACAATTTGTGCGCTAAATAAATAATTTACAGCTGCAGGAAATTATTAGACTCTAGCAATAAAAACAATGCCCTAGTGACTAATTAATATGTATATATATTGCTGACTCATGCTTATTTTGCTTTTGGCCCTTCAGCATTATCAATCTAGAAGCATATATTTGCCTAAAAGAAGAATCATAACCTGATGGAGATTATATGAAAGATAGGTATTGTAAAGAACAATGTTGAGGTAGGAAGGCGCATATTTGCTCAGATATCCTGTTGATAACTTATGTGCCCTGTGATCCTATGACCACAGATGCATACATGAACAGGGCAAGACCATGTGTGTAAAAGGTTTCTTCCTCTCCAACAGTGTCTGTTAGTTCTACAATGTTATTGTTTAGTAGACTTCTTTAAATTCGCTGAACAATAGTTCATATGGGCAAGTGGAAAGGAAATGTCAGATAGATACATGCAATCCATCCTTGCCTTTGCAGTATGGACACCATCTCTTTAAAAATGACAACAGTAAAACTATGTGAGAAACTGGAAGTCAGGTAGATTGACAAAGCAGCATTTTCTGATTTACTGCATCCGGTCCTCATGTGATCCACAGCTCACAGAAAACCAAAAGTAGACAACTCTGCTGGATCATTATATAAGGAAAAATTTAGAGACCACAGTAAGTATTTTGTACACAATAAGAGGACTGGAAGATGTGAAGTGCAGAGAAAAGCTTGATGCAACTGGTAATAAAGTTAATCCAATCATAATTATATTGCAGGAAAAATGCTAAGTATGAGCTGTAATTCTCAAGAAAAGGCCCTTTTGTATTCCTGTTCAGGAAGTCACAGCGAATACTTTAGCATAAGCCACTCTCACCTCCATTTGTACAAGCGTTACTTGCCTTCATATTCTGACACCCTGTTGACCTGAAAGGAAGAAATGTCTTTGCACCTTTATGTCCAAGGTCACAGAACAGTGGTGGGCAACCTGTGTCCCATGGGCTGCACGCAGCCCTTCAGGGTAATCCATTGGCAGGCAGTGAGACAATTTGTTTACATTGCCTGTCCCCAGGCACAGCTGCCCGCAGCTCCCAGTGGCCGCGGTTTGCTGTTCCTGGCCAATGGGAGCTGTGGGAAGCGGTGGCCAGCACGTCCCTGTGGCCCGCAATCAATGTAAACAAACTGTCTCGTGGCCTGCCAGCGGATTACCCTGATGGGCCAAAGGTTGCCCACTACTGCCCACTACTGTCACAGAGGAATGTAACCAGTGGCATACATAATTAAAGAACTTAAAGAGCCAGACTGTAATGTGCCAACATCGTAAAATATAACAGAACGGTAAAAGGAAAAGAGAGAGAGAGATGGTATTGGCTGTTACAGACGAAAGGGAGGTCTTTGTAGCTATGCTAGAACTACACCAAGGAAACCTTCTGATTTAAAAAATAAAAGGCACTGATGTGAACAGCCATTATGGCAGTATCAGTACTTTTACAGTTTTATTCCATGTGCTTAATTAAGTCTCTTAAAATGCATCACAGACAGACAGTCTTAGGCTAAAGAGAAAAAGGAAGGTTTCTAATGAAAAGGGATGAAGTCATTGGCTAAGAGGGAGAGGATTTCAGACAGGCTGGCCACTACACAGTAAAAGAACAACCTCCAACTTCACACTCAAGTCATGGAGTGTTTCAGGGAGGAGACAGAGGGGAAGACAAGAGAAAAGCAGTGGATGTGTGATCAGAGAGAGAGAGAGAGGCTAGAAAATTGGGAGGGCAATTTCTAAATAGATTGGGAGACAAAGCCAGTGAAGGCAATTCCATCCCCTGCTCTCTTTGCTTAGCTACCACCTACCCATCCACCCTGCTTCTTCCATAATATCATCATATATACAACTAGGCAAAGAGCATGAGAAATTTGGAGACATTTTCACAAATTCTCTTGCTCTGTAATTCAATCATGCTCACACCCCTTTTTGTTTGCTCAGAGTTAAAGAATGTACTTAAGTGCTTTTCTGAGTCAGGGCCTATTTCTTTCACCCTTAGAAGCTGCATGATGAACTTGGTGTGAGAACCTGAAGAGAACAAAGGGGATTGACTGCATCCAGAAGCTGGTTTAAAAACGAATCTGAACAGTCATCCATGTTACTGCAATTTCAGAATGCTCTGAGCTACTTGAAGAAAATCAAGAGGTAATAGTTCTCTGCTAATGAGGCAAAAGGCAAAGATTCCTAGGCTCAGTGCTACTGCATCTGAAGCAACCATTCAAGGCTGACTTGCTTCCCCCCTGACCCCGCCTTTCGCTGTGGGGGCGGGGGACATGGGACATGCCAATAATAACAGACTCATTTACTACTTCAGCCGTATTCCCCAAAGAAAGTTTAAATGCAATAATAACAAACAATAGCACCAACCTTATTGCTGGGAAATAGAACAAAATGAGACCCACGTCTCTCGGTTTCCTGACCAAGGTCTCCAAGGTCTCCAGTGTCAGAATATTATTCTTTTGCATTGTGTAATGTCTTATCCTTATGGAAAGTCTTATAGAATATAGCAGAACATCATAGATTTTTATAGAATTTAATGCTACAAAATTCTATAGAATAATTACAAAAAAAACTATAGAAAGGTTATCACACCACTATATTCTATGGATTTTAGAGTAATGTCTACAGCATGCTACTGAGTCCTGATCCTGCAATCTGATCTACCCATGAGGGCCGACACAAATTCAGGAAAAGGACTTTGATATCTTCCTTATTAAGATTAATAGATTCATAGATTCCAAGGTCAGAAGGAACCATTGTGGCCATCTAATCTGACCCCCTAAATAACACAGGCCTTAGAACTTCTCCAAAATAATTCCTCGAGGATATCTTTTAGGAAAAAAAAGTCTAATCTTTATTTAAAAATGCTCAATGATGGAAAATCCACCACAACCCTCAGTGCATTATTCCAATGGATAATTTCTGTCACTGTAAAAAATTTACACCTTACTTCCAGTCTGAATGTGTCTAGTTTCAACTTACAGCCATTGGAGCATGTTACACCTTCCTCTACTAGCTTGAAGAGCCCATTAGTAAATATTTGTTTCCCATGTCGATACTTACAGACCTGTAATCAAGTCACCCTGAACCTTCTCCTTGTTAAGCTAAAAAGGTTGAGCTCTTTCAGTCTATCACTATAAGACATGTTTTCTAATCATTCTCATGGCTCTTCTCTGAACCCTCTCCAATCTATCAACATCCTTCTTGAATTGTGGGTCTCAGAACTGGGCACATGATTCCAGCAGTGGTCACACCAGTGCCAAATACAGAGATAAAATAACTTCTCTACTCCTACTCAAGAGTCCCCTGTCTACGATTCCCAGGATTGCATTAGCTATTTTGGTTACAACAGGCACTCACGTTCAGCTGATTAGCCACCACAAATCTTTTTCAGCATCATTGCTTCCCAGGATAGAGCGCCCATCCTGTAAGTACAGCCTACATTCTTTGTTGCTAGATGTACACATCTACATTTAGCCATATTAAAAGGCATATTGTTTGCTTGCATTTGCCAAGCTCTGAATCAGTCACCTGATCTCTTCATTGTTTACCACTCCCCCAATTTTTGGGTTATCCGCAAATTTGATCAGTAATGATATTTGTGTCATCGACAAACTTTATCAGCGATGATAAATTTCTATAGCATATTTCCCATAAAGGATAGAATGAACTGTTCCTCCTCTGGTACCATTTCATGACCCCCCCACCCCCGCCCTCCAGCCCCTCTCCCCTGCCCACACACACACTTTACACATGCTTCTTAGATGATTTGTGCCGGAACACTTGTGTGAAATGATATATACAGTATTCTATTAGATGTTCGCTCTCCAGGTTTACAATTAAAAAAAAAATCTAAAACAATTATTACAAAAAAGTCTAAGAGGGATTTTGAATGTCCACAAACAAAAAACAAAAAACAAAAAAAGAACGTCATCCAAGCCCCACCTCTGTATTTACTGAGATGGAATCAAGTCACTTGTTAAACTGATAATATAGTTAGATTAAATAGAATAGCAATACATGGCCCAACCTGGTTACAATGGTGCGCCCACATCTGTTTGCGTGTGTACAGGCTTGAGGAAGAAAACAATGATTTCTTGGCAAGTCAATGAATTTTTAAGGCATCCCATTTTATTTCTCGCTTTGTTGTTTCTCTTCAAATAAGCACTGTCATGATGGGTCCACTTCTAACAGTAGAATGATATTCTCTTCTGAGACTACGTCTCCACAGGGCTGTAAAACGGTCTCTCCACACGTTTTTGAGCAGAGTCTAACCACATTCCTTGTGCTCTTAAGAGCTCAATCCTGTTGCCACAAATGGTGGTGGTAAGAAGTATAACAGCAGTATTTGATAGTATTATCTATATAGGAGAATTAATACCAATCTGTAGGCAGCCTGAACATCTTGCTATATGTGCTGATTACCAGTTTTTACAGTTATATGTCACTGCCCCTCACGTTCTGGATAAGGATTCTACAGACTCTAACGGTAAGAGTGAGAGCAGGATGAGACCCTGGGAACAGGTTTGGGCCTTATGTGCGTGGGGCAGTTGTAACAGAAATACTGTAGCAAGTAGCAAAATAAGACTATTGGTTTTTTAACAGCGTGAGCTGCAGGTTGCCAGTGACTTTGGTAGGCTTTCACCGCCTGTCTCTAGCACACCTTTATATACTTCTCAGTCTTTCATCACTCAAACAGTGAGTGCCAGCAGTTACAATGTGAAACTCATAAGAAATCAACAAACATGGGAATTCAGAAAAATGGATTGCACGCAGTATGTAAATTCTATTTTTATAAGAAATATAAACTGGGGGCCCAGTCTCTGTTTTCCCATGCCAAGTGGGAGTGTTTTTTCCTAGGCAACAGGTGGAAATTTGGTATTTAACAGGGCCACCTAATATAGAACATGTGGAAGGTTTGCTCTAGGGTACAATATTGCTCTGCCTCCAGGAAATTCCAACAGCATTCAACGAAGAGGAACTGTAGTTTAGTAAATGAGAACAGGGGCTGGTTTAGCTAAATATTTCTGGATCCTGCACTGATGGTTGCATTAGAAATGCATTGCTTTTAAAGTAAGCATGCTAGAGATACACATGTATATGTAATTATCTATATCTAGAGTGAGAATTTAAGGAAATAGAATTGCGTAATGAAGATTCACTGTAAAAAAACAGAGAAACAACTAACACCTAAAAATTACATAGCACAAAGGATAATGGTATTTGATATTACCATTTAACTAAAAGATAGAATTTGCATTTACAGCTGTTCCCCTGCTACAAGTGCTTATTTTAATAAGCACCTTGAGATATACGTTTAGAACTAAATTTTGAGCCGTTAGGAGTTTTAGGAATGATGATACTGTTTCAGTGCTGGGGAATGTCTGACTGTGCCTTAAAGCTTTGAGTTGTTGAGGCAGTTTAAATGTTTGAGATTAGTGACCCTAAGTAAATATATTTATCAGTACAATGGATGTTCAGTCTACAGAATACAAATATAAGTATGTCCCTTTGCAAATATAAGTAATCCTCCCCTTACAGCACACTATGTCTTCTTTTATTACAGACTTAAGGGATTCTACAAATCCTGGCACTAGGAATGGGATGGGTTAGTGTTGTGGTCAGAAGGAAAGGAGGCGGAAGCTAAAGCTAAAGCATGTCTCTCTGCTGGGGGGTGTCATTTATTCACACAAGCACTTCCCTGTATCTATCCCAACATGTTTGGAACGTGCTCACAGCTAGATGGTACATGGACTTAACAGGCTAGCTCAGTTCCAATCCTCCCTTGGTCACAAATTAATTGGCTGGTGCCATTTTAGTTCCCACTAGTGCACCTCCCAAACCATCTGACAACTCCAGGACTGGTCAAAGGGCACCCGCCATTTGGAAGCTGCTCTCTCGTTTTCCAGACTTCACATTGAGTGAGCTTCTCAGCACAAGGCAACATTTTTTTAGTTTTTAATCATGTGTTGATTAACTGTTTACCATCAAGGTTTCTGTGTAAGTAGAGGGGCAGTGATTTTAATGGGTCACCCATTGGGATAACTGATACATTTTGCTGGCAAGTCTCCAGATGCCACGGCCATGGATGCAGGAGCAGCTTGTAGAGAAATACATTCCCCATGATTGTCAGTCTGTGATTAAAGGAGGCCTGGGATTAGTCAGAAGTAATTTGACTTGGCAGTTTGGGGAAGTTCACATAGTTCCTGTTTACATTACACCTGGCTCATAGCAATGCAGTGAGCTACTTGCTTTCATCATCACTAAATACATAACCCAGCTGGAAAGAATGTGGCTCTTAAAATCAAGGAGGATCCCACAGTAACCCAACTGGTGTGGAGAGTGCAGGCTGCAGAGAGTTAAAGTCAAGGCCGAACTGACACACAAAAATGCCAGAATTAAAATACATACATCATACATACATGCAGTTGTGCTCACAGAAATTGTAAGGGAATCATTTCACTTGCCAAGTCAAATTGTTTTAACTCACTTTTATTGGAAGAAAGAACATCTGATGAAGTGAGCTGTAGCTCACGAAAGCTTATGCTCTAATAAATTTGTTAGTCTCTAAGGTGCCACAAGTCCTCCTTTTCTTTTTATGGATACAGACTAACACAGCTGCTACTCTGAAACCTTTTATTGGAAGCACAGTGTTCTTCAGTATCTGTCAATCATCTTTCTGCTAGGGCGGTCATTCTCTCCACCCACAGATAATCCACGCTTGATAGCTAGGTTGCAACATGCCAGGAATATCCTGTGTTCCTTAGAAAGGCTATGGATGGAAACAACAACATACTACCTGGCTTAGCTAAGCATCTGAAATCACAGTTTTAAGGTGCAGTAAGTTATTTCTACAGTGGAATGGTCTAAGGTAAGGTAAAATTTTCAAAAAAGCTTAAGTGACATAGGCTTCTAAACCCCACTGAAAGACAGTAGGATTTAGGCTCCTAAGTCACTCAGTTTTCTGCAGAGATTTTATCCCTAGTGATTTTGTTACTTGCTGCACATGGCGGAATTATTCATTGCAAAAAAATAAATGAAAATGTAGCTCCTTTTCTGTGCACATAATTTGATTTGATAATTTGATCCTGTTTTCTGCTAATACATTTGTTATTCCGAAATGGTTCTGTAGTAAAATGATCGTCAAGGGGCTAACTGGGTTACTCAGCGTATCATGGGTTGGAGCCATGCTCCATTCCTCCCTTACTCCCTGTTTAGTTAACTACTTTGTTTATGTATTTGAATAAAGCAGCATGTTCCCAGTCCACTGTAAGCAGAGTGTGGTTCTTGTGCACTGAGCGGTCACTTTACAAAAGGTTTTCCATTTATGCCCACATGTTGTTCATATATTGTTGGCCGTGTGTAATTTTCACCTCAGTGACGTGGTATTTGTTTGCTCCCGGATAGGTTTAAAAAGTGTGTCACACAGAAACCAACAAACGGAGAACATCAATGTACTCGGGGACATACTTTTGCAGCCAAATATGTATTTGTGATAAAGTTAGTTAGGATTTGCCAGTGTTTTCAAAACACCCACAAACAATGAAGAACAATAATGTAGAATGCCTGGTCTATTGTACAGGACATTGGACTGGGTCTCTGAGACCTGGGCTCTATTCCCAGCTTGGCCCATGGCCAGTTTGTGATCTTGGGCAAGTTGCTTCCTATGTGTTGTGCCCATTTCCTCTCCCTCCCTTTGCCTGTTTTCCTGATTTACAGGGCAAGCTTTTCGGCTCAGGTACTGTCTATGTGTTTGTCCAGCCCCAAACACAATGGGTCCCTAGTCTCTGTTAATAATAACTTCCCTAACCGAGGCCTGAGAAAGCTTCTGAGAGAAAACCCCAAGGGCTGATTGTTATCATGAGCTGGTAATTGCAGAGAAAGCAGCAGACTAGCTTACTTTTAAAAAAGCGTGTTGGCCTATTTCTCCCTCTCCTCCCATTTGGAACTATTTGAAGTGATTCAGCCAAGCACATATGCGCTACGGTCTCCTACAGAAGTGAAGAGAGAGTGTATAACTCGCACACTTAAACACATAAGGTAGTTGGCAAAGGCAGCATTGACAACCCCAGGCATCAAAAAATCAGGAGTCAGGCCATCCAAAATGAGAGTGGCCTCAAAATCCATGAGATTTGGTAAAGCAGTACATTTGGGTGGGGTGGGGTTTTGTCTCCTGATTTTTGAAGCTTTGGGGGTACACTTAGGTCACATGCTTAATCTTTGTTCCACAACATGAGTGTTAGAAACTTGTTTTTTAACAAAATATGAGAGTCTTACATGTGCACACGACTCCAGAAACTGGGGCTTTATGAAAACCACCAAGTATCACCAAGTACCCAAGATGAAATTGTGAGAGGTGGCAACACTGCAAAGATACAGTCTGGGAAAATAGTCTGTCTGTCAGCTGTGCTTGTGTCCGATCAGTTGCAGCAATACGCTTACTGAGAGATTCATAGCAATGTACAAAAATAGGTGGGCCAGGTTATTGTTTCCACCGATTAGGAAATGGAATCTAGAGGCATAAATCAGCATCTCCAAAGGCAAATAGATCACAGATTTCCACAAAGGGGTCCTCTGATACGTTTGCACCATGGGAGTTCTCTGCTCAGGGCCTCACTCATTTCCTGCATTGTCTGGGAAGTTTTCATCACTGTAAATTCTCCTCTTTTCGGCTTTGTAGGCATGATGGATATTAAACTGGGCCAGATCCTAAGGAGTAATGGAAAGATGCTGCAGCCACAGGACTATGAGTTGCTGTTCTTATTGCTCTCTTCAATTAGTAAGTTAGTAAGAAAAGCCACTTGTTCATTAACATTCCAAGTGAAATACCAGGATAGACCTATCTTGGATAGACCTATGTGTGTGTGTGTTCCATTATTATTTTCAGTTCTTATTCAAGTTTCTTTTAAATAATAAGAACCATAATCCTTCATGCAGCATATGCTCACCCTGTGTAAATCCCTGTAAAAGAGATAAACAGTGTAGCTGGGCTCTAAAAAAGGGCTGGGGGGCAGTATTTTGTGGTAGCTGGGACAGTGCATTTGTGCACTAAGCTCTTATCTCAGATCACATATGAAAATAAATGTGGTGGTTTCAATTTTATCCAGAGGCCAGGACACAGTTTGGCACGATTAACAATTTCTGTTTGGGAGCGGCAGGCCTTGACGCAGCTGTGGAAAGAGGTACATGAAGCTTGCACCTCCCCACCTCAGGTTGATGTTTGACTCTGTCATGAGTCTCTCACTTTCATAAGCACCAACCCCCATCCACAGCAATATAAACACCCCCAAATTTGCGCTAAGGTCCAGTTTACCCAACAGATCCATAGACCCTTACATTAACCTGATGTCATGTGCAATGTGGGTTTACCTGCATTTCCAAACAATGCCCCCGCAAGCTGCTATATGCATTGGAAGTACATTTTCCACATGCTTTGCACTATTAGCTGTGGAGTTGGTCAGGGTTAACTAATTGCTCAGGTCAGCCACTGTCTGCTATTTTCATAACTACAGCCTTTGAAGCAACAAACGTTCAACTTTCATTCGAGTGGCTGAGTCACTTTTAATTTCTGCTACTTTAAATAATTATGACCTCGGAGCATATCACAGAGCTACACATCCCATTTGGCCATTATTAATAAAAAGCTGGGACGCACTAATCATTGCCGTCATTCAGTTGTAGAAGCTGCCATGGTAAGTTCTGTGGTTTTCCCCCTTTCAGACTGTGAGCTCTGCAGGGTAGAGACTCACTGACTACATGTCGGCATAAATAGCACTGTGGTGATGCCCCCTCTGACAGGGCCTCTGCTCTGTGTGCTGCTGGAAGACAAATAAATACACAAGTCACCACCAAACACAACCTTCTCAATAGAATTTAGAGGAAGAGCTTCCTGAATGGGTGTCTCAAATCTGATACTAGAGGGACTCGGAATATACAAGCTGTAGGGGAATCAAGGGCTCTTCCCCCCCCACATCGGGCTAGATTCTGCCCTAAGGGGGGATATTTTGCCACTCTTGGTCACACTAAGCAGCACCTCAAGTACTTAGGGGCTGATCTTATGAGGGGCTGAGTGCCACCTACAAGGTACTGAGCTCATCCAACTCCCACTCAACAAGGGATGGGGATGCTCAGCACATTCCAGGACAGGGTCCTAAGGTAATTATAATAAATAATAATAAAAATAGCAGCAGCAAGAACTGACCCTGCTGTTTAGAGCAACTAACACACCCCATCAAATTAATTAATAAATTGGTCTACACACACCCCTGTCATAAATATACAGAGAAGGGTAACCACCTTTCTGTCCACAGTGCTATAAAATCCCTCCTGGCCAGAGGCAAAACCCTTTCACCTGTAAAGGGTTAAGAAGCTAAGATAACCTCACTGGCATCTGACCAAAATGACCAATGAGGAGACAAGATATAGCTCAGTGGTTTGAGCATTGGCCTGCTAAACCCAGGGTTGTGAGTTCAATCCTTGAGGGAGCCATTTAGAAATCTGCGGCAAAAACTGGGGATTGGTCCTGCTTTGAGCAGGTGGTTGGACTAGATGATCTCCTGAGTTCCCTTCCAACCCTGATATTCTAAGATACTTTCAAAGCTGGGGGGGGGGGGGAGGGAAACAAAGGGTCTGTCGGTCTGTGTGATGCTTTTGCCGGGAACAGATCAGGAATGCAGCTCACAACTCCTGTAAAAAGTTAGTAAGTAATCTACTAGAAATGCATTAGATTTCTTTTGTTTAATGGCTGGTAAAATAGCTGTGCTGAATGGAATCTATATTCCTGTTTTTGTGTCTTTTTGTAACTTAAGGTTTTGCCTAGAGGGATTCTCTATGTTTTGAATCTGATTACCCTGTAAGGTATTTACCATCCTGATTTTACAGAGGTGATTCTTTTACCTTTTCTTTAATTAAAATTCTTATTTTAAGAACCTGATTGTTTTTTCATTGTTCTTAAGATCCAAGGGTTTGGGTCTGTGTTCACTTGTACAAATTGGTGAGGATTTTTATCAAGCCTTCCCCAGGAAAGGGGGTGTAGGGCTTGGGGGGAAGACGTCTGCAAGTGGGCTCTTTCCCTGTTCTTTGTTTAACACGCTTGGTGGGTGGCAGCATAGGGTTCAGAGACAAGGCAAAGTTTGTACCTTGAGGAAGTTTTTAACCTAAGCTGGTAAGAATAAGCTTAAGGGGTCTTTCATGCAGGTCCCCACATCTGTACCCTAGAGTTCAGAGTGGGGAAGCAACCCTGACAACCCCTAATCAAGGAAGATTTTTAATATAAGAATGCAATCATAATATAGAGCCAAACTGTCAGTCTAAAGCAGCTGCACAAGGGAGTGCTCATCTATTCTATATAGGGTCTGATACGGGCACTTAAACAACTGAAGGGGTTCTAAGCCCCTTCCAGGAGCACATTGAGCGACAAGACTAACAACTGTCATATGTAGTTTGTTCTCTCTTATCCTCTCCCCTGAAGGACAGTGGAAGGGTGACAGCAACCAACTGGGCACATACACCAAGGATTGACACAGGAAGCTCCAGAGCTAAAAGCAGGAGTTGATACAGCTTGAGCTAAAAAAAGCCAGCCCTCCCTAGCTGGGGGCTGGAACAACTCATATCCGACTGCTGCTGTGGATAGTGGATGAGGTGTTACATACACTCACCAGTGGGTTACACAAGGACTGCCTTGTGCAGTTGTACTGAGACAATCCAGATCGCAGTGGAGAACACAATGGGAAGAGGAGGTACTGCACAATCTTTACGCCCAATTCTCCTGAGAAAGCGGGGGTTGAAGGGAAGAGCCAGGCTCCCCCCACACCCCAGTCCCCTGTGTACCTGTCAGGATGGAGAACTGAGAAAGGCAGCAGAATAATTTCAGAACAGATTCAATTGAAGTTTCTCACCCAAGGCATCATTAGCTTTTATAACTCAGGTGTGTTCAAGTCATCACACAACTTTGCTGCTTCACAGAGCCTTTGACAATATTAGTAGCTCTAACTTGATTCTAAATTAACGGTTTCCCTTCTAAATGCTAAGGGAGCATTTGGAGGTGAATATTTATTGGGGTTCATTATTCTCAGCAGGGTTTCACCCACTGCATGACAGATAGTTTACAGAAACTGTCAGTATTTCAGAAGTGAGACCAGACAGATTTTCATTTCACACATACTGTAAATGGGGAGCATCTGTCCTAACAAATATTTTCACATTCTTAACTTCCTGTATAGAGCTGATGGGGTTTTTTGGGGGGGGTGGGGGTTGATTAGTTTTGTTGTTGCTGTTTAAACATAGAATGCAATATGGAAATACCAAATATTGCATAAGAAGCATAGACATTTCCTCCTATCACACTGGGGTGAAATCAGAAACTAGACTTCAAACCCCTCCCGCACTTTTTCCCCCAGGGGACTGAGAGTGGGAGGTTCACATCCACACAATCCCTGGATCCTCTGTGGTTTTGGTTCCAGAATGAAAAGCACTTTTCTTTGGTTTTGCTTTCTCTGAAGCCAAAAATCTCACAAGAACTGCCTCTCACAGGGAAATGGCAGAAATTTCACAATTTTCATATTTCATTTTCACAGCAGCTGATTTCATATTTTGGGTGGAAGCCACTCAAACAACTCCTGAGATTTTGCCATTATCAAATCTGACCCTACGTCTACCCTATACTTGACCTTGTCTTCTGTCTGGAATCTAACCCACATCTGAACCCACATTCCTTTGCCTGTGCTTTCATGAGACCCTTCCATGCTATTAGTGTTTGCTTCTAATTATAGTCGGGCAGCTCAGAACCCTACTCACCAATATCTTTAGATGGTCAGCAAGCTGTTTGCACCCACCACAAAACCCAGCTTGAATTACTTCATAGTTGTGTTCGTCTTTAATTGTTGAAACCTGCAACTATTCTAATCATTTTCATAACCAACAGCTCCATCATCATCCTCCACCACACTGAGAAGTGGCCCATTTCCCATGATCACTGAGGCTGCAGCAGCCCAGAATTGCACCATTTCCCCAAGAGTCACAGAATAACCAAGAGCCAACTGTTTCTTTGCCTTCCAATCCATGTCAATCCCTCTTTGTCCCAACCCATAATTAACATGTGTTCCTAGAGTTCAAAAAACAAGCAAACAGAAATTCACAGGACATTAGGTCAATAAGGGTTGCAAAGGTGAATGCCTCTGTGGTCCTCTGCTCCTGCCACTCTGTCCCTTATCCCAAGGGAGCTGGGCAGAGTGTATGATGGCTCCATGAGAGCGGCTGCTGCCATCTCTGCTCCAACTCTGATGGGAACCTGGGTGATGCCCTCAGTCTCTCTCCTGCCTCTTCAGCCCTGGGCTCAGTTTACATAGATTGGTCAAAACACAGATTGGCTGCATTCATATGATTCAGCAAAGGGTTGGTCTGTGGAAGTGCCGAGTGCTAGAGCTAGATGAAGCAGCTCTGGCAGAACCATTTTCCATCAGAATTTTGGGGGGAGTTTTCCTTTGTGGAGAATTTTGAAATTTTTGGTTTTCATTCCCATTTAGAACAAAGCCAAATTTCAAAATCCTTCACAAAACAGAACTTCCATCCATTGCAGAGCTCTATAAAGCTTCCCAAACCCATACAGAAGCACCTGGGAACTGTGAGTGCTCAACACCTCTGACCTGGGTTTATGTTATATTTCTCTGCCTTTGTATTGGCATTTGAAAGACTGTATACTGAATTTGGGGGTTTCCATGCACTTGAGCAGGATACAATGATTTGCCAAGCTCTAAAATCTCTGAAGTACAACTTAGATAATTAACATGTAAGGCAGCCATTACCAAAAATGGTACCTGCGTACTGTACATAAAATATCACCTCAGCTACGGAGACTTATAGCACAAATGTGGGGTGGTCAACTGAAACACTTAAAATATTCCTGAGATATGTTTAAAGATCCTATGCCAAGAATACAGCACGTGCAGACTAAGTTACAAAATAAATACGTTTTTAAAACAACACATTACTAGATCCTAAAGCATTGTGGGGAACACCATAGCTGGATGGACTGTCCCATTGACAGCTGCTGTGTTGGGAAAAGCCTCTAAAAATATATGGCTACATACATACAAAAACTGAAAGCACCAGCTGAACTCCATGCTACCAGGAGGAGGAACATGGTGCTGCTTCTCTACTCAGTACTGTTAGTTTTGTTACCTTCCTTACCAACACCATGTTTGTCTGTTAACCACTCCATCCTCTGCTTTTTCCATGTGTTGTGCCCTGCCTGCCACCCAGATTGTGAGCTCTCTTGGAGCATGGATTGCCTTCTTAGTTGATCCTTGATCAAGGTCCCTAGATGCTATTGCAACAACTACTCAGGAACATTTGCTCCAGAATGTATCACTTTTGGGTAGAGGAAGTTATTAGGCCAGAATTAACTACTTTCCTGAATGCATACTCAGATATGAAGCTATTACTTGCTGAACGCTGACAATGTGTTAAATGGAGGGTGGCTTGACAAATTCCTCTTACAAGTAAGTTTACATACGTAAAGATGCAAAATATGAAGTGCACATTCTGGCAGAAATCTGGGTGCCATTGTAGTGCACAGAAATCCACCAACATTTTCAGTTTCTGCATCATTTTCCACAGACAAAAGTGTTGAAGTGGAGAACATTTCAGAATACAGCAAGCAATGACTATACAGACTTGGCAGTTCACCCCTCTTTGACTTAACTGCTGCAGGACCTATGAAAAGTTGGAAAGTTCCTTGTGGGTACATCTGCCTGTTTTACATATACACTAAGCAGATATAAATAGCCATAGCAATAGCTATTTCCAGAATGGATAGACCCATGCATGGTGATATTAATTTATGACAGCCAATGGGAAGAGAGGGAGGCAGCATAATTAGCCCAAGTGAAATGTGAATCCCTCATCTGACTAAGTTGAACAGGAATCCTTCGTGTAAGAAAGGCAGGACAATGTCTTGTAAGGAGAAGCTGCTTCTTACAGTGAGGTAAGATCAACAATTCTGTCTGGATTCCCAGAGCTCTTACATCACTGGCTCAAATCTCAGTGAGCTGACAGAAAGGAAAATCCTGGTCATGCTTTGATAACTATGGAGGTTTATGACTGTCTCCTCTTTTGAGTGCCATTTCAACAGTGATATAAACCACAAAACAAATACTCCCTTTGCTTTGATTTTCCCAATGCACTTATCCCAGAAGAGAAAGAAAAGTCCACGCTCCACATGTTCAATTTTTGCTTTCTTCTTTAAGTGCTGGTTGTACAATCACTCACACGCAAACCCCAAAGGCTTGGTGTACAGGTTCAGGCACTGTAATTCTGAGATGGCAGCCTTGAGAGCACAAGCTCCTTCCTCAGATTTCCTCTATTTCCTGTTTCCCTTCAGACCAGAAACCCCAAGAATTGTGGCTCATGTGCTTCCACTCAGAACCTGGAAGTGCATGAAAGTGAAAACCACTGGAAGAGGAAGTTAACAGAATGTTTCTGACTCTCACAAAGGGTTTGAGGTTTTGGGCAAAGGTTCAGAAGGTTCATATTTCAGTGTGTTCCTCATTCTTAGCATTATAGCATTGCTTAGATGTTCCCACCAGGGATCCAGGCCCCATTGCACTAGGCCAGAGGTAGGCAAACTTTTTGGCCCGAGGGCCACATCGGGGCTGTGGAACGGTATGGAGGGCCAGGTAGGGAAGGCTGTGCCTCTGCAAACAGCTTGGCCCCCGCCCCCTATCCGCCCCCTCCCACTTCCCGCCGCCTGACTGCCCCCCTCAGAACTCCTACCCACCCAACCCCGCCCCTGCTCCTTGTCCCCTCACCACCCCCTCCTGGGACCCCCAGCCCTAACTGCCCCCCCAAGACCTCCCCCATCCAACCCCCCCGTTCCTTGTCCCCTGACTGCCCCGCCCCCTATCCACACCCCGCCAGGCCCCCCGGGGACCTCCAACCCCTCCCCACTCCTTGTTCCCAGACCACCCCCTCATGGGACCCCCATCCCTAACTGCTCCCCCAGGACCCACCCCGTATCCAACACCCCCTGTCCCTGTCCCCACCCTGGGACTGACCCCCCATTCAACCTCCCCCCCCGCTCCCTGTCTCCTGACCGCCTCCTGAACCTCCACCCCATCCAACCACCCCCCGTCCCCTGACTGCCCCCGGGACCTCCTGCCCCTTACTCAGAGCGGCAGGACCGGCTCATTGGAAAGCCTGGAGGGCGGGCGGGCAGAAGCCGTGCTACCCGCACGGCAGCATAACTACAGAGGAAGGGGGACAGCGGGGGAGGGGGCTGGGGGCTAGCCTCCACGGCCGGGAGCTCAGGGGCTGGGCAGGACAGACCCATGGGCCAGAGGTGGCCTGCAAGCTGTAGTTTGCCCACTTCTGCGCTAGGCACTGTACCAGAGTGTAGCAGAGACAGTTCCTGCCCCAAAGAGCTTCCTGTCTTGGTTAATCAAAAGGTGCAACAAGTGGAAGAAACAAAAACAGGTGTGGGTGAAGGGGTGGATGGATGAGGTAATGGTAATAGGTGTATGTTTTTGAATAGACTAGCATGCACTAGACAATGGCTTTCCTTCTACCTAGCTGTCAACAAGTGTTGCAGCAGAAATGAGTCTGAAGGATTTGGAGAAGCATAAGGTAAGGTCAAGGTAAATGAAGAAGACAGACAGTGCTGCCTGAGGTAGTCATACTGCTCACACGTATTGCGAGGGACGTTCAGTTTAACCATTTCAACTTCAGAAGTCCAAGAAATGGGAATCCAGTTTAGTGTGGCTGTTGCTAATCTGTCAGGCCTGCATCTTCTGCTGTGCCCAGTCTCAGCCTGGTGAATTGAGGTGGAAGGTGATGGTGATGGCATCAGGGAGCCAATGACATTTCCCTGATCCTGGGGCCAGTTTGACACCAGCCCCAGAAGAATTTAAACTGCCTCAGCTGGCAGTGGCTCCTAAAGAGCATCAGTCAACTGAGAATAACAGACTGCAGTGAGCTTTAGCCACATCCCCTTCCCTTCCCACCTCTTCACCCTATAATCCCCCAGGCTCAAAAAGTCTGGAGGGGATGGACATAGGGCCAGCTATTCCAGCTCTACGACCACTGGGTATTCTTTGGAGAACAGTAAGTTTCCACCTCTGGAAGGAATCCAAACCAGTTCACCCATCCATGCTTACCAGGCTCCCAGACTGTCTTAAGATACCTTAATTTTTCCCTCCAGTCTTCAGATGTTACTGTGCTCCAGTCTTGAACACTGACAAACTGTCTCCTTCCTATAGGTTTCTGTAGACTCCCATCCACTCCACCAGAGTCTCAGTGTAGATTTCCTCACCAACTCTGACGGGGAATGCTACTGCTAGTCTCCAGTACCACAGACTGAGCTTATTCACATTTCCTTATTGGACACTTCTCCTGGGTTCACAGTCTTCTCTAGAAAACAGCAGGAGTTCTCCTACAAGGCATTGTGAGAGAGCACAAAACTGCAGGTGGGATTGCATGAAGTGTCTGCTTCAGTTTGGCTTTTTTGAGACTCCTGTGGGTCCTACTGATGTCTGTCCACCACTTGTTTGATGACAGCTAGTTATGAGGGTAGCACAGGTTCTCATCTGAAGCTCCTGAATAGGCAAAAAATGTGAGTGACACAAACAGTGATTTCTTGCCAAAGCAATTTGAACATGGCTCCTAGTCACTCTCCTGGCAGAGATGCTGCTTTGGGATGATATTGGGTTGCTTCCTGTCTTGGAACTCTGCTTCAGTTTCCCCTGTTTATTAGTTGGTTTAGCTCTTCTGCTAAATTAAGTTTCACCTCAGCTAACAAGTGCCAAAACAAAAACGTACAAATAAACAAACCCTGGCCCAGTCTTCAGTCATACTGAGACCAGCTTCTGTGGTGAAGTGGGTAATGAACTCCCATCCTGAGGATGAGAGGGAGACCTGAAGGGGCACTTCCACTCAGCATGTACAAGAAGCTCCAACCTCAGGGCCCCTGGAGGAAGTAGATTCCCACCTTAGGCTTCTAGCATGCACTGCTTCTCTGCCTAAAGTCACTTACTTCAACCAAAAGTACTCTTTCCTTCTCTCACACCCTGCATCCTTCAGACATCCTAATTCCTGGAAGAGTAGATCTGCTGCATTATGGGGTTGCCTTTTTTGGAGAGGGAGAGGAAGAGGGAGAGTGGTGGGGGGGAACATAAGCCAACCTTAATAGTCTTCACCAAATGACCACATGAAGTTGTACATTGGCCTCATTCCCCGTTCTCACAATAACCTCAGTGGGCCAAAGTCATCCGTGTTCTAACACCACTGTACTTGGACCAGGGATGAATTTGGCCCAACTTGCTAAAAGGTTCTGAGAGACCCTAGTGTGTTTGTAGAAGTTTTTATAGCACTTTGTACAAACCCTACTTCCTAGTACTAAATACCTCAAGAGCTTTTGCAAATAAACATTGCATCCAAAATATTCAACAATAATGCTAACGTGCTGTATGTAGCAACAAATTGCTTAGAATAAAAAGTGATGTTTTAGTTTGATGTGCATAGTATCATCGCAAAAAGTAACGAATTAACCATCTGCAGAATAAATGCATGGTATATATTATTGTTTAACTTTCTGAACTTCCCATGATACAACTATTTCTCCAGGCAGGGTGCAGACAGACCTACCAGCGGATAAAGTTTCTAGGAACAGAAGATAAATAGCTAATATTTATTATGTTTCCTATGTCCTTCAAGCAAACCTAAACCAAAGGTCTCAGTACAGCCACATTTATTCAGAAGAATCTCAGGATTGTTATACCATTCTTTTTTTTTTTTTGCGTGTTTCTCTCTTCTGATTTTATAACTCTTAGCATCAGTAAAAATAAACTAATCATGCATGTTCCATAGTTGCCTCTCAGAAATCCATCCCCCAAAAGATCACTTATTAAAAGAAAAGATTAAAATAGAGTTAAGACGTCAGATTGCATTGCATGCATAGTACATTGGGAAGCACATAACTACCAGCTTTTAAAAAGTAAAATCTTGAGCAAAAATAAAACAAAAATTTATTGATTGCTCCCAGGACAAAACCAGATTATCTCCTACACTGTGCATTGTTCTGACAGTACGGCAATAAATCTTACAGACAGAGAAATCAGCATGACTACCTATATGTTCAAAAGATAGCCTTAGAGACAGTCTTAACATGTCAAATTTCTATCCCAGGACTTGGATTGTAGGAAATCAGGATCTCATGAAGTCACTATCAGCAAAAAACCCCAGCTGGCTGGCAAGTAATTACATGACTTTGTAATTTAGATTTTACAACATCCTGGATATCTGTGGAAAGGTTGTCAAGCGAAATACATCCCCATTGATCTGATCCTGATTTGTGTTTGTCACAGCAAACCTTGAAACAATGAGTTCCCTAAGAGCTTTTAAAGCTTTATGCTCTTCCTAGCCCTGGGCAGACCAATTAGAACTGAACTTGGAAATGTGGAAAATGATGGTAGCATGGGCACCAAGCAACTGAAAGAAGGAGCCATGAGCAGGGGCGGAGGCATTTAAAGATTCTGTGAGGCCACGTTAAACATTTCCAAACCCAGAGTTTTAAAGGTACACCCAAAATTGTAAAATGGACATTTTCAATCATATTTCACTTGAGCCACTAGGAAGCTCCAGGAAACCTTATAGAACATTATCTCTTATTTAAATATCCCATGCTGCTTCCCTGCATTTCCTTTCCCATCATTGTTTTCAGTCTACCTATTGTAGAGGGCAGTGTCTTGATGCTCTTTGTGCTGATAAGTAAGCTATACATTGTTCTTTCTGATGATCTATGCTGTAACGGGCCAAGGGGTCAGGAGTGATGTTTTGTTGCAATACAGAGAGAGATCATTGCAAAGAGGGATGGCCAAAACTGAGATTTATCCAGAGAGCCCTTTACAATATCTCTTTGCTTACCTGACATCCTAAACCTTTGAGCTATCCCACAAACTCCCGTTACAAGGGGGAGACAGAGCAGAACAATGTGACTCTTCAGTAACATAAAACGATAGCAGGTGAGGTTCATCTGGCTGCAGATTTAGTTCTAAAACCCAGAAGAGTATTTCTACTCTCTAAAGTGACTGTGGAAATGGGATTGAGAATAGAGCTGGGCAAAAATTTTCAAATTAACGCCGCCCCCCCCCCCAAAAATTGCAGACTCAGGTTGACCGAAACATTTTGTGAATTAATTTAATCTGATTAAATATTTCAGTCCAAAAAATGCTGCTCCCCCCCTCCCCCCCAAAAAAAAAAGTTCTGAAAAAACCCCCAGAACATATCACTTGGATATTTTCAAAATGTACTATTTTGATTTTTTCAACTGGAAACACCTTCTTGTTTCAAATTTTACTTCTATTTTATTTTTTAAAAAAGATTAAAAACTTGAAAACCAAATGAAACTTTCTGTTCCAGGTTGAACAGAATATTAAGTTTGACCCAAAACTTTTTTTTTTCAACTTTTCTGTTCAGGTCAACCTGAAATGAATTTTTGTTTCAAGTTTTTGAGCTTGGCCACGAACCAAATAAGCTCTAATTGTGAGGCTCCAAGGTTCCTGTCTCTCAAGGACTCTCAGTTACCTGAGCTTTATTTGCAAGCAGAATGTATTTTTAGCTGCAAACTCAGGGAGGAAACCCCAAGGAAACATCCTTTTCTTCCACATCCAATCTTGTTAACTAACAAAAGGAACAATCCAGAGGAGTTATAACTGGGTGTAAGCCAGTGTGCAGACTCACCCTCAGGGGAAGGAAAAAGGAAAGTCCCAACTACAAGTCACTTCCTAGTCCTTTCCTCGGGGCTTGCTTTATTTCCAAACACAAAATTCAAAACCAGACCAAATCAACTCAAGCTACTGAGTGACAGCCAGCTAGGAAGAGGCTGGACACACCCCTCCTTTGCTAGCTGTCTTTGTGTCAGCTCTCCCTTTCCTTTTCTCACCCTGCCTAGATATGATAGGCAGGCACAGGTAACCCTTCACATGCCAAAACACCTTTTATAAACCTTGTCACAGTATGCTATAGAGATCATATATAAGGCATATAGAGGCTGTCATCTGTAAAGGCCTAGGCTCAAATCCAGATCAGGTGCAATGAAATGATCATGATGATCTCAATTTAGCCCCTAATAGTCTTCATCATATCACAGAACCACTCCCACCCCAAAATACAAGCAGCAAGCCCTGCCTGCTGGAGATCGAGCATGGGAAAAGTAAAAGTGTTTACCAGGCAGGAATACTGTGGAATGGAAATAACATGAGGGAAGCTTAAACAGCACCCAGTCAGCACTTTACCTCGTTCTTTAAAATAGCAAAAGCAAGTAGCTTAGTAACAGACAGAACACGTGGAAGGAAAAGATGGAAGATCCCTTTGTAAGACATAGCCAGTTGAGATGGGCTGAAGGAATTGAATGCATGGTTATACAAAATTCTAAAATCAGCCTAGTTTCCGATCTAGGTTCTGTTTTACCTGGAGCACCGAAGTGGCGGGGAGGGGCTCAGATAAAAACCATCTAGTTTTGGCCCATTTCCAGCAACTGGTGAATGACAAACATGGCTGAATTTCTGATTGGCTGAAGACTACATACGTGATTTTTGCAGAAAATTAGAAACTGTTTAAAAAAAAAATCCAGAAGAGAAAACGCTAAGGGGCTGGCTCAACTTTTTATAAATCAATGTCCAAGTATCAAATTAGGGACACTAAACCCAAGCCTTAAATGTAGCAGAGAATGAAATAACTACTCCCCTAAAGGTATTTAAACAAGACAGGAGAAAGTAGTTTCGTGGGCCTTCTCCTGATCAGAGAAAGCCAATGGCAAAAATTGCATTGACCGGAGAAGGATAGATATCTGTAAGAATGGGTCTGAAGTTGTATAAATTTGAATCCCCTAAACACAGCCAAGCTTCAAAAAAAAGTAAGGAAACAAAATTGACATGATTAACAACAACACAAAGGCACAATCTTTCCTTAGTTCTGGAAATGGGACACAATGCATTATAGAAATGTAGCATGCCTTAGTTCAGCTACTTGGAGACAGCATCCCCAAGGGAAAATCTAATTTGTTGTGAAGAGAAACAAAAGACTTGGTACTGCATCTTCACTGAACACATATTTGGAAACATTTCCTATACAGAGACTCAAGCAAAATGAGTGTTCTGACACCAGCATTGCACTTAATGCAGGCTTTTTTGTTTTTAGAAGGAATTTCTTGTGGGTCAAGACGAAGCTTTGAAAAGAAAAGAAATAATCCACATAAAGTTAGAAAACACCTGAAAGCTAATCTACAGACCTTTTCCATAGTGAAGGATTTTCCAGGGCAGGAAGTGTCTATGAGAGATCAGTGACATTCCATGAAAAAGCAGCAAGGATTGATTTAGTCTGTGTGAATCATAACAATCATACTTTGCATTTCTCACATGAAGGTCAAAGAGCACTTTAGAAATGTTGAATAATCAAGTCTGGTATGATCTATGCAATTATGCATATTATAGACTGGTACTTCTAGGGCATTTAAGTGGATTGCCCAAAGTTCCAAAGGAAGTCGCTACCAGAGTTGGGAAGAAAACTCAGAGACCTGATTCCAAATCCTTTGTTATAACCACTAGACAACACTCCATCTACTTAATTAACATCTTACATTAAATAATGCATTTGTAAGAAATCAAAGTCGCCTGAGGGAACAAGCGAAGAGGGGAAAAAGCAATGTTTAATTACAACTGGAATGAAAGAATTAGTTTGTCCTCTGACACAGCACTGAAAAAAATCCCAATTACTCTAATAATTTAAACGGTAACACAGAATCTTTGAGAGAACCACCACCCTACACCATGCTCCAATTTACTGATTATTCAACCCAGATCACATTGGGTTGTTTAACCCCCAAAAATTGAATAACCAAAGCCTAAAAAGGTACTGAAAGGAAATGAATGAATCTACTCAGGAAATAAAATGTCAGGGTAATTACTTTTAATCTGTAAAAGGCCGAGCTATCTGAAAGGCAAGTGGGGAGATCATAGTTTCATAAGAGAACATTTTCTACTGAGAGCAAAATCTGAGAGAGATATAAAGGTTACGGATACTAGTGCTTTTGTTTGAGAGAAGCGCTGCAAATCAACTAAGGTTTGGCATAGCGGGACAAGTGCTCTCTCTCACTTTGTCCCCCATTTAGAAGCAGACGCAAGCATCCGAGAACCACTCTCAGCAACACTTGGCAAGGCAGAACAAATCAAAATAGATAGATGTTGTGGTGACAGGAATGGGCAGCAGGTATCATAGGCTGGGGGAGGCTGTGCTTCCCCAAACAGTCAGGCATGGCCCCACTCACACTCTATTCACAGGCCCTGTCCTGCCAGTTCCCCTGTCCCTGTGTCATGGCCCCGGCTAGGGCTGGCGCTGGGATCACGATGCCCACCTGGCACTCCGGGGCTGTGGCCGAGCTGCCTGCCCTCCTGGCACTCCGTGGCTGGGGCTGTGCCACCCACCTTTCCAGCTCTCTGGGGCCGTGGCTGCACTGCCCACCCTCCCGGTGCTGGGGGTGCTAGCTTGTGGTGGGGACTGGCAGCTGCGGTGCGGGGAGGCTCTGGGCTCCAGTGGGGGGCAGTACGGAGGGGGCGGGGCTGGGAGCTAGCCTCCCCCAGCCGGCAGTTCACATGCTGCCCATGGTGGCCGGAATACCTCTGTGGTGTGCCCAGCCCAGCCCAGCCCTTCCTTCAGGGGTATTTTGCCTGCCTCTTCCCCAAATGAGAAGTAGCTATCTGTGATTTCAGCAGCTGCAAGAGCTGGGAGCAGATTCTTTCAAAGCTGCTAATCTGGAAATGGAAAGCATAGCAAATTGAAAAGAGACTCAGGGGAGAGACTGGTTGGCACCATCTTGGAGGAATTGTGCCATACAAAAGTATATCTTGTTGCTGGTGTGTTAGACTTCATGATTCAGATGTGATTATACGACAAGATACATGTAACGCTTTAACTGTAAAATGGCCACCTCTGTACCACGTTACCACATCCAGCATTACACTAGCACATGGGCCTCAAAAGCAGCAGAACCAACACCCTTCCAGGGACTTTTAATTCCACTGTAAATTACACAATCTCCTGTTGCACATCCCCTATCATGTACAATATCACACTGCAGCTTCCCTTCCCAGCCCTATCCCACCGGCTAATGGTATATGCTCTTGGGCATGATGAACAAAGTAAAATTGTTAAAGTAATAGTGCCTCGTTGTGTCCTTGTGCTTCCCCAGCTATCTGTCTCTTTCCTGTTGTTGTTTCTTGTCTCATACTTTGATTGTAAGCTCTTTGGGGCAGGGGCTGTCTTTTCTGTTCTGTTTATACAGCATCTAGGGCAGTGGTCCCCAAACATTTTACGTCATGGCCCCCTCCTCATGTAATCAGTCTGTGCCCTCGGGGCCGGGAGCAGGGGGCCAGAGCTCTGACTGGAGCTGCAGCCGAGGCCAGAGCCACAGCCAGGGGCTGCGCTGTGGTTGGAGCTGGGAGTCAAAGCTGGGGCCTTGGCTGGGGGTGGAGCTGGGGATGGAGTGGGACTGGGTAGTACTCTCCCACTACTCTCCCTGCCTGGGGACTGGCCTGGGCCTTGCTGCGCCCCTCAAACTTTCCTCCATACCCCATGCCCCACAGTTTGGGGACCACTGATCTAAGATAATGAGGTCCTAGTCCATGGCCCCAATACAAATAATCAATACTCTCAAACAAACAAAGAAAAAAAAAAGAACCCCCAAAGTTAATGGCTTTAGCAACAACTCAGGGCCCTACTAAACAAAGAGAACAGACTTGCCTCTGCAACTTCAGGTTTAATTTGCCAGACTCTTGTCATACTATGAATAATTGCATACTTCCTCATCAAAAGAAGATATACGTGTTATCCACTTGGTGATAGGCTTAGAATGAGGCTACGTCATAGAGGGTTAAAGGTTATGCTAATAGATATACGTTATGGGCTACCTGCATGCAGAAACAAGTAAGTTAATAGTGGCACACCTTAAGAAAAGCCTGCTCTTGCTGGGAATCACTGATTAACTATGACGCAACTAGGATTTCCAGCTGTTTTAGTCCTAGTTTTATGGTCCTCAGGTGGATTCATAACATGATTATACAAAAAAATAAATAAAAAAGCCAGGGTTCTCTATCAACTTGTTCCTTTTACTTTTGCAAGTCAAGATGGCTACAAATGACTCTTGCAACATCCTCAGGGTCCAGGAAGAAATGGTCCTTCACAGCAGATGATCTCTCAATGGGAGGCTTTCCAGGAGTATGGAAGTTAGGGCTTGTCTGCAATAATTCCCCATGTGGACCTGCTAATTCCAGAATAAGATTTTTTTCTATTTTAGTTTAGTCCACTTTGGAAGTGGTTTAAGGAAATGTGGAATTTGGGTCCTGTGGAATGTAGCCATATTCTGCTTTATGGGATTTCACCCCAACACTTGGCAGTTGAAATTCATTTCATGTGCCACTGGACCTGAACACACAGACCGTATCATCTGTAACCATGTCAGCATTTGGAGTTTGGCACAGTTTGGGCTTTTCATTTGTCCTCAATGAGCTCTGCAATGCAGTATTGACATGGTTTGGGTTTAGGTTGTAGCCTTTTAGATTGTATTTTAAAGTTCTCTTTGATGTGGAGCATATTTTGCTTATTATATATTAACAGCATCTTGTAATTTTAAGCACAGTAACTGCTCATTTGATTTGTCCAACTGTTTCCTTTGTATTTTGAGCTGTACTTGGTCTAACTGAGTTAGTTGTTGTATGGACAGAGAAAACACAAGCCTATGCCTGTTAGAAATTAAAGGCACTATTGTGATAAGGGATGCATGCTTCTTTTCCTCCCTCGTACTCTTTTTGCAAGTTACTTATAACTTGTATTTGGCCTATAAATTGGCTCAGGCCCTGACTCAACCGGGAGCCAGTCCAAACGCAGCGGTTACAAGCAGGGTAATTTTGGAAAGTTTGAATGCAGATGCATCTAACTTTGTCTCACTTTTTGGACATATTAGGCAGTTGCAGGGGAAGTCTAAGTTTCCCACTTTGGCATTAAATAAGACTAGTCTTGAGTTTAGAGCCCTGGAGATGGCACTGTAATGATGATCACACTAAGGAAACAGGACATCTGTCATTCCCCATCCAGTGGATAGCCTGTTCCCTGTTATTACTCCTCTTTCCTTGCCCCCTGGGTTAGTACCGTTGCTGGCTGGGTCCCATGCCTGCCAGCCTGGGTGGTTCCTCTCTGATACTAAGGCCTTCCTCAGGCTGGCTCCATGATGCTACCCACAGGGCTACAGTGATGTGGCCCCTTGGCACTGTCCCCAGCCACTGTGTCACAGTGTTGCTGCTCTACCTAGGGGTTTGAGAGAATTGCTTCTCAGGGCCTGCAGCAATAGCCCCTGCTGTGGGTTACTGAAAGGAGCCACCGAAAATAAAACAAGGGTCTCATCTGTAGCTCCAAATTCCCACAACCACCCGTTGAAAAAAATGGGACTTTGGTCACTTTACAGAAACGTAGTACACACCGAGTCTCCTCATTTAAAGAAAATAGGGACATCCCTAGAAGTAAATTGGGTATGGTGCTGGCACCATAATGCTCTTCCTCTGAAAAAGACTCCCACCCTAACAGTGATATTGAATACAACAGTGCATGCAACATATTTCACAAGGAAGTTGTTGCATCTGTTCAGTGACAGAATGCCTCCAGTGTTCCCAATGCATCGCACCATGGGCTCTGGCACCGTCATACGCTAGAGGGAACAGGGACTTAGTTGTCAGCTGATTTTTCCTCTTTCATCATGGGTGTACGTAAAGAATTGTTCACAAGTGAATGAAAATGACCAAAGAGCAGTGGTATGAAGTGTACAGTCACAGCCTGGGCGAGTTACATAAAACAACTCTATGCAGTTTTTAAAGAGGAAAAAAATAAAACAGGTCTAGATCCTCTGAACACAGTAGAAGTATCAATAGATGTCAAGTAGTGGGAGGTCGGAGTGAAGTAGGGGGATGGCTGTTCATTCAGGCCACAGGACCCTTGTTCTTTTAATTTGGTAATTTGTAAAATCAGACATGTCCCACACACACTCTCTCTCTGCACACCCTCACACAGTATCAAATCCCCAGCTTGTCTTCAGCAAGCTGACCTCAAACCGTTATGCTGCCTGCTATGGTATTTTACAGTTCATGAAGAATGCAGGGAAGCATTGCACCTTCCCAGCTCTAGCCAGTGGTACTTTAAGTGATAGTGGGAAGAAGCCAGAGGCTGTGTAGGAAATGCTGGGTTTTGAAGGTGACACTACAGTCTGTTCTGTTACCGCATGCATGACAACGAAGGGGGAATTGAGTCTACCAGCTAGTTTTTTCTCAGCATTTTTGTTTTTAAAATGAAAAATAGAGTGTAGTTTGAAATATGAAGACAAAGTGGTCTGAGAGTTTATTCAAGGGTTTGTGCAGAAATTAGAATGACGTCTCACAGCCTAAGTTCTTCACATATAAAAAGAGAGGCAAACTGGATCTCAAAAGCATTCATGCCATGACACCAGGAAATAGGTTTCTTCTCAAGGGGTTTATGGAGCATGAGGACTTCCTGCACATTGAAACTCAGAGCAACAGTGAGATAAATGACGCTACTCAGTAGGGGAATTTCACTAGGAAACCAACTGCACAATCACTTCTGCTAAAATGCCTGATCGTCAAGAGACTGATACTAAGTTTTAACAAATTTCACCTCCGATGTACAATGAACATGAAGTTGGGAAAGTTCTATCTGTGCACAAAGTGTAATGTTTACTCATCAGAGACTCTGACAGCATAATTTTGGCCCCAAACCAAAACTTTGTAGATCACAAGTAACTTTTGTAACTAAAAAATGAGCTTCCAGACTTTGAAATGTTCAAATAATCTTGTGCACAGTTAGAACAGTTCCAGCTTTACTTTCAGAGTACATCAGAGATAAACCCTACTTAAAACTAAATACCTGATCTACTGAAGATAGTGCTTTGTAGCCATAATATAGTTGTCCATCCTCGAACAGACTACAGCTATGAAAACTTAGCCTTTGATTACCAAATTAAAAGCTCCTTTATGAACAAGGAAGGAGGGAGTAGGAGGGAAGGGCGGTTAGCTCAGTGTAAAGTGTTCAACTTCCAGAACAAGGGACGTGTTGCCCTGCACATCTCTGCCAAAGGATGAGTATGTGCAATCAGCAGTCAGAATTTCTTAAAGCAAAGTGAGTCAGGGGAAGAAGGCTTATACCTCATTACAAAACCATTCACCTACTGTCCCCCTGCACCCTTTTTTCCCCTTCCTCACACACTCATTCCTGCAAATTGAAAAATCTCCTTTTCAGCTTTACAAAAGCTATTCCCTGCTTTTCAGCATCATGCAGCAATTGCAACAAAGAAAAATGTATACAGCTTGGCAAGCCTGAGGCCACCTTACCAAAAAGTCTATGCAGGCTGGACACATTGTTTAAGATATGGTGTTCCTTAAAGATTTTATTTGCTTTGGGGGAGGAGAAAGTGCTTCAACTGGTTTTACCCTGGCAAATTTTACCCCCATGCAGGTAATTTGATCTAGAAAGGCTGCTCAAGCCAAAGGTGGGTCAAAGGGAGATGGTTCATATTCAGATCTAAGGGCACATCTACACGGGCAAAATAACAGCGCCAGCAGTTACTGCGCTGCTCAGAGAGCGCTGAAGGGAAACTGCTGTTGTGTGTTCACACCGACAGCTGCCTGTGCAATAGCGTATTCACACTTGCAGCGCTATTCAGAGTGCTGCACTCTGGGCAGCTATCCCACCGAGCATCTCTTGCTCTTTTGCCACTAAGACTTGTGGGAAGGCGGAGGGTCCCAATGACCCATTGCTTCACATCCCAGCAATCCCTGTGCTTCATTCCACATTTGGCGCCATCTTTCAACGGTTTGTGTACTGCGCACTCTGCCTCTTTCGGGCTGCAGGAATGGATCCCGAACGGCTGACCAGTATGCTGCTCGCTCTGACCAACACATCACGAGTGGCAGTGGAGTTATTCACACTCGCCACACGTAGTAGCCATGACACGAGATCGCTTGTGGCATTCACGGAGGTGCTGACCACAATGGAACACCGCTCTGGGGCTCGGGAAACAAGCACTGAGTGGTGGGGTCACATCGTGATGCACGTCTGGGATGAGGAGCAGTGGCTGCAGAACTTTTGGATGAGGAAAGCCACATTCATGGGACTGTGTGATGAGCTCACCCCAGCCCTGTGGCACAAGGACACGAGAACGAGAGCTGCCCTGTCACTGGAGAAGTGCGTGACGATTGCACTGTGGAAGCTGGCTACTCCAGACTGCTACCGATCAGTCGCTAACCAATTCGGAGTGGGAAAGTCGACAGCTGGAGTCATGTTGATGCAAGTGTTGAGGGCCATTAATTGTATCCTGCTCCAAAAGACCATGACTCTGGGCAACGTGTGTGACATTGTAGATTGCTTTGCACAAATGGGCTTCCCTAACTGCAGAGGGGCAACATATGGCAAGCACATTCCAATTCTGGCACCAGACCACCTAGCCACTGAGTACATTAATTGCAAGGGGTATTTCTCAATGGTTCTCCAGGCACTTGTGGATCATCGTGGGCATTTCACAAACATTAACGCAGGCTGGTCTGGAAAGGTGCATGATGCATGCATCTTTCAGAACACTGGCCTGTTCAAGAAGCTGCAACCAGGGACTTTCTTCCTGGACCAGAAAATCACCGTAGGGGAGGTCAAAATGCCCATTGTGATTCTGGAAGACCCTGCTTACCCCTTAATGCCGTGGCTTATGAAGCCATACATGGGGCAACTTGATAGCAGCAAGGAGCAGTTCAACAACAGGTTGAGCAAGTGCAGAATGACTGTTGAGTGTGCATTTGGCCGTTTAAAAGCCCACTGGTCATACCTGAATGGGAAGCTGGACATGGCCAAAGACAATATTCCTATGCTTATAGCCGCGTGCTGTACGCTCCATAATATTTGTGAAGGGAAGGATGAACACTTCACTCAGGGCTGGACTGCAGAGGCTCAGCGCCTGGAGGCTGAGTTTGAGTAGCCTGAGACCAGAGTCATTAGAGGGGCACATCATGAGGCCATAAGGATCAGGGATGCCTTGAGTCAGCAATTTGAAGCTGAAAGCCACTAATATTTGTTGCTATGCTCGGGATTGCAGTGCTTTTAATGCTAGGAGGTGATTGGTGCACATGATGCAAGAAAGGGGCTTAACATAATTGTATGTTGCTTTGCAGCGCTCTTCTTGATTTCACTTAATAGAATAAAGATTGCTTTCAGACCAACACAATTCTTTTATTAAAAAGCAACAAGTGAAGGAGAGAGTCAAAGGAAAAAAATCATCAGCAGGGAGGGGGATGGGAGGGTCTCAAGAGGAAGAGGGGTCCTGGAATGGCTACAGATTTGTGTATGTCCAGGGATCATCCCCAACTTCTCCTTTGGAGTTCAGTGAAGCAGGTGCTGTATTTCAGCAGGGCCAAACTGTAGAGGGATGGGTGTTGAGTGCAGTGGGTAGTGGGAGTCCACACTGCTGGACTGTGAGGAGGGAGGAGTGGAATGCTGCAGGTAGAGAGTGGAGCCAGGAGGTTGATAAGAGTGTGTTGGCGGTGTGTGTGTGTGTGTGCGGGGGGGCACATGGGAAAGAGTTTTGTGACAGCGGCTGCAGGGGAGGGTGGGTGCGGAGCTGCTTGGTTTGAAGAATTAGTATCACCTGGAGCGTGTCCACTTGGCGTGCCATAATGTTTAAGAGCTGCTCCATGACGTCTTTCTGGTGTGCCGCATTCTCCTTTCGGTCCCTCTTCTCACTGTCCCGCCACTCCTTCAATTTCTGTTTCTCGGAGTGCATCATAACCTCACGGAGAAAGTCCTCCTTAGTTCTTCGTGGCCACTTTCTAATTCTGCGCAGCCGTTCTGCCGCCGATAACAAAGAGGGAGGCTGTGCTCCGAAGGTCATCTCTGTGAAGTTTAAATGCAACATTTTACAGAAGCAGTATTGTTTGCAAAACAGTCAGCACTGATTAAGTGCTTCAAAACACAGCAAGTACTCACACACCTGTCACTAACTGGCTGACCCAGGCAATCACACATGAGCCACAAGACCCCCAAAATGGTGAGTAGCCACAGGGGCAGGGTAAATCACTCTTCACGGACCCTGCTGTACACTGGGCACGTGGCTCCTGGGGAGAGCCAGCACTGGAGGGGGAGAGGGGGACTGATAATCATTCCTGTCCCCACACTTTCCACAGGCGGTGATCATTGTGGAAGATATCACGCTGCTGAGGATGAGCAGGGAATCAAGGGAGGGTCTTCTCCAAGCCTGCGGCTTCCACCCTGGCCCCTATGCGGCTCGCCTATGTGCAGCAATGGTCCCCCCCCCACGTGACAGCACAGTGGCATGGGAAAGTTAACATTAATGGGGCAAGAAACAAAGCAGCTCTGCCGAGGAACCTGCGGCAGCGGATTGCCCAGTATCTCCACAAGAGTTTCCTGGAGATCTCTGAGGGAGATTCCCGTGAAGTGAGGGAGTCTATCAACAGCCTGTTCCGCCGCTCAGACTAGGCATGCGGGGGGAGACAAGCCTGTTTTCTGTAACCCTCCTTCCCCCAGCTCCTCACTTCAGCAATTCCTAAAATCAGATCCACTTACTAGGGGCCTCCTCTCCTCTTTGCGCTTCACCAAGATCCGACTGCTGTGACTGGTGACACTCTGTACCTCGAGGAAACACCCTACACCCCCATGTTCATCTTTATAAAATGATTGTGTGGTATCCAATGCAAAGTTTGTCATGTTGGGTGTCTTCGGAAGGGTCATGATGCACTGAGCATGGCTGTTATAGTGACATTACAGAGAGAACAGAGAGGCAGTTTACACGTCGTCAGGGCATGAATGGGACAAATGCAGCCCAGTCTCACAGGAACAATGGACACTGGCTCATGCAGCAACAAAAGAATATGTTAGACTCTCGAGGCAGTCACCCCCTTCCTTTGGTTAGTTTGAAACTGGGATGAGGTAATGCTCACCTGACTCTGGAGATAAAGTAAAGAGGAAAGAAAGGACATGATAAAAGGGAGAGACATTTTGCCATGCTCTCTCTCTTCCTTCTACATCTGCAGACACCACCACCAAGCGACTGAAGCGCTGATCAAAGGGGAGAGCCTGGCTGAAGAGCAGCCAGCCTGTGGTGAGAATCATCTAAGTTTGTAAGCAGGGCTGTCCTTATCCATATGCAAAGTACGCAGCTGCATAGGGCACCAGGAAATTTGGGGCACCAAATTTCCTGGTGCCCTGCACAGCTGCGTGCTGTTCCAGCCCCTGCTCCGCCTCTTCCCCGCCCCTGCTCTACCCCAACCCCACCTCTTCCCACCACTGCTTCACCCCTTCCCTAAAGCCCCCGCCCCTGCTCTGCCCCTTTCTGCTCCGCCCCCACCCAGCCCCTTCCCTGCCTCTTCCTGGCCCTGCTCTGCCCCAGCCCCACCCTGCCCCCACTCTCCTGAGGAGTGGAGCAGGGCCGGGCCTACTTTCACTGGTGGCGGGAAGTGCAGTGGCCCAGCCCCAGCTGTGCCGCCAGTGAGTGCTGTGGAGTGGTTCCCCCTGTTCCACAAGCCAGCCCCGCCCCCCCCCACGGAGGCCTGGAGCCCCCCCTATGGGGGGACTGCGTAGGGCACCAGAGTAGCTAGGGTCAGCTCTTTTTGTAAGGACATTGAAAGTATTAAGATCAGCTTAGAATGCGTTTTGCTTTTATTTCATTTGACCAAATCTGACTTGTTATGCTTTGACTTATAATCACTTAAATCTACCTTTATAGTTAATAAATCTGTTTGTTTATTCTACCTGAAGCGGTGCATTTGGTTTGCAGTGTCAGAGACTCCCCTTGGGAGAACAAGCCTGGTACATATAAATTTCTTTGTTAAACTGAGAAATTTATACAAGCTTGTAGCATCCAGTGGGCATAACTGGACACTGCAGGACGGAGGTTCCCAGGGTTGTTTCTGGGACCGGAGATATTGGCTAGAGTCATTCGCTTGCAAGTAGCTGGGAGCAGCTTGCATGCCAGAGGCTATGTGTGAACAGCCCAGGAGTGGGGGTTCTCACAGCAGAGCAGGGTAAGGCTGGCTCCCAGAGTCAAGGATTGGAGTGGCCTAGCAGATCACTGGTCCAGACAACACCAGAGGGGAATGTCACACTGGCTAGGCTCCTCTGGGGTAGAAAAGAGCTCCTGGCTGCATGCATCTCTGGGCTCTGAGTCATCCTCTGCCTCTGGGTCCGCCCCCCATCCCTGTCGAAGATTTCCTCCTCCTGGCTTGGTGCACTCTCGACTGGCAACGAAACCAACAAAATATCCACAGGGGACTTCGCAGTGGAGGTGGGGTGGCCACCGAGTATCACGTCCAGCTCTTTGTAGAACCGGCAGCTTGTGGGAGCTGCACTGGAGCAGCGGTTTGCCTCCTGCGCCTTGCGGTAGGCATTCCGCAGCTCCTTCACTTTGACCCTGCACTGCAGTGTGTCCTGGTCATGGCCCCTTTCTGTCATGCATCATGAAATCTGTCTGTAGGTATCATAATTTCTACAGATAGAGCGCAGCTAGGACAGGACAGCCTCCTCTCCCCAAATGCTGACGAGGTCCAGCAGCTCGGCATTGCTCCAAGTGGGGAATGCCTGGTGCATGGAGCAGGCCTGGCCACCTGGAAAGATGTGCTGAGACCACTGCACGCATCACCGAGGGGACTTTCGGAAGGGGACTTTCAAATTTGCAAAGGCATGTACGGGGTGGGGCTGACGGTTGGTCACATGAGGGCAGGGCAGTAGAGTTCAAACCGATGACCAGAGAGGCGAGAACAGGCATTGTGGGACACCTCCCGGAGGCCAACCGTAGCGCTGTAATTGCCACGGTGTCTACACTGGCACAGTGGCACTGTAGCCCCAACACAGAAAGCTGTATGCCTCTCGTCAGGGTGTTTTTTTTTTTTTTTTTTTACAGCACTGCATCTGCATAGTTTCTGCCCATTAAGTGGCTTGGCAGTGTGTACATCTCAGGAGTTACAGCACAGAAAGCTGCTTTACTGCATGGAAACTTGCCAGTGTGGACAGGGCCTAAGTTTCCCAACATTTGAGATCCAGGGTTTTTGCTCAGGTCCATCTCTACTTACAGGGTTTTAGGACTATGGTTCATATTTCGTTGGAGGCCTCTGGCCATTCATACTGGCAAAATCCTGTAGCTGAAGAAATCAAATCCTATCGAGCTTCAAGGCCCTCCCAAAATAAATCCTGGGTAAGGAGCTGAGACCCAGTTTAGAAAGGCACTTAGTGCTGACTCCGAAATAGTTCTTCCTCTCTGTTACATTTCAAAGATAAGCTGAGACACACTAAGCAAGAAGGTACTGCATCATACAGTGCAAAACTGGAAGGGCCTGAGCATAGCTCAAGTTATATCAGTTGATAAAGAATAAATTTAAGAGATAGAACTAGCAACATACTCTGTGAATAATGATCACCACATGCTGTCTGTACAACACACTCATTTATCTGCATCGTCACCATCATCCCAAAGCACCGTGGAAACTGATATACTAATAGGCATTCTATAACATTGCATAACAATCAGAGGAAACAGGGAAGTAAAGAATAATACTGTATCTAGCTGAAATTGTGGAGGAGTTTTTGTAGGGAGAATATAAATTACCCAAGTTGAAATTTGGCCACAGAGCTAAATTAATCCCCCTATATATTAATTCTATACTGTACGCTTATAGGGACCGATCCAATGCCCAACTGAAGTCAATAGCAGTGTTTCCAGTGATTTAAATTGGTTTTGGATTAGGCCCATCGGGAATGTAACCTACGTGGATACATTTCTCTCCAATATTCTGAAACTTCCCAATGCACCTAGTATTATAAATTCCTGTATTATAACAGGAGAGGACATTGAGCTGCAAAGTTCAGATACAGCTCTTGAACCCTCAACGTTTGGAAGGTGTTTTGGATTTCAAGTTTTTGATTGGGTCATGAGAGAGGTAAGGAAGCTACAAAATATGGCTCCAGAAGAACATCTCCATTGCCAACTGGAATTCCGAGGGAATGAGGGATGGTATTTGGACCTGGGCTTAATTTAGATGAAGCTCTCGTTTCAGTGCTGTTCTGTTGCAAGAAATGTACCTTGAAGAATCAAACTGAGGGTAACACTTTTGATAAAATTACAGTGAAGTGAAACATTAAGATGACTAAGTATAGTTCAGCTGCGATATTTAGATAGTCAGAATGGGGACTCCCACCTGACTAATCTGCCAAGAGCACGCAGTTGCTCAGAATCCAAATCAGACCCATTCATTGGCTTGGCATGATGTCCCTCCTGAGGTTGATTTCTCTCTCTCTCACACACACTCAGCTTTGTTTTATCTGATGTATGACATTTGGTAAGTTGTCTCATATTTTAATTACCTGATTTCCTTATTGGAGAGAAGCATTAGATGAGCACAGATCCAAATTTAGGTCTCTTTATTGCAGAAGGGAAAGAACACGTGTTTCACATGCAGCACACAATGGATACCTACAGTTTGTAATATGTGTGAGCAACCACTTTCCCCAACCTGCTCTGTAAACATAAGTCTGCACACTGTGCAAAGTCCAAACTTACCCTCCTCCCAGGAATTTGGCTTTAGTAACAAAGGAAAACAATAAGAAGAGAACAAAAGTTAGCTCAGATGTTCTCCCAGGCTCCGTTGCTCCTAGGTCTCCTCCTTTAGGACTACTCAGCCCACACCCTAGATCATCTACTTCTGGAGAGCCACTCCCATCTCCCTTATACATGACTAATGAACCATCTAGACTCAGTGAGTCAACAGAATACACTTAACCCTTCCTCAGCAAGATCAACACCTGTTAACAGGGTGGAATATCTCAAGTAGACACTGTTGCCCTGTTACAACATAATATATTTGCATCGGGGAATGCCATGAAGGAATAGCATGTGAGAAGCTCTGCATATAGGACAAATCCTACTCTGTCTCCTCAGTTGAAGAGCGCCTTGCTTGAAGTGAAACCAAGGGAGGTTTTATTGCATAAGGAGTGGGGAAGATCTGGGGCATTCATACAGTGGTCATGCATCTCCACAGCAGCTCCTGGGATGCCACGGTGCATTGGGAGTTTGTACTGGAAGTAGGCCGGGGTATCTGCTACAATGCAATCTACCAGCCAGATGTACATGCGTGGGGTGCAACTAACGCAGAAATGACTCCAACCCCAAGGCAGCCTGTGGGGGGTGGGGAAGGATCCCCCACAGCAATCCCAAGGACACTGTTTAGCTGCTCAGGCTGTGCACTGGGGATGGCATGTGGGGTAAGATGGTTTCATAAAAACCCATCCCATGTCGTCACCCTTGCATTGTTAACAGAGCAGAGGAGAACAGCTGTGAAATCTGAGAAGGGAGGAGCTGCATTCAGACTCTGCTCCCTTTCCCAACTCCCTACATTCTCTCACCAATTGGCTCCCAGCATGCTTACTAATAAGGGCCACACACTTCATCTCGATAACAGGCCTGGCACCCGCTGTTGTATTTAAACATCAGAGTGCAGGGCGGGCATCAGCTTTCAGCTCAGCTGGATCACAACTGCAGCATTCTATGTGGCGTCCCAGAGCCATGCACTATGGGACTAATTGTTTCTCCACACTTTTCTCCTGACAAGTTACATCAAGTTACAAATGTAAATTATTACATTTGTTTAGAGGACAATTTTATGGTAACCTCAAATTCACTCTGTACCAGGAGGCCCTGAAGGGAAGGCTTCCCAGAGCAGGGCTGGGCTTCCACAGGAGAAATACAAAAGCGTACAAGGAGCTCTGTTAGGAGATTTCGAAGCAATACAGACCAGTTTGGGGAGAGTCTTTAAACATTTTGAAAGCTGCTGTTGCCACATAGAAAAACCTGGAGCAATAATTTACTGATCACCAACTTATGTGGGGTCTGGGTGGCTTAGGGGGTTAGGGCCTTGTAATGGACCATCCCATATTTCTCTCCTAGGTCACTGGTTCCAATCCACCCCAGGATGGCATTGACCATTTGATATCCATTCAGGGGATAATTGAAATGAATTGGCATCTCTCTGTTTCCTAATGAACAGCCACCCAGATAACAAAACATCAGGAGTGAAGGAGCAGGTAGACTGAACTATCTACTCAACCACAAAGGAACTGACTCCAGAGAAGGGTTAGCTGCATTGGTGGGGTAGCATGGGGGAAGTCTGCACTGTCACCTTTTTTGCTAATGAAAATATAGAAGATCTTCCAGGGCTGCCAACCCAGCTTCTCTCCAAAAGGCTATACATATACTTAACTACTTTAAAGAGACAAAAACAGTGGAATGGAAGTGAGGTGCCAGCCTCAGCTAGACATCCAGGTGTGAGCCAGGCTTAGCATTCTCACATCTGGTTATCAGGATCCTGCTGGTTTTCTCTCTAATGTAAATTTCGGTCTCATCTACAGAGCACACATATGGATTACTGTACAGAACAGCACCCTCTGGTGGGACAAAGCAAGTTAGCACCACCTCTCTCTCGACTTTCTTTTTTTGATTAGGGAAAACACACTTGACTAAACCAAGCCCTGATTAAAAGGCGACCGGGAGTGTGAGGTACCATAGGGAAACATAGGCAGCACAGGTCACAAAAAGCAGGGGGAAAGAGAGGTATCAGACACACCTGATTACAGATATAAATGAGAAAAGAAATGCAATGCTGCCACCACAGCTCACTCCCAGCATCAACAGTGAGACAAGGTGGGTGAGGTAATATCTTTTATTGGCCCAACTTCTGTTGGTGAGAGAGGCGTGCTTTCGCGCTTACACAGCGCTTGTCTTCTTGCGCGCGCACACAAACTCTCCCTGTCCCTCGCAGCTGCAAAGACCGTACAATCTTAGCGCATAATGGAGGCTACTAAGAGGATCAATTCATTAAGATATTTGAGGTGCTCAAATGCCAGGGTGATGGGAGCCATCAAATATCTGGAGAGAAAGGTGCCTAAATGTCTCAGTGCAGCTCAGGGCTCCATTGGGCAAGACTGTCGAAAACACATTATTTAAATTCTTTGTTCCCTGGGAGATCATGGCGAATGTATTAGCATTGCGCGGTGCTGTTATAGGATATTAGGTATGGCCAGGCTAGCTCATACTGAACGGGTTTGTTGCTATCATAGATTTCATATGGTTTCCCTGACCAGAGTGGACTTCTGAGAACCATGCTGCAGGGCTTGGCGATACAATACAATCAATCAGACAAGTGAGTTGTTATAAACTTTCTGGATGAGACTTGAGCAACAATTCTGAGATGCCCAGAGAGGTAAGCCTGGTTATAATGTAATTAGGTCAGACCCAGACATGTTATATAACATGGCCAAAGGTACCTTGCTGGGTTGCTGCAATGGCCCCATGACAGAGTATATTTTGCAGGCCACAGACAGGTCCATAAATTACCTGGGGAGGGTAAATGAATACTCTAGTCCAGAGCACAATTGTAATAATTGTATGCTTTTTAACTACAAAAAACAACTATTATCCATAATAGCTCTAGGTGTGCCCATGTTAATCTGTCTAGAAGCACTCTTAGGGAGGAACCCCTCCCGTATGCACATTAGTTTGTTTAAACAGATGCATCAAGCTTGGTATTAAGCTAGTGTGCGAGCCCAAAAAGCCCTGCACTGTATAGGTTTGTATAATGGAACTACCATGGAAACAGAGGGCAAAGTTCTCCTTCTTTGCCCACAGCACAGATTGGAGCAGAGTTTTGCCTTGGGTCTGGGCAAACAAAGAAAAAAGTTTAACTCCCGTCCCCATAACCTCTGCAGAAGAAAATCTCTCTCTTGCAGCTATGCAATTACACAACAGATATTCTCCTGCAAACGTAGGTTAAACATAAAGTTTCAGCACCTGCATATAGTATTTTTCCTTTGTATATGATGTTTTATGAACAATTTGATGAAACCAGAGTGAACTCCCCCCACCCCCACCCCCACCCCCTTTGTTAAGGTTACAGGCCCATATCAGTAATGTGAGTGTATATAAAACCTTTAAAAAATGTTAGAGTAACAAATTCAGACATTAGAAACCCAGGTAATGAAGTGTTAATGGTGTATTTCTCAAGAAAGGCGTACAAATTATCTTAATTTCCCCCCCTAGAAATGCCAGCCTACCTTTTTCTCTATTTTACCAGCGGAGTACTGAAAGAACAGCAGTTTAATAATCTGCTCCATAAAGACATGACTCCAGTACTACAGCATAAGGCTTTGGTATCACACGACCTTTTAGTGTCAGAACTCCAACAGCCTGAATTAAGATATAGCATAGGAGCCCTGTGCAGATACAAAATTTGTATCCATGTCCATCCACAATCTGCAAACATGGTCTGTGGATATAAAACAGATATCTGCAGATTTGCAGGGCTCCATATATGAGGTATGCATATGGAGACATACTAGCTCTGTTTCTAATGGTACTTGGACAACTGGATGCCATACAGAACGACGGGGTCCAATTTTGTGAGATGTTGAGTATCCCTGTTCCGAGAGTGCTCTATAGAAATATCTGCATACACCTGAAAAGTTAATAAAGTGACAGCAGATGACTCTCAAGACTATGCAGGATTGGTCCTGGACTTTGTAGGCCCAGGACCATTTTTTGTTGTGCTTTGCTAAGTGCTTCTTATGTGCCACAATTAACACACTGTGTGTGTGTCACGAGATCAGGCGCACAATGAAGGTCAGTGAAGAATTTTTCAGAGGTGAGGTCTGAGGCTTTGTTTGAAAGGTGCAACTTTAACTCTGCACTGCCTGACTGACTGATGTTTGTTTTTTTATTTAAATGAACGTTCTTAAAAGACACTCAGACCCCGATCTGAGCCTGTGACCTTAAGGAAGGTTTTTTTGTGAGGCAGTTTCCTCAGCTAATTGTACCACTCCTATCCTTAGGAGAGGAGCCAGTTTCCTGTGGACCTTATGGGGTGTACAGGAGTAGGGCTCCACATGGGTAAATGCATCAGACTGCTGGTGAGTCTTGTGAGGCTTGTCAGGGACGCCACAATCCCTACAAGATTTAGGAAGCTTATTGGTGCCCCCAATCCCTCTCCCCTGCCTCAGGCTTGTGGGTCCTCTGCAAGTCCTAGGAACTTGGGTGATTATTTAGGGGAATGCAGTTATAGGGGACATTGGTTGGGGGAAGGGGTTGCAAAGAGCAGAGGAGGCTGGTGGGCAGCTTAAGCAGTGCAAAGCTACAGGAGATGACTGGGGGGAAACCAGTCCCTCCCTGCCTTCTGCTAGAGCTGAACCTCTTGCAATTCACACCGGTGGAATTCCCCTCTGACAGGTGGCTTGCTGGTGCAGCAATGAGAGAAATGCTAGGGTTCCACCCCCCACCGTGTCCTCCTGTGCCCCTGAGCAGCTCGTGCGTGCCCCCCAAACAATCACGTCCTGTTCGGAGGGTATGGGCAGGGCAGCTCTGTGAAGGGAAATAGCAGAAAGAGGCTGGGGGAGGGAGGGTGAGAACACAGGGGTGGGCATCGAGCTGCAGACATACAGGCTGCCTGGATCAGAGGCGCCCCGGTGAATGCTGATGCTTCCTTGCCTTCTCCACCTGGCATATCTCCCTTGGTTCATTAAAGCAAAGTCCTGCTGTTGCAAGCCAGGGGCCCTAAAGTATGAGGAGGAGGGCAATGCGTGACCAATAGGTTTGGTGGAGATGACGGGAGTGGGGGAAAAGGAAATCTACCCTTCCTGTCTACAGAAGAGCAGAGTCACTAGAGCGGGCCCAGAGACGACCCCTAGACCCAAGGTTTGTGATGGAGAAATTATTTTCTTGCCTTTGATGAGCCCTGTCCCCCAGCAGTCAGGTTGTGGAGACAGGGCTCAGAGAATAAAGAAAAGGGCTAGAGACTTGAAAATTGAGGTCTCCAGTCAATCAAAAATAGGTGCTGTACTCTAGAGCCCAAGTAGAGGAGTTCGGGAAATCAAGTTGTCTCTCTCCCCTGCACTTTCTGCTCTTTGCTACAAATAGGTGAATAAAGTTGGAAAACTATTTAACTTAGGTTTCAGAGTAGCAGCCGTGTTAGTCTGTATTCGCAAAAAGAAAAGGAGGACTTGTGGCACCTTAGAGACTAACCAATTTATTTGAGCATAAGCTTTCGTGAGCTATAGCCCACTTCATGAATGCATCCGATGAAGTGAGCTGTAGCTCACGAAAGCTTATGCTCAAATAAATTGGTTAGTCTCTAAGGTGCCACAAGTCCTCCTTTTATTTAACTTAGGTGAACAATTCTCCCTTTGGGAGGGAAAATCAAGGGTAGCTTGTTCAATTCTCTTTAAGTTTACTGAAAAATTCTCCTTCAGCCCGAGATCTGAAATGCCACCTTTGAGGAGGATACATCATCAGTGGATTTTAGAGGAAGTCCTAAATTTAGGCTTCCAAAGGAAACTCAGTTGCAACTTTACCTATGGAGTGAGTCCTATCATTCCCAAATTACTGGAGTTAGCCTCTCAATTTGCTCACAGAAACTTCTTTCTAGTGATTAAAATCTAGATTTTAGGGAACTACCATTTTCCTTTTGCACCATGACTGAGTTGCACAGATCCAGTATTTCTTACACACTGGAGCCTTTAGCATGCTTGAGTTATGCTTCTTGCTTGGGTTTCTTTGGTCTAATATGGGTAGGTAAGAAAGGAGTCTGTGAATGCTGAAAACATTTTCCAGAGCTCTCCTTGTAAGACTTCAAATTTAATTCTCAGGGCTGGGCAAAAGTCCAGGGTATTGAATCCACAGAGGTTGAGTAAGTTACAGAGAGAAATTAAACAGCACTTCTGTAGCTTCCACTGTCTCTGTGAGTGCCTTCACACGGAGTGTGGCTTGTTCCTGAAGCTGTTTAGAAGGGTCAGATGCAATTTCCACTATAAATCTAATTATGCAGAGAATGAATAACTCAAATATTTCCAATGGTGTCTATTGCAAGCTTAGCATACAAGCAACACGACAGATTGATTTTTTTGTCCTGAGAAGTGTTGAAATTGTGTTAAACACACTACGCCCTTTCAGAGAATTTTTTTAAACCTACAAAAATAAGACTTAATTATAAAGCTGACAGTTTTCTACTGTTCTATTCCTCACTAAGAAAACAAGAGAGCTAAGTTCTCTGTGTACGGAGCAGCTTTGCCTTTAAGCTCATTGTGATGTCAGCCTACAACAACAGTTCATTGCTTATTTCCACAAATTTCATGCGCAAATGGTGAACGTCTTAATTATGTCAGTTTACTTGCATGACTGCAGTTGGGACACCCTAGGCTTCTCATCCTAATTAAGCAGCTGTCCTGATTAAGGAAAGAGACACTGAAGACAATTAAAATGAATAAAACACTGCACTGAGACTAACATCTAAAATTAAATCTGGTCTAGCAGATCAGGCACTGGACTGGGAGTCAGCAGATCTAGCTTCTATTCCTGGCACTACCATGGACATGTTGTGTGACTGGGCAGGTCATGTCGCAGCCTCCATTCCCCCTCCCACCCTTTGTCTGTCTTGTCTATTTCGACTAAGGTCTTCAGGGCAGACCAGTCTCTCACTATGTGTTTGTATAGCACCTAGAACAATAAGGCCCCAATTCCTACTGGGGCCCTTAGGAGCTATTGTAGTTCTAACAGGAATTTTATTTGGCAACTTCTGTATTGGAAGACTGGAATGGAGACCCCCCCACCCTGATTTAACACCTGGTTTGGCAGTGGCTGCGTCTATCCCCATGAGCTCTCCACTCTTCACTAAATTTCCATCTCGTTTCACTTTGGAGTGAGGGAGGTAGTTGGTAGAGGAGGCTAGCTAAGGAGAGGTAAAGCAAAAGCCAGGAAAGGGGGCTGGGGGCTGCACAAACAGCCTGGAAATGGTGGGGAGCACTGGGGCTCAAGGATGGAGTCCTGGGGCAGCAAGCATGAGCTGAGGAGAGTCAAGTGGAGAATGTGTCTTGGGGAGTCAGGCTGGAGAGACAGGTGGCATATGAGGAGGGGTTGGATGGAGAATGCTATGGGACCATAGGGAAGGGCCAGGTGAAGCCAGAACTGTGTGCTGTGGGATCTAGACCAATGGGATGGGCATAGAGACAGACAGATTAGAAGGCAATGGAGGGTGGAAGTGGACAGGCCAGTAGGAAGCAGAGGAAAGTGGAGGCTGAGGTGGACAGCACTGCGGCAAGCCAGGAGTGGGACAGCTAAGAGGTACTGGCAACCAGGTGTTATAATGCAGTGAAAATGAGGTGGGGCAGAGGAGACAAGGTGGGCTCAGGGTGAACCAGGCAGGCAACCTCCAACAGCAGAGTCTGCTCCCAAGAGGGCTGCAGGCCAGTAGGAGCAGCCCAGACCACACAAATAGATGGCAGGCCCCACATTTTTAGCTGATCCACGTAATCTTAGGATGTATGTATCTTAGCACAGGATTTAGGCCACCCATAGTCAATTTTCCCTCACAGGATCTAGGTGGGGAAGTGCTTACAAGACAGACTGTTCACCCTACCTCCTACCCCAATCTTAGTAATTTCTCACACAATAACGCCACCGTGAGCTACCATCAGAGGGCATTTGGAAGGGAATTAAACCAAGTTACCCTCTTCCCCCCACCTCTCCCTTATATTATTAAAAGGATTAAGCTCTAATTGTCTCAGTTTTATAGTAAATATTTCTGCTGGGATGCCAAAGCAACCATCCTGCACAGTGCAGCTGGTTGCACCATTACCATATAGCACTGCTTTATGATGAGTTTGCTAGTCACTGCTGAGGAACTACATTTCAGTCCCAGGAAAGTGGCATCTAAGGTCACAGGAGAGTTGCTGCAATACAGCAAAAAATCCTCTGAGGTTCAAATTCCAGCATGTGTAGGGAGCGCAATACACAAAATGTGTGTAGACACACGTTTGCAAGAATAGGGACAGTACGTATCTATATGCTAACTAAATGCAGTTTCCTCCAGCTGTAGGTGGGGGCCATTATCTAGTCAGAGGGAGCACAAACATGAAGATGATGGTCCTGGATCTTTAGAAGCTATTCGAAAATACCCACTACAGGGTTCACTTAATGGAAGATACACTTATCGAGAGGCAGAACAGGGTAAAGATCTTCAGGCCACACATTTTCTAGTGGGATCTTACATCCCATGCCTGCCAGAATTTGGTTCTCTGGCTGCAATGAACTGATGGAGTCACCAGAATGTGTAGTAGAGACTAGTTGTCTAGCTAGCCGTTTGGAATCTGAAACACAATAGGTTGCCCTATATTTGCACTATACCTCTCCTCCCACCCAAGACATGTGCTATTGCACACTTTATGATCACTAACACAGAGGTTAGACGGATCTAACAGCATGTTAAGGAAAGACCTAATGAAGGATTAAAAAACAAAAATCTCTGCCAGTTGTAAGAAATGTTGTGCCCAGAAATGCGTCTGACAGTGCACCTGATATATACCCGCCTACGCCTGTGGCAGAGAAAACCAAAATCTATCAGGAAGTTTGCTACAAGCAGAGTTTTGTCCTCATTTTTCTTTCATTGCCCTACTGATCAGATAAGACGCCACTTATTAATACCTTAATGACAACTGGGGAGGCTCGATTCTGATCTCACAAGCCATTTTACACCAGGGTCACTACACAGACTTCAGCAGAGTTACTTGTAATTTATACTGGGGTGAATGACATTAGAATCAGGCCCAGGTTGTCTACAACTTCACGCTTCTCCAGTCTTCTGAATGATACATGTTTCTTATAATCAGCACTGGCATGTGTAGAAGCCAGAGCATCCCTTGAGACCTTGCCCACTTAGAAATAATTGCTATGGTGGAGGAAAAGAGACTGCAAGCAGCTGTGGTTCATTCCACCCATGCATTCTCTCCCCTTTGAACGTTAAAGGCTGCATGCCTACACTGAAAGCTGTATACATAACACAGGGTTTATTTTAGCAGAAATGAAATGGCTACCACAAAAGACAAATCATACAGTCATCAAAGGGATCAAACAGCAAACAGGCACCCAAAGGACAACAGCATTTTTTGATGGAATTCACTCTTAATGAAACAGCCAAGAGTCACACAACCCCCTGGCTAGCTTTTAGAAGTAGTGATAGGACTTGGCAGGCAGCTTCTAAAGAGAAGCCACGGCATTATAAATTTCACTGCCATACTTGGGATTTCTCATTTGACTGAGGTCCTCACTTCCCCTTATGGAGAATAGGAAAATGGTTGTCTCGCACTGCCCTTCTCACATCGGGAGCATTTGAAATATCATCCCGGACTCAGGTGGGTCAAACCAAAACTGTGGAGAAAAACTCTGGAGTGTGCTTGGGAAGAGTTGGGGGATAGGAAGGCAATGAAGATCTAGATCCTATATTTGCATCTTGAACTCAAATCTACTTGAAATTTAAATTAAAAGTCATATTTTCTTCCCGGCCTAAAAGAGGTGACTATAAAATATCTCAAGTTGTTTCTGATTAACAATTTTTTTTTAAGTGCTGTAGCTAGTTACAAAAGTTAGTTGAACAGGTTACATCCGATGTTAAGCAGTCACCATTACGGGCGCTGTTTTGGGAAACCTCTGAGCACACATTCTGTAGTCTCTTGATTTTAAAAAAAAATATATAAATATTGCAAGTTAAAATGTGCCCACATTTCCTTTTCACGTTAACTTCCTTTTTAAAGGATACAAAACATTCTCAATGTAACCAGATATTGCAGAAAAATTTTAAGTTGCCTATTTCTGGTACCACAATCCCTGAGTATCTTTGAAACATAGTCCTTAACTTACAATTCGTTTATTCTGGTTGAAGATTCATTTCCTTTATCAGATATTGTTTTAATAGAGTTTAACCTTGGCATGAATTTCCACTGAAGTGATTCATCCATTTAGCAGGCACACAATGCTCAGAGAAGCATTATGTTCACTTCTATTCGGCCACTGAGTTTATTCCAACATTGCATAGGCTTTCAAGACATGGTGAAAGGTGATGTTCACTTAAAGGTGGAGAGCAAACAAAAGAGTTTGAGCACACATTTCTAGGCTGAAAGCCCCCTTTGAATTTCTCATTTCTGGGCCTGGTATTTCTTTGATGGCCAAACGGGACATTACACTTGAACAGGTCCAAGCAACCAGTGGAATAGCAGCGTTTCTGAGCCCTGATGGACTGTATTATTTCAGATAGGTTCCACAAGGTGAATGCCACACAGATGATGACGTACAGATGAGTGACAAAATGAGAGACACTCCAGGTCAGAATGAAATTGGTTAGAGAAAGAAGGAAGTCTCAATTCAAGCTCAAAGAAAAAACGTTTAGCTACAAGATGCAAACTCTAAGCCACCAACAGAGATTTGCTTTAAGAAGAGCTGGCAGCTAAAAAACAGCAAATCCATGTGGGGCATTAGAGATGATCAAAGTTGGCCTCTAACTAGATAGGATCTGGGTAGAATGTTATTGGGACTGCTTCACAACAACAGAAGTTAAGACAGTTTGGCTGCAGACTGCAAGCCCAGAGGCACACTCCTGCACTGTAACATGGGCTGAATGGGCATGTCTGACTACTCAGTATTGGAGCGGATGCTACGCAGGTCTCACTGAGGCCTCCTTGAAATAATTGCTCCATTCAAAGACTCTCACCCCTACAGCCTCCCCCCCAAAAAACTTCACGTCTGGTTGCCATGAAACTCTGCTGGAAAGCTTTGAAGCATCAGGCATTCTCCCAGCCATTGGCTTGGCCTCTAGTTTGCAGAGCCCACAAGCCTTTTGTCTAATGTGTCTTTCTCCTGTAATTTTGTTTTGAAATACTAGCTTCCCCCCAAGAAAGCCACCCAGCTCTTTGCATCCAGCAATACCATGGAAACTCTTCCCTGACTCCCCCAACTATCACAGAGTGTCATTTTCAACTTCGTTATTTAAACTGGTGTCATTCAAGAAGAAAATTATTTCTATGTCAGGGTTTATACTGGAAAAAGCTAATTTGACTACAGTTTGAGATCTAGAACTACAACATAACCAGCCACGTCTTCCCTAACTGCTGTACAAAGACACGATTTTCAATAATCTAATGAGAAACAGATCAGAACTTCACCAGCACATTTCTAAGCCTGCAGATTCTTGATCTTATTAACATGGAGGAGGAGAGTCAATGACTCAGAGTCAAAGAACTCATTCATCTTCCTTGGCATGTGGGATACTAAACATTGTGGCTATTTAACATCTTTGATAGCTAGTATAACCATAGAATCATAGAACTGGAAGGGACCTCAAGAAGTCATCTAGTCCAGTCCCCTACACTCAAGGCAGGATTAAGTATTATCTAGACCATCCCTGACAGGTGTTTGTCCAACCTGCTCTTAAAAATCCCCAATGATGGAGATTTCACAACCTCCCTAAGCAATTTATTCCAGCATTTAACCACTCTGACAACTAGGAAGTTTTTCCTAATGTCCAACCTAAACCGCCCTTGCTGCAATTTAAGCCCATTGCTTCTTGTCCTATCCTCAGAAGTTAAGAACAACAAATTTTCTCCCTCATCCTTGTAACAACCTTTTATGTACTTGAAAACTGTTATGTCCCCTCTCAGTCTTCTCTTCTCCAGACTAAACAAACCCAATTTTTTCAATCTTCCCTCATAGGTCATGTTTTCTAGACCTTTAATCATTTTTGTTGCTCTTCTCTGGACTTTCTCCAATTTGTCCACATCTTTCCTGAAACGTGGCACCCAGAACTGGACACAATACTCCAGTTGAGGCCTAATCAGTGCAGAGTAGAGCAGAATTACTTCTCGGGTCTTACAATACTCCTGCTAATACATCCCAGAATGATTTTTTCGTTTTTTGCAACAGTGTTACACTGTTGACTCATATTTAGCTTGTGATCTCCTTCCTCGGCAGTCATTTCCCATTTTGTGTGTGTGCAACTGATTGTTCCTTCCTAAGTGGAATACTTTGCATTTGTCCTTATTGAGTTTCATCCTATTTACTTCAGACCATTTCTCCAGTTTGTCCAGATCATTTTGAATTTTAATCTTATCCTCCAAAGCACTTGATGGTACATACGCAGAGCCCGTATGCTTCCCTCCAGGGCTGAAGGCTCTCAGGGCACCATACATTCAGAGCATGCAAACCATGGGATCAGCCGGGGTGCAGAATGGACATGTGGCAGGGCATGATATGAGGAATCCCAGAGATCCTAGCCAGTAGAATGGAAAACTCTCCTTCCAGGCTGTTTGCACCACTTCCTCTGCCATTACGGCAGGCCCAATAGCCAGGGTGCCATTGGGTGCCAGCACCTGACCAGACTCTAGGGTTACTGAAGGAAGTTGTAGAAAACACACTGGAGTTAATGCTGACCTTGGCATCTTTAACTTCTGCAGGCATTTCCTGTGGGATTGGCTGCAGTTGTGGGTTTGGGAAGCAGGCTACATCCACCCTGGCCTCTGCCAACTTTTGCTGCACAGCTTTTATTTTGCAGAAGGGGATGGGGGAAGATGGCTGCACAGGGTTGAAGCATCCCACCATCATCTCCCTCTATGTGGCCCTATAGCTCTCTCCCCACTCTTTGCCACAGACAATGGGAGATGGGGATAGTGGATAGATGATGGAGCACACGAGCAGTGGGATTCTCCCTAAAAGACGAGAGGGCACTGTTTGTTTCCTTGGGTGTGGAGCCATCAGATATTGCCACCTCCTGGAGCAAACACCACGCTTCTTGGTACTATTTACAGGAACATTTCCACACAACATTTGACATTTTTATTAACCCTTGCAGTACTGAGCCATGCTTGTCCTGAATGAAAGGCACTATGAACTCTTCCTCTCATCTTTAGATCCGTGTCTCCCACCCTAATGCACTTCAAGCTTCCTCCATCTTCTTACTTGCTCCCCACAACACTGCATCACTGTGCTAGCACATGAGAAACAAAAAGTGAAAGCAGTTATGGAGAAGAGTCAACCTGACTGCCAAAAAAGTCCCACTTGATACAATTTCTTTCAGTCAAAGAATCTTAGATATCTTTGCTAAAATTAGTTTATCTGTGTAGTCTGACAATGTACCTTCAACAAAAAGAGTATGGCTGCAGTATATTTAGTTGGCCTCACTTCCCCTTGCCCACAACAATAAAGCTGCTGTACCAATGCCACTTTGGGCCACATTCTCCATTGGTGCCAATTGGCACAGCTCGTTTGTCTTCAGTGGAAGTACACTGATTTACACCAGCTGGGGATCTGACCCAACACACCGAAAATGTGGTAGACGCAAAATATATTGATGAGTATGACGTGTCAGTGCTATTCTTCTGTTGTGAAGTTGTAGAGGAACACTCACAGCTGTTAGATGGTAATGCTATCACAGCCATATCAACTTTTGTGCACAGACCTCTCCTTTGTGCACAAAAACCATTTCACGTTTATTGCCTGCTTGGGTGGTTTTAAGTCACTTGAGCCGTGACTTCTTGCTTGATGGCACCACCTGACGTTTGCAATAACCATGCCCTGAGTGTGCCGTACTGACCAGCATCTTTATAGCTGAGCTACACTATTTCCTTACCAGACCTTTTTTATGAACAGACTCTGACTTAGTAATACTCCTCGGTCAGCCTCTGTTTTTCATTGACCTGTAGATTAGCAGGGAAAATAAAATATGATAAGTTGAGGTTAAAATACCATGACACAGTGCACAGATTTACTAAGGAATAAACAAAGGCTAGAGCTTGCCTTTTATAGACGCACACCTCTCTGTGCCAGAGTCATATAATCTGCCCCTGCCAAAGCTTCATGACATACTCAGCATTTATGAGCCTGTGGAATCACCACCTCAATTAAATTTCATAACAAAAAACCAACAAAAAACCGCCACAGCATTTTAAGTACTGTACTAGGAGAGATTTTTCCATTACAAGAGGGCTACCATAGAGGGACCCACCGTGAAAGAACACAGTGATATTAAATGCAGAGGCTCTGCTACCCACCCAAGACGGCCTACAGGCGAATATTTATTATTTTCAGACACGTTTGAACCAGAACACCAGACATGAATGCGCCCAGAAGTTTTTTTGGAGGGAAATACTGGTCTTTGGGGATGGCCCAACTCTCTATAATACAGCAACTACAATCTCAGATCCAAAAACTGCCTGAGCTTTGTGAATGTTTGGATCTGGATCAGGACCGTGAGACAGTCAACCATTTCTGGTTATTTACACAGCCCCACAAGTGAGGGTGCACAACATGCTGTATCATATACATGGCTGCGTACCTGCTCCACACTGCTAAAGGCTCAATCCTGCCAACATTCACTACCAGGCATCATGCTGACTACGAGTAGCGAATCTCAGTGGGATTGCTCGCAGTAGCAAGCACAACATTCAGTGGTGAGTGTTGGCTGCTGGCGTGAGCCTTTACTCAGACCAGCTGGACACAGAAGACTCTACTCCAGATAGAGAGAGAAACCCACCGTTAGTGTAATAAATCATAATTCCCCGGAACACTCATATCTAAAGATCCAAGATAACTGGCTTTTCAATTGCCTTTGGGTTGAGAAGCACTTTTCCCCTCTGCATTAGTTGTAATAGACTCTAAAAAGCTTGGAATGAACTTTCCCCATCTATAGGTTTTACCCAATAGAGCCAACTGGCAACCCCTCCTTTTCCTGCCTCCTATCGCCACTGTGTTTTAGATGTAGATGAAGTTGAAGCTGTGGTTTTAGTTTAACTGTTTCCACTTTATCACATACAATATAAAGCTCATGCTCAAATAAACTGGTTAGTCTCTAAGGTGCCACAAGTACTCCTTTTCTTTTTGCGAATACAGACTAATACGGCTGCTACTCTGAAACCAATATAAATGTTGCCAATCCCTTGAGCTGCCTGAATTTTTGAGCGCAGGGACAGGATTCTCAGGAGATGCAAGTAACTTTACTTTCAAATATTTTTCCAGCTGTCCACGCAGTCTTTGGGGTCGCCACAGCCTACTGCCCAAGAGAATTGAGGTTTGGCCAGTCAGGAGGGCAAGTGGCAACAGGAAACAGGATCTGGCTGCCAGTGAGTTGGCACATTTCTTTGAGTACTTCTCAGTGCACCTTGGAGTTAGTGATTAAACAGAAGTCATTAGTCTGGGGTTATTGTAAAGTTGCATCAGGTTTGACTCAGCAGCTCACCAGGCAACAGCCCTATACCCTATGCCAGTGTGCCTCAACCTTTCCAGACTACTGTACCCCTTTTCAGGAGTCTGATTTGTAACACGTATCCCCAGTTTCACCTCACTTAAAAACTACGTACCTACAAAACCAGTCACAAAAGGGTCACAGCACACTATTACTGAAAAATTGCTTACTTTCTCATTTTACCGTATAATTATAAAATAAATCAATTGGAATATATTGTACTTACATTTCAGTGTATAGTATATAGAGCAGTATAAACAAGTCATTGTCTGTATGACATTTTAGTTTGTACTGCCTTTGCTAGGGCTTTTTATGTAGCCTGTTGTGAAGCTAGGCAAATATCGAGATGAGTTGACGTACCCCCTGGAAGACCTCTGCGTACCCCCAAGGGTATGCATACCACTGGTTGAGAACCACTGCCTTATGCCTTATCATTTCAACACACACTACCTACCCTGCAGTAAGGGTGCCTGCAAAATTACATAGAAAATGATCGCTGGATAACTTCTACTGCAAAGCTAGTGGAGAGACTACACAAAGTTCTGGGTGCAGAAGTACTAAAAATAATTCCTCTCTGGGTATTTCTTATTTAACTTCTCAATAAAGGTTAAGTGAATTGTAAAACACCAACATATCCTAGAACATTGAAGAATCTAGTAATCAAAAACACAATTTTAAGATATGCAGGCCACATTTTTTAACCTAAAAATCTTAGAGACTCTCCTGTTAAAGGTGAGCTGAGAAATGTTAAGTATATTTACACTCCCAAATCAGTAACCCAATATTGGCCCAAACCTATCATTACTGATGGATGGACTTTCTGTAATTGACTTCTATGCATGTCCGTTCAAGCCTGCGAGTAACGACCAGTCAAAGCCAGCACATGTTGTCTGAACTCTAACCATATCCCAGGGCAGTGCAGAGTCAGACTGGACACAAGCTCCACATTCAGCAGCTCAGGCTGTGCCCAGGCATGCGTAGACTTCAACCAAAAAAATTCCATTTTAGCAGGTTATTTGAAAGTTAATTCTTCTGTTGTTTACTCCCAAGCTGACATCCCAAATGCCTATTGAACACTGATCTTGTGGTAGCCCCTAGATCAGGGGTGGGCAAACTACGGCCCACGGGCCACATCCGGCCTGCCTGCCGTTTTAATCCAGCCCTTGAACTCAGGTGCTCCAGCCAGGGAGCAGGGTCATGGGCTGCTCCATGCAGCTACCGGAAGCAGTGACATGGCCCTGCTCCGGCTCCTATGCAGAGGGGCAGCCAGGGAGCTCCACTTGCACACTGCCCCCAACCCAAGCGCCACCCCCACAGCTCCCACTGGCCAGGAACTGCGGCCAATGGGAGCTGCAGGGGTGGCACTTGCAGATAGGGCAGTGCGCAAGGCCGCGACTCAGTGTAGGAGCTGGAGGGGAGATATGGCTGCTGCTTCTGGGAGCCGCTTGAGGTAAGTGCCACCCAGAGCCTACACCCTTGAGCCTCTCCCCGCGCCCCAATCCCCTGCCTCAGCCGATCCCCCTCTCGCCCTCAGAATCCCTCGGTCCCAGCCGGGAGCACCCTCCTACACCCCAAACTCCTCAACCCCAGCCCCACCCCAGAGCCTGCACCCCCAGCCAGAGTCCTCAACCCCCCGCTCCTCCACCACAGCCCGGAGCCCCCTCCCACACCTTGAACTCCTCATTTCTGGCCCCACCTCAGAGCCCACACCTCCAACCAGGGTCCTCACTCCCGACCGCACCCCAACCCCAATTTCATGACCATTCATGGCCCACCATACAATTTCTATTCCCAGATGTGGCCCTCAGGCCAAAAAGTTTGCCCACCCTCGCCCTAGATTCTCCAATCAGAAATTCGGCCTGTGATGAAGTGGGACTGTTCTTAATGTTTCCTCTGAATACTGTAGGGGTGCCTCAGTTTCCCCCTCGGCATTTCTTAAGTCTCTAGGTGGTGGGATAAGGGGGTGTAATTGTTGCAGAGCAAAGGGCCAATGTACATAAATGGCGACACACTGTCTCCTGGCAACTGATGGCCTGGGTCCTTCCCCCTGCAAGGTGATAGCTAAAGGGTTGGAGAACAAAGGAATCAGGTGACCTCCTGGCCCGGGAAAGGGACAAAGCCCAGAGGAGGAGGGGCTGGAGGGGGAGTCAGTTGGGGGCTGGCTGGGGACGAGGAGCGAAGTGCAGACGTGGTTGTCTGGCTCACTGCCCCCAAAAATGGAGCCGGCTCAGGGGTCCTGTTCTCTGTACCTACAAGCTCTGTTTTAGACTGTGTTCCTGTCATCTAATAAACCTCTGTTTTACTGTCTGGCTAAGAGTCATGTCTGACTGCGGAGTTGGGGTGCAGGACCCTCTGGCTTCCCCAGGACCCCGCCTGGGCGGACTCACTGTGGGAAGTGCACAGTGGGGCAGGGGATGCTGATTGCTCCAAGGTTAGACCCAGGAAGGTGGAAGCCATGTGAGCTTCTTGCCCTGAAGACAATCTGCTCACAGAGAGGAGACTTCACCAGAGTCCTGCCTGGCTTCGTAGGGAGCAGTTCCAGAGCATCGCCCAGGGATTCCGTGACACGGCCCCATTGTGCTCGATACTGTAAGAACTTACAATCTAGGTACAGGAAACGACACAGGCAGACAGGGGGCGCACAAGGCAACAGTGACAGTTAGAATGTGTAATAAGCACTGGTCATAGCACACTGGGTGCCTGGCAAAGAACTTCCCTCCTAAGCACTTCCAGAGCATTCAGCTCTTGCAGGGGAGAAGAGATTCAGACTTTAAGTAAGGAAGGGGAGGGACTGTTCTTCAGATGCAGTGCTACCCAGTGCATTTGTAGAGCCACATTCTGCATGTATGTAGACACATGCATCTCCATCTGAGGCAAACAGAAATTACCTGTGCACATCCAAGGGCCAGAATTTGGCCTGTAGCACTGAAGTCTTCATGTGAACCTTGTTATTGAACTAGGACCTCGAGCAGTTTTTATTTCCCCACTTAAAATTCCCCTTTACGTTTCCAAACCAGTTGCTGACGAGACCCAAGGATCAATACAGTGGGCCAGATCTTCAACTGATGTAAACGGGCATAACTCCATTCAAGTCAATTTGCCTTCAATGGAGCTGTATCCATTTATACCAGCTGAGGAGCTGCCCAAGTCCCTTTAACACAAAGGCCATTGGTCTGATTTGGAAAGTTATATTCCCCACAAATTATTGGCATTGGTATGAAAACCCCAACCAAGTGTCCACACAGGCTATGCCCCAGAACTTACCATCCCCAGCACGCGCACACGGAAGAACCTAACCCATTCTCCTCCATATTTTTTCTTCAGCGTAATGGTCCAGAATAGATTTTCCAGAGCTGGAGAGGAGGAGTGGTTTGGCCTGGAAGCTGGTCCTGTGTTATCCAAATCCCCAAAGCTGGGGAGTACCGCACGTGCTGTATTCAAAGAGGAAGCATGAATACAAACAAACAATTGTCCGCTATATTTACACCAAGTGGATCAGGTTGCTGGCCTCCACAGTAACAAACGAGAAGTATTTGACACCAGCTAATGCCAGACAAAGCGTGTTGCTGATCTCTGGATGGTCATCGTGCCTCCAAAACAACAGTTGCCTCAACTTACCCCATTGCATTCTCCGTCCAATTAACTTTTTAACCTTCAGCCCAAGTTGCATAAGGGCTCTAGAGAGCTTAGCAAGAGATTAGGTTTAAATACCTTGTTATTTTTATCATCATCCTGCTAGTGTATCTTCCCACTACAACAACTAGGATGGTCTTTGTAAGGAAGAGCTCAATAACCTTATCTGGAATATAATGGACCCAAACTTCAAATTTTGTGTCTGTTTTTGTGTGTGCAAATAATGGCGCTCCTGAATGATGTTTGGTCCATTTAATAGTCATTCAAGTACTATGCCCCTGATTGTGCCCTCACATCAGGTGGTTACACACCAAAGCATTATTCAAATGCTCCTAATATGTACTTGCCGTTATCTCTGGGTGTAAAAACATAGGCACCAAACTGGAGGCTGAGCTGAGGTCCTTCAGAAAGCAAGGGTCAACTTGTTAAACAGAAGGACATGCTACCACCCTTCAGCGGCCATGTTTCACTCAGGTTCCTTCACTGTGGAACATTACATATGGAGTAATAACAGATTTGATTTGTACAGCACCTCTGCAAAGCTATCAGTCTAAGGGGCATGGATGGGTCCCATTGCTGGATTATCCGAGTGCCTCACAGTCTTTCATGTGTTTATCCCAAACTGCTCCGTGAGGTAGGGAAGTGCTATATTCCATTTTACAGAGGGGAACTGAGGCATGAGACTTAGCGATTTGCCCAAGGTCACACAGGAAGTCTGGCAGAGCAGGGAATTGAACCTGGGTCTCCCAAATCCCAAGTGCGCATCCTAACCATTGACCCATCCTTGCTATAAGGACCCCAATTCTATCACCATTCAAAACGGTGAGAATTTTGACACTGACTTCAACTGCAACAGCACAAGTCTCTGAGAGAAGGCAAGAAAAGTCTTCAGTGTTCCCAGAAATCAGTGCTAGAAAGTGGATATATTTTTTTGTTTTGGTGATTCTAAATATTCTCCGGCACCATGCCAAATGCATGCATGCATGCATGCACACACACACGCACACAGTGAAAGAATGACAGGAATTGCATGGGAGAATTTATTGCTGTATTGACGTCATGTACAGTACTTTGATAGGATGTTATTCAGAACAGGCTCTCCAGGCTGGGAAAACCAAAAGAATGCAATCTTTCTCTTCCAACCAGGGGGGCCCTGAAACCACTTGGGGTGAACATTCTTGACAGAGAATACATTATACAATCCCGATTAATAAAACAATAATTTATGCTTCATCAGTGCCTTCCATTCATGCTAACATGCTTCACAAACCAGTGTTTATGAGAGAGAAGAACTACTTCAAGTGGCTGTGTGTCAAAAATGGGTGAAGAAGCAACACTACCCAGTAGTTTAGGAAAGGAAGTGAAGACTGCGACCTCCAGTTGAAATGGCTGTGGGAATTTATAATGTAATTACTCAAAGTGGAGTTTGGCTACAAGACTGAGGCCGACACCCATCCTTGCAAAAGAGAGTACCATGATTGCTGTAGTTACTACAAGTGGGCAGGATCTCAATTTTATGCGTCATCCAAAGAGTGAGCCCCTCCAACACTGCAGGATCTTCCACATCCTGTGATGGCACCATTTCCCCCCTTAGCAAGCTTTTTGGGACATGACCTTAAGCCTTCTCTTTGGAGAGCATCTATGCAGCATGGCCACGACTGGAAATCACTGTACCTTGAAGCAGTGCCACCTGCTGAATCACTGGGGTGATACACTTCTGAATTCATGCTGTAACTATTATTTACTGCCTGTTGCTTTTGCCTCTCCTTCTCTTGCCAGTAGCTGCCAGCTAAGCATTGCATTTGCAAGCCGGAAAGGAGACTTGGTGGGAATGAGTGTTTTCCTGTGGATGGGACCCTGCTATTGTAATTTGCATGGTCTGACTGAAGAGATACGGCCAGAGGCATCCTCCTTTCTTCTCCAGAGATAGTAAAGAGCCATTCCTGCCCCTTCAGCTATAAAGCACATCCACCATTGCAGATGCCCTCCACATGTGTGTGAAAGCCCTGCAGGTGACCATGCGGAGCTGTACAGCTGCTGCACAGAGTGAGGCAGCATGTTCTGGGGAGACTGCTATCCCAGACTGTTTATTGCTGTTTATCATCCAGGTGGCTGTGCATTGCCCTTGGCTTGGGAGCTGCCTGGATGGTATCTGAGATTTCTGTGCTGGTGCAAGGCTGGAACTGGGTATTTCCCATCACTCTTTTTGTTCCCAGTCAGATTTGCATCAAGGCTGAACCAGCCAGATGCCTTAAAAAAATCACAGCACAAAGCATTACAGCAAATGCCCATCAGACTCTCCACTGCACGTAAGTGTATGTCCCAGTTGACAGGTTAAAAAAACTGTAGGCAGGCAATCCGTGGATCCCTTCTGGGTGATGGGGGACTGTCAGGTAACTCACTATAGGAAGAGGTATTAATACATTCCAGTGGTCACTGCTGTGCTGACTTCAGGTAAAGCAATATGGATGAGCCTTGTTGGTGATTCATTAGTGGAGCTAAATGGACCCAGGAGAATTTGGTTCCTGGAGATGACACAAACTGGGTACCATTGGGTCCAATTGTAAGAGTTTTCAGTGTGCCAACCCAGACCTTCATCTGGGACGCTTGACTTCTCCTCAGGCACCTTCCACTCCCACGCCTACGCCTTCCCCAGGGTCTGGAGAAACCATCTTCATCTTACGGAGGAAGCTCCAACAGCCTGAAAGCTCCTCTCCAGCTGTGTTCTGGGGCCCAGAATCTCCATGGAGACCCAGCTGGCCACTCCCCACCATTGGCTAGCCAGGAGGGGGATCTGTGGTGAATGCCTCCCCAGTTTGGTCAGCGTGTTCTGAGGGGCAGGAAACACCTGCTTCCTGCAGAACAGAAAGGGCAAGGAAACTCATTAACCTCTTACGCTGACTGGCTGTTAGAGAGGGACAAAGAACCACACTCTGACACGGAGGTTACAGAAACCCTCTGCTCACTCAGAGATAGTACTGCCCCCCAAGGAAGGAAACTACATTAGTTTCCCACACCCTTTCACCCTGAAGTGCTGAAATGTGGCTGAATAGTCCCAAGAGCAGTGTAAGGAGGGAATGGAGCCAAAGAATACTCACCTAATGCCACTCAGTCCATGGAGGAAACCCACTGAGGGGTTTCCTCCTCCTTCTTCCGAAGGACCTGGCCACTGTGAGAGTCAGGGATGGGCCTTGGATCTGATCCAGCCTGGCATTCACATCTTAGGAGGCATCCAATGGCAGTGTGTCTCCCAGATGCATTGCTAGGGTGGGGGCCTCAGAACCTGTGGGATTGGGAACAAAGCTCCAGTAAAGTTAGGACATGCTCCCCATGAACCTCATCCTCACAGGCGCGTTGAGTATGAGTTTCCCAGTCAGAACCTCATGTGGGGCCTCATAGCCCTTCCCCCTGCTCTGGTGGGAGAACAAATCATGGACCTCCCTGATCAAAAATCTTCATACCAATACTCGTTCACACCAATAATACAAAGAAGGGATATTCTCTGTAATGCTAATAGGGATCCGCGGGGAACTGCCATCATATAAGTAGTAAACAATAAATAGCTACAGAACATCTGGCTGCTATTAGTAAACCAAATATCCATTTATTTTTAAACTAAGCATCCCTTTTACAGAAACACAATGAAATAACTAAGGGATCAGTTAGGAGCCAAGACTCTGGGAGCTTTTCTGTGTCTCCCACCTTATTTTTCCCCCAAAGGGTTTGTTACGGAGCAGACCCAGCAGATATATTTGGGATCTGCTTTTCCCTGCACCCTCTCCAGCAGTCATCTATACGCCTTCTTTGTATAAAACACTCACTCCAGCATGCCTTAAAGAACCACAGAAAAAATTATATAAAGAAACATGTGCACGAGTGAGCTCACCACATTAGATTATAAAGTAACAGCAAGTTGTGTGCTGTGCTTATGATCTACACATACATATTACCATGTGTATGTCTAATTTGTAATTGCAATAGCTGGATAATAGAAAGCAAATCCAGTCTGATTTCATTTTACCTTCCATTCCTACCCAGTGGAGCTGGTCAAACTTTTTCAAATTTCAACAAAATCTCAAAAATCAGTAGGAAGTCAGACAAAATATGGCAATTTTTTCATGTATGTTACCACCAGCTGGCTTTACATTTTTTTAAATGTCAAAACTGACCAAAAGTTTTCAAATATCATAGTTCCATATTCCAAAAAAGGAAAGTTTTTGAAAAAACATTGTGAACTGCCTCCCCCATCAAGTAGCTCTTGTACTCACACTTTCAGTTTTCCAACATTTATCATCTTTAATTTCCTCAGAAACCCACTGAACCCTTGAACTGCCAAAAGCACCTTCTACGAGCCATTTGGAATGATATATTACTGTATGCCTTTTGAGAGACAAGGTGGAGAGGGAATATCTTTTATTGGACCAATTTCTGCTGGTGAGAGAGAGAAGCTTTCAAGCTATACAGAGCTCTTCTTCAGGGCTTGGAAAGGTACCAGAATAACTCCACGTGGCTTGAAAGCTAGTCTCTCTCACCAACAGAAGCTGGTCCAATAAAAGATATTACCTCACCCACCCTCTCTCTCTCTAATATCCTGGGACCAACACGGATACGACAACACTGCATACAAGAGTGTATGCCGTTCGATCAGGCAGATTGCTCCTCTTGGAGGAACTCTCCTTTCTTAACACACAAGATTTCACAATGTGGAGATTTACTGATGAAGGGACTCTGGACACCAGGGTTAATGAGAGGATGAATGATGACAACTTTCACTACAAAAACTGCAAAGCAATCCAGGGCCTCTGATCATTCAGCGATGAAAACATGCCATTGTTTGCAGCAAGCTTTAAAAAGAGTTACATTAGTTGCCAGCAAATGTGAAACAAACAAGTTTTAAGCTAAATATCAAGGGAACACACTTATTACATGAGTGGGTGTGAATTTCACAGAACTCATATATGTTCTTCTGAAGGCCTTTTTCTGTTTCCTTTTCAAACAATCCTCATCTCTTTAAAGCTGTCTGACATCTCTGAAGACTGAAAACAGAGCTCCCTAATGTAAATTTAGCAGCAGCTCTGGAATGTTACCATGATGCAAATACCTCCTCTGCAACCAGACAGAGACTATGAAGAGAAATAACCTAATAAGGTACTGCTTAGGGAACCAGAGTGTCTTGGATGATATATGCTGCCAGCGTAATGCAAGTTTTCAGCATTGTGCTCACTATGCAGATTACAATAGAGAATCTTTTACATCCAGCTGATCACTCTGAATTTTCAATACAAAATTAGTAAGTGGGCTCTATTTGTACTGAAGTGGCTCAGAATGACTTAAAAGGTGTCAGACCGATGATCAGATGGCTGTAGAAAGTCCTATGTCAGAAAGCACCGTGAAAGGTTACCCATCTGTGTCTATGGACGTGTTAGAGAAGGTGTTCTACTTAAGGAAAAACTATGGTATAAAAAGTGAAGAAGAGAATAGAGGAGATTATTGATTGTGAACTCAGTCTACATGACTAACCTATACAAGGGTAAAAAAAAAAAATATCAAAAATGAATTTCATTTCTCAAACTTGCAAAACTGGCACAAAAAATTTACCATCTTAGGCCTAACGTGTATTTACTGGCCTTCATCATGGTGATGGACAATGAAAAGAACTCAGGAAAGGTTATTTCTGAAAAAAAAGGTAAAATACCCTTTAGCCAAATAGAAATGTATAAAGCGTGGTTCACGGTACCTAGGAGTTTGGATCTGTGACCCTTCTGTTAACTATTCTGTATCTATGACTGCAGCAACAGCCACTTCTCAACCAGTGCAAGGGTGTCCCGGCTGGTCAACCACAGAGGGATCTGGAAAGTGCTGAAAGAGGGAAGTCTCTGAGAAAGCAGGATAAGCGAAGCCAGATGGAATATGCAGGATCTTGTTTGCTCAGGAGACCAAGCATAAGAAAGGCTGTAGTGTCTGCTTTAGAATTGCAGTACTACAGCTCTTGCCAAGTAGCAACAGGCAAGACAGATGATCTTGGATGTCTCTGAAAAGCAACACTACGCACACGTACTATATCTACACACAAATGCAAAAAGTAAAAGGGGAATGAAAAATGTCAATCTACCTAGGTTAAGCCATGAGGTAGAGCAGAAAGAGGGAGTTCAGAGAAGGGCAACAAGAATGACTACAAGCATGGTGAAACTTCTGTATGAAGGGAGACCAACAAGTGAGACTGGCAGGAGAGGAGGTAGCCAAGGGGAGACATGAAAAAATACAGAAATAGGAATGGTGTAGAGGAGATAAATCAAATACTTGTTGCCATCTCTCAGGTCAAAGAACAAGGAAACATTCAAGAAAGTGGAAGGGCAAGTACATATTAACTGATAAAAGGAAATGCTTTACAGCATGTATAATTTACCTGTGGAAGACACTGGTTTAGTAAACGACAGAGAAGCCAATAGCTTAGCAAAAGGAAGAGGTTTAACTTGTGTGTGGATAAAGAAAACATTCAAAGTGACATTCCATAGGAGGTGAACAAATCACAAGGGACATAAAACCTCAGGCTTCAGCTCAGAAGCCAACCGCTAACTGATGGGGGTTTGGAAAATCCTTTGCATAGCGGAAATTCTTCCTCATTTGTCCATTACAGAGCTTCTTGCACTTTCCTCTCCAAGCATCTGTTAATGGCTACTGCTGGAGATAAGATATTGGACTGTATAGACCAGTGGTCTGATCCCACACAGCACTGTCTAATGTTCAGCAACAAAAAAATAGTGGCAGATTTCTCTCTGGATCTGAAAGTGGTATGTTTTTCTCCTAAAAATTACACAGCCCTTATTTTTTCCTGTTTCTAGAGAGTAAACTGGATTGAGGGAGCAAACTGATTTCTGAAGCTCCCCAGTGTGGTTCAAGTGAAAATTTAGGTTTAACTGCTTTCTCTGCACAGATTCCAAGTGTGTTACGTCCTGGTCTTCTAATCCTCTATGAGCTTAGTGTGTCATATGTGAAGAATGGACTCTCTGAACTTATAACAAAGTACAGCATTAGGAAGTAGCACGCCTAGACTAAGGGCTAGCCTGCACTGGAAAAGCTGGCTGGGATAGCAATAGCTGCAAATCCTCCTTGGAAAGAAACAGCTTTTACTGGCATAAATGTGCTTTTGCTGATATAGCTTAAACCAGTTTTCCCTGAATGGAGTGAGATACACTGGCAAAATGTTATGTTGTTATGCTGGCAAAAGACTTTTTTTGTTGTTGCCAGCATAACAATCTACTCTAGGGCTACTGCCAGAGTAGAAAAGTTGCTAATAATAGTAAAATCACACCACTAACCAATGTAATTACACCACAGAAGACCTGGCCTAAGCAAATGGCAACGTTTTAACAGAGAAACAAGCACTAGAAATAGACTCAAGCCTCAATTTCATTGGTGACACTAGGGTTTTGGTGAAGGCTCATCTTTAATTAACTGCTCTGCAATGATCTTGTAAGTAGAGCTCAAGTAAACTAATGGCACTAGGATATCTATGACCATTATCTCAAGCAGATTTGTCCTCTGAGCATTCTGTCTTCTAGCAGGGGCGGTGAGTTATATGGGCCTGTGGTGCCCGGGCTCCAGCAATATTCAGGGCCCGGTGGCCTGGCTCCAACAATGTTTGGGACCGGGTCTCTCCCTCAGTCCCCCTGCTGCCCCCCAGCCCCACCTGCTGCCCCCGCACACCTCCCCCGGGCCCCAGAGCATCCCTGCCTGCAGCTCCGCCCTGCGCTCAGCTCTGCTGGCTCCCGGCATCAACTGCCGCCGCAGGGTCCTACTACCCCCCCATCCACTAGTGCCAGGGCAGGCTGACACTGCCCCTGCCCTTCCACCTCAGACCCTTCCTTTTTCCAGCGGGACCCTCCACCAGCACAGGGCCCCCCCCCACCTGCAGTCACCGCTGGGCAAGGGGCAGCCCAAACCTCACCCCCAGTGAGGGGCAGCAGCAGGGGAGGAGGCGCACATGTGAAGACAGCCCCGCCCCCAGCACCCACCATAGGGGAGACGAGGGGGCTTCCTGGACCTGAGAGGGACCCTAGAGCACATGCAGTGGCAGTGGTGCGAGGTGAGTGTGCTGCTGTGGGGAGCGGGGGGCCCCTCCCCCGGAGCTTGCTGCTGCCAGCTGGGGGAGGGCTGGGGGAGGAGTCCTCTCTGGCCCCAGTCCCTGGGCAGCCTGCAGGCACCCCAAACTCCTCATCCCCAGCCCTGCCTCACCTCAGAGCCCACACCCCCCTGCACCCCAACCCTCTGCCCTAGCCCTGAGCCCCCTCCTGCATTGTGAACCCCTCATCACCAGGCACACCCCACAGCCCTCACCCCTGCACCCCAACCCTCTGCCTGAGTCCCTCCCACCACCCCAAACCCCTCATCACCAGCCCCACCCCAGAGCCCTCACATTTTAACATTATTTTTAAAAAAAATCTATATTGGCTTACAAGGTGGGGGGGGTTGGGGTCAGGACTTGGACCTGTTCTGGGCACCACCAAAATTGTACAAACCTGCCGCCCCTGTCTTCTAGGTGCTAAAGATAAGTTAACTCATCCTCAGAGACACTCACTTCCCTGGGAAAATGATGGAGCGAGGAGTAGATTTCAGTCACATAGCAAGACTATGTGTGAGCCTGTGACAGATTCCAGGAATCCTGACTCCTAATCCTGTTCTTTAACCACTAGATGATGCTCCTTCTAACACACACAATGCTTGTTCGTTGTTGATTACCTGTGCAGGTAAATTACTCTGTGAGCAACTAGTTAAAGGGCATGTTAAAATTAAAATATATTAAAAAGAGAAATTCCTTTGGCTGTGGTTACAGCCAACTCCTTGGACTAATAAAGCTGACAGAAAGATTACAATTTTGTTTACTTTTTACCATTAATGCTGTTTAATTCTGTGCTTCACCTTGCTTCAACTATGAAAAGCACATTGGTCAGCTTTGCTTTTGTTTGTACTCAGTTTTAGAGAGGCAAGGTGGGTGAGGTCACGTCTTTTATTGGACCAACTTCTGTTGGTGAAAGAGACAAGCTTCCGAGCTCTTCTTCAGGTCTGGCAAAAGTACTCAGAAGGTATAGCTACATTGCAGTTAAACACCCACAGCTGCCCATATCAACTGACTTGAGCTTGTGGGGCTTGAGCTATGGGGCTGTGTAACTGCAGTGTAGACGTCTGGGCTTGTGCTGGAGCCTGGGTTCTTGTACCCTGGAGGGGGCAGAGTTCCAGAGCCATGCCACAGGTCTTTTCTTCCAGTGTTGACGGCTCCCCAGTGAACACTCCTTCTTGGTAGTGCCTTTATGTGGTTTAGCTTAATCCACTTTCGAAGAACCAGGCAGTGAAATTGACTATTTAGCTGTCACACTGTAGCTAAACCACATAAAGGCACTTTTAGTGCCAAGAAGGCGCGTTCACTGGGGAGCTAGTACACAATAATTGTGCTTTAAATTCACACCCTAGCTTATTTTGCAGTAGCTTCCCCCTGTAGACAAGCCCTAAGTGAAGGCTTCCATTCTTACTTGAAATTTTGTAGGATGAAAGCGTAGGGACACTTTCTGCTTAGCACAAGTGACAATGAATATAAGGTTTTTTGGCATACAAAGTCAGGGCCATAAATTCTACTCAGGTCTTTGTAGTTTTATTTCCCAACATTTGCTGAATTCTTCCCACTTTCCATGATTTATTTAGAAGTTTAGATTTCTTTAAGCAACACTTGTAAAAAAAAAACAAAACAACAACAAAACCCCCCAATATGCAATATATTATTTTATATTAAGCTACATTTTTAAACCCGTGCACCCTCAGGTCTTTTGCTCTCATATGCAACCCATCAGAACGATGGACATTTTAACCAGAAATTATTTCATAAGCATTTTCAGAATCATGTAAATGAATTCTCTCTGTCTCTATGGTACTAGGTCTCTATATAGTACTGCAGTCACCAGGCAAGTATTTCCAGTTTTACATTTTGCCCAATGAAAGTTACTGCACAAGAATCATAGTGTGGTAGGGTGGATTGCTTGCAAAGAGTTAAATGGCAGTCACCCTACAGCAAGAGAAGGATCAGCTGGGGTATCGGAAGTGGGAAGCTGAATGTGGCTCTCTAGTTCACACAAGTGTTACAGAAGCACAGCCTACACTTTAAAGGGGTTCCCTGTGTGACCAGGTTACACAGTTTGCCTGAAATGTTCCAGGGGAAGGAGATGGGACTTGAGAATCCACAGTGAAGTCCTGCCAACAGCTGCTTTACATCTTAGCATGACCTTGTCAGCTAAGAGATGTTCAGCGACAACCAAGTGGTCACCTAGTGACTACATTACACCCTTGCTATAATGAACCCCTGGGGATCCAAGCTATTTGTTCGGTATGGCTAGGGGTTCGTTACAGCGAGAGAGACAAGGGGACAGCTCCTCCAGCCCTGGGACCACCACTGGCAGCAGAAAGTGATCCTCTGGCTCCAGGGCAGCAGCAGGGAGAGAGAGCTCCCCCGGCCCCAGCCCCGCGGCAGGAGCTTACAGTACACTCCTCCAGCCCCGGGGCCAGAGGAGCACTCTGCCCCAGTGGCAATCCCGGGGCTAGAGGAGCTCTCAGCCCTGGCCCCCTCCCATGCAGCCCTGGTGCCGGAAGAGTTTTCAACCCCCCTGTGCAGCCCTGAGGTTGGAGAGGCTCTCAGCCCCCCACCACAGTGGGCGGGTATAGAGGTGGGATCCAGGGACCACATTCACTATAGCACAAACTTTGCTATTGCGAAGGGCGTTATAGCAAGGGTCTACTGCGTCTCAGCTACTTCTCTTCAACCAGTCTCTCCACACGGAACTCTTCCACTGACATCTATGGAGGGGTCTGCTGCTAACTCATTCAAAAAACAGATCTTCTGAACATCTTGAAGAACTCTCAGCCTGTGGCTTCATTTTCCAGACTAAACTGAATATAAGCCTAGGCGTTGGCCTATGCCCTTGGGAAGCACTTCACTGAAGAGTTTATAGAAGTAGTCATTGGATGAAGGATGTTTGTGTGTAAAGACGATGCAACAGCTGATTCACATGCAGGAAGTACGGGGAGTTGAGCAGAGTTTCATCTGAACTGATAAAACCTGGAGTCAGCACTTAGTTTGTCTATGAAGAATAAAATTTCAAAACCAGAATGACCCCTTTAAATTCTCGCTCTTTGTGGAACTTTCCTTACATGTAAGAACGAGTGATCTTTGGCACTGCTGTTTGAGGGAGTGCTCCGCAGCAGCTCATACTTCTCTAGCTGGAAGAACGACAAGGAATTAGAAGCACTGGGGCGATTCAGCATCAGAGAACCACCACTCCCTTCAATCATGTGCTGCTTGCAGGTTGTAATGCGGCAGATCGCTCAGGCTGAAGCCCATGTGTCTGCATTACTATCGTTACCCATACCAGGTAGATTAAAGCTAACGGGAGCATGCCTACCCATAATCACACCTTCGTTTGCAGTGTAGACATACCCTTAGGCTATGTCTAACCTACGAGCTAAGGATGTGATTTCTCCCTGCTTACGTACACAGCTGGATGGGAGCTTGTGAGAGGCTAGATAGCTGCGCGGCTGCGGTAGCATGGGTAGGAGCAATGGATGCACAGTTTGGCTGTGCTGAGCAGAGACCTGCCTGAAACGAGGGGGTATGTACGTGGCACGGCTGTGCCTCTGCTGCTTCTACCTATGCAACTTTGGCGATACTGCTATTTATACTCATGCTAGCTCTGAAGCCCAGGGAGGAGGTGGGCTTCATACCCTGAGCCCAAACATCGATGCAGCTATTTTTAGTGCAATCATGAGCCCTGCAAGCCTGAGTCTGTGGACCTGGGTTCTGGGACTCTCTGCTGTGGGTTCCTGCTTGCCATGTAGACATACTTTTAGTTTCCATTCGTTACACAGCTCTTGTTCCTCTCCTCCTCTTCACTTTAGACATTGGGGCAAAAGCAGTACATGTTGCCTGACAATCCTGCGGCTGTGTAGTACAGCAGTACTAGAATCTCATTGCTTTTTAGCACGAGCCTTAGGAATAAGGGTTGGCTGAGGATGCTGAATAACTGGGTTTGTGATTAAATGTGCTTTTTGAAACTCAGTAGTCTACAGCAGACTACTTCAGGGACAGAATCACCATGTGTTCACATCCACCTCCGCAACAGCTGATTTACAGTCATGTTGATTTACAATCCTCTCAAGTGAATTCACGTTAACTGTGCTTACATTGGATGAAAATTCCCGTTCCTCTGTCATTGCTGAAACTTTAAGAATAGCAGATTCTAAAACCAGAGGAAACATTTGAGAAATTTGCTCCCATGTAGTGAACCAAACAAATACCAGACATTTTTTGGATGTCTGTTATTGCAGAGACCAGCCAGGAATGAGTTATTTCTCCTGAGTTATTCAGCTGTGAAAGTTCTAAGAAATGAAGTCATGGCTTTCAACACACTTTGGTTACCACGTGTTTCTCTTTGCTCTCTAAAGGTGGCCTTGTGTATATGAAAAATGAGAAAGTCTCCACAACCTTTACCCACTTGTCTGTAAGATCAAAGGCCTTGTGCAATGAAAGCTTATCTCATTTGAAACATAACCCCTTTCTCTATAATTCAGCAACCTAACTCCTCCTTCACCACCACTTTTGTGTCATTTTAGCCCCATGTTCCCACTGCAACACCCATGGAATTATGATACAAGACCAGACCATGAGGCTCCTATATTACTCAAGCATTCTGCTCAGTTGCAAATGTTCACATTGTACATACTCACTGTTTGATTCTGATAGACCACTGCCCAGTTCTTTCTTGGAAGTAAAGTCCTGAAATGCATCTGTAACTTTGCATGTTTAGCTAGCTGGCACTATTTAATCTTCTTTATATGTTAAGAAATTTTTAGGCAGTTAATAAGTAGCCTGAAATTCCTTTGGATTGTGGCTTGTTCTAGAATTTGCTGGCTATATGGGAATCCAAGCCACAGCACTGGGTTCAATCTATTTACAATCTAAACAAACAAGGCAGACACAGATTGGGGGACAGGGTATAACACGTAACTAGCAAGCTGAATGGGCTCCAATCCCTTCTGGAATCAGTCTACTGGCATCTGAGTGTGTTTACAGCACTTGTTGTACCTTGCTATGGCAGAAATAGATGTTTTCAGACCTAGAAGCAGAATAAAAATGGTGTCCTGCACTGGCTATTTCTACTAAGGTAAAACTTAAGAGCTCCTCTTTGCATCTAGCCTGTACCACCTTCTTTTCAGGTGGTGAGGATTTAGCCAAACCAAATGAAGAGTGATCTCCTGTGACATATGAGAATAAAAAATTAACCTTGGTAACGAGTGACCCCATAGTAAGAACTATCAACATACCCTCATGGAATATGCAGTAAGATTTGCACCTTCTGAAAGATACCAGAGACCATTTCAAAACAAGGAGGAAAGAGAGACCAAGCAGCTTTCTTTATGGTTCAAATAGATGGGATGTGAGAGTTCGAGGTAGCGAAGATACTTCTGATACCTGGTTAGAATAGACTACTCCCTAAGGAGTATTGATACCATTGTGTGATCACTGGAGACTTTTGAGAGTTGGCTCCTAAGCCAAAGGACAAGCAGTACTGTAAGAAAGCCAGCAGAGCTGGATACCTGGTTTCCTGGGTCAGATCTTCCTATCTTGGCATTACGAAGATTTTTGTCCATGTTTTTCCTATACGAAAATATGTCCTCTGCAATACAAGAAGCAATGAGATATGTCACTGCTCCAGCTGGTCAAAATGGGCACAGAAACTTTTTTAATTTAACTAAATCTCCTCCAAGACAAAAAGAAACACAGATTCAAAGAAGTTTTGGGAAAACATTTGTGCTGTGATTAAAAGCAAAGGCTCTTCTAATTCATGTGTTTGAGACCTATTTCACAGGTTGCTGAGACTAGTTTAAGCAGACCTCAATATATTGAGTATGTTAATGAGGAAAAGGTTTAAGATATGTAGATGTGACTATTCAGTGACAGCAATAGTTCTATTTACTTACCATACACACAGGAGGGCCAAATTATGCTCCCAATGGGAAGATAGCATGAGTAAAGTGAGCAGGACATGGGGCTGACCCTGCTTCCACTGAGTTCATTGATTTCTAGTGCAGTGATCAGGATTTGACTGCAATTTGTAACAGATGCAGTTCCTGCATTTGTGGATAAAATGTAAACATAAAATCTGCTGCTTCTCCTCTCTCCCACAGACACGGACATTTTTGGATCCCTGCACCTGAACGTCTATCAGTAGCTTGAAAGCCTTCCAAACACATACCCACTTACAAAGGAAGAAAGCTGACCAAACGCAGATAAACCCAGAGAAATGGAGGTTCCACCAGAAACATAAATAAATGATACTAAACACTGAGCTGAACTTCCAAAACCCACACAAGGCAAATGTTCACCCTTGGGCTTGAAAAGATTTCTTTTTTTAAGCCCAGTTTGTTTCCAATGCTTCTCTGCCTTAGGTCATACCTTGAATGTTCTCACAAAGACTGGATTTCTTGGACACACTGAGTGCCAAATCCTGCAGTCCTCAGCTGTTATTTAAACAATACGTTTCTGCAATAAGGGCTGAAGGGTTTGGCTGAAGGTTAAACATTTAGTATCCACTCAAGCATTACACCGACAGGTCAGAGTTGGGATGAGATGACTAAATGCCACCTATTTCATACAACTCACAACCTATGCAGGGAATGAAAAAGGCCAAAACAAACCCTTTGATTAGCCACAGAGAAACTGTCCCAGCATCTTTTTCAAAACTTAATATCATGGCAACTCCGTTACTTTCTAAAAACTGTAAAGAGAAACACTGAAACCAGGCAAAATGCGCATTCTTATATAGCCGCAAGGAAAAAATGAATCAGAGCAGGCAGACAGCAAGAGTCTCTAGGTTGGCAGTAAATGTCTAAATCTCACATAGCTACCGAAGATTAAAGGCATTTGTGGATAAACTTTAAAACTGGTATTGTGGTTAAAACTACCGTGCCAAAGGGCTCAGTGCCTCAGAATTCTTGAAATTAAGTTTTGAATACTGCCGTGGTAAAGTCGGAGGCTGATCAAAATAAGCTGCAAGAGCTTTCTCAAAAAGGATTAAAGCAGCCACTTCCCTTGCAGCAGACTTGGAGTCTAAGAAAAATGCAGAGTTGGTGTCTATTGTGAAAGCTGAAAGTGAGGCCTGAATCCAGTGACTTAGCAGGACTTCGCATGAAACAAGGCAAAACCAAGACAGCGAGCAAGAGACCGATTCTTGCAGATTAAAATCAATTCTGGAAGACAGGATGTTTGTTTAAAGTTTGTAGTGAAAGATGGAGTTATTCTTGGCACTGATCTCAATCACTGTTTAAGTCCTTTGCTATATAAGTTACAGGGAAAGAGTGCATTTGATTTCTGTGTATCTGACATAGAGGACGGAAACATTATGTAACATTGAGTAAAGCAGACCAGTGAGTGAACTAAATAGTATTATAGATATTAAGTATCCACTGGATATTCCATTACCATTGGCAATCTATTTCGTTCCCACAGTGTAGGAGCAACAGTAAACATTTACTTCTAAGAACCCCTGCTCAGTGACCTTGGACAAGTCACTTTCTCTCTCTCTCTCTCTCTCTCTGCCTTCTCCACCTGTAAAATGGGGATACTGATATTGTACTTATATCTCCTTTGTAAAGTCCTTTGACATCAGTGGCCGAAACGTGCTATGTAAGAGCCAGGTATCTTTTTTAATACTTGAGCACACTAAGGTGATCTAGAGGATATTTATTCAATGGAAAAGGTTACCTTGACAAGCATGATAAAAAGAAGAATGCTCTGGGCCTGACTTTACATTCCTTGAGTACCTGACACACTCAATAAACAGGAATTGGGGTGCACAACATTCATAAATGCCAGCACACTGTTCCTCTCCTATTAGCCTGTTCGACAAATCACTTAAGCATGTGCTAACCTTTAAGCATGTGGTTAAATCCTACTGAAGTTAATAGACTTAAGCATGCGCAGAAGTTCTTTGCTGAATCGGGGCCTAAAAACATTTTATATTTCATAAGTAGTGTTAGTAATGGTATTAACTGACACTCAATTGTTAGCAAGTTTAATGTAAAATACAAGATCATCAAATATAAATATATTACTGCATGCATTCATATGTCCATCACCATGGAACCTGGGCACTCTCTTCATGGCTTAAATTGGGTCAATAATATTTCAATTTACACAAATAAATATTTAGACCAATAAAGTGCAACATACATCTCCAAGGCAATTACAAGCGAAATATCATTAATAATGAAATTTAAAGATGGAATATACCTTTAGCTGATTCATATTTTAATTAGTCAGTGACACCTTACTGAATACCAACAGTGGGCATAAGGACTTCAGGACCCTGCTAATCCATGTTTCTAGAAAGTGAAGTAAATCCTGGTAATCATTTCAAAATAAAAGGATTATATTAATGCTTTAGGACCACTGGATGTTGCATCTGAGCTGGAAATGTAACTTTCAGCCAACAACATCAAAGCAAGCACTTGGGTTGGGGATCAAGAATTAAATAAATACCTAACAATACGGAAGAGCTTTCTCACTGTACTAAAGCAATATTAATGGTTTTTCTCGTGCTTTGAAATGCCGAATCATATTACTACTAAAATTAAGATAACACACTGTACTGTGGTGAGCGAACATGAAAGAATCTTCATCTCTTCCAGGTGCTGGGCTTTTTGTTGGCTGCATGTTGCATACAGTGTTTTAAATCAAGGGATTCTGACTCAGAAGCAACATAAGGGATGGGTAAAGTCCTAAAATAATCCCTTTTTTATTGGGATGAACTTCAGTTTTCACACATGTGGATGAGTAGCATGCTCAGCAGTCACCAAGCCAAAAGTGACAAATTTTAAAATAACCCAGTGTTTTGAAAGGGCTTGCACAAGTTTCAGATTTAGTGAACAATTCAGCTGAGGATGCCTAAGGATGAACAGAATCCAGCTCCCTCTCCAGGGATGGCGCTGGGGGGCAGGGAAGGCTTGCAGGGGCTATAGCCACTCCAAAATTTGCCTTAGCCCGCTCGTAGCCACCCCTCCCAGAGCAAAGGTCAAATGTTATGCAGAAGTAAGGATGGCACGGTATGTTATTGCCACCCTTACTTCTCCACTGCTGCTGGCGGTGGTGCTGCTTTCAGAGCTGGGCAGCCAGAGAGTGGTGGCTGCTGGCCAGGCACCCAGCTTTAAAGACAGCCCTGCCACCAGCTGCAGCATGAAAGTAAGGGTGGCATGGTCTGGCATTGCCACCTTACTTCTGCAGTTCTCTCCAGCTCTGAAGGCAGCGTTGCTGCCAGCAGCAGTGGAGAAGTAAGCATTTAAGTGCGTATTGTTGAAAAAAATAAATAAGTATGTGTGCCTACAAGATGTATAGTGCAGCCCCTCCCCCCAGTTATCTGTCTAACCCACCTCAGCATCCCTGCTGAGAAGAGGCTGGTGCTGCTTCTGTCCCTCTCCATAGCTGTGAAGAAGTAAGAGGAGGAAAAAGCAAGCAAACAAAAGTAATGAAACAAATTTAAGTCAACAGAGTAGTAGAAGCATGACTAAGGACACAGTTTAGCCTTCGGAACCTTTAGTTACAGGTGATGAAGCTTAAGGAATGAGCCTTTCTTGACTCTAAGACCAGGCTGAGTTTGCAGGGTTGGCATTTGGAAATGTGCTTTTTTTACATTTAAATCAAAGCCGTTTTAACGGGGATATCAGGAAGAGACAGTGAACACCAAGATACTTTTGAGTCATTTTTTAAAAACACATGTTAAAAGTAACTTTGCCTACAGCATGGCCAGTGCTTCCCACCCCTCTATGTAACGCTGATCTGACCAACCGCTAAAAGATGCATTTCCTAAACCCTTCTCCCTCAGTGGAGCAAACAGGGAAGGAAGAGAGATTACCTACTAGCACTGGTACTATGGGCACATGTGGTGACAGACCATCATGATAACCAGAGCTTACTGCTAGTATCTGCAGCCATGACAGCTTCAGTACTGATGTCAAGGACACCAGTGTAAAGATGGTCACAGCCAAGGAAAACAGCAAGCTTGCATTTAGCGTAGGAAGAGTCGTTACTATAAACAGTTCCACTGTTTACAGCTACACACTTTGCATGCAGAGTTGCATCCAGGATGTGGTGGTACCATTTCCATATAAAATTTGACCTAGCAAAGTCCAGGTGAAATGGAAGCAGCATTATAGAGAAGAACCAAAAAATTAAGACCCCCAAACATGCTCCGACTATTGGCAGATGATTCTGTTGTGTACCACAGCTGTACACAGATAACACTTGCTTCCTTCAAAAGGGTGCTGAAGGCTCATTAGTGTCTGAGTGGATCCAGCATAGCTTTAAATAAGCTACTTCCCTTCCCCCACCTCTTTCACAAACTGATAAGGATGTCACGTAGCTTGGATTCAGGGCAATATGAACCTTTCCATGCCAAATCCGTGGGAAGGGATGTGAAGTAGGTCAAGCCACACAAACACGCAAGCATGCAAAAGAAAGGTGGTCATTCCTTCAAAAGTTTATTTTTGGTGAATACAAAAAAATACTTTTTGTGGCCAGATAAACAGCATACATACAGTGTAACAGCATGGCTAACCCCCTTCATGCTTTTCTGTGTGGTTAAAGCTCTAGGAGAAAGTTGAGCTACAGAACATGAGCTCACACCCCAAACTCCAGCACGACTTGCAAACATACCACTATAAAACTGTCTCACTCAGAAGGTTCTTCAGCTGCAATCATATTAATAAAGTTAGTAAATTTCAGTAAGAAAAAAATCCATAGTGGTTTGATTTTTTAAAGCAACAAAGACAGCCCTAATTACTTACAACTCAATATATTACTCTATTGATGGACAGGAATTCTCTCTAGGCAAAGTAATTATCTTTCATATACCATGTTGCCACATGAAAATGAAATAAAGGACATGAAGAAAGTATCATGTTTACATCCTTGTCATTTTTATATTAAAAGATACTTGGTTGCCTTACAAGGCAAGTTAGAACAGAACTATGCCATGGAGGTATTAGGCTTTTAAGACATGCATGGTAAAGTTTGTCAGCTCTCTGCTATAGGTGGATAGGACATGTTATTCTGTTGGCCCATGCCCAGTTTAGAATGATTTTGTTGTTGTTTAAAGACAGAGATCCACTTAAATTTCTCTGTTTCAGAAAAATTGTAGCAAAGCTTTCCTATGCTGCTTTTCCCCATTTATTACCAGTTGTATTCTTGCTCTGGTTAGTATTAAGGATGGACAGTAGAGAAAAATCTACTCTAGCCACCGTGCTACCATTCCACATCTCTGCTAGGTGTAGTGAAGTTCAGCAGTCCACTAGCTTCATCTCTTTTGAGATTTTGCTTAATGTAGAATATTGTATCAACAACGTTAGCACCTAACTGGTCGGATTTCACTGCAGCATTAGTTAATATGGTAAGTCCAGCATAAATGGTTACCTTACAGTAATCAGTAGCAGACTGGTAACATATATCACCTAAAAAAAAAAAGGTATTAACTTTGTAGATGCTATGTAAGTTCTATGGGAGTGTTGACTATCGGAATTGTGTCGTGTTACCAGCAATGTCGTAAAATTGCTGGTAACAGGCACTAACAAACACACACCCTTTTGAGCAGTGTATTTCTCTTTATATTACTGCAAATACAGAAAAGCGAGTTCCAGGATTAATATCGACTCGGGATGATGAGCCGAGTCCACTGAAATCTTCCAAATTTCTATACAAGCTCAAAGAAACCAACAGTACATAAAGTTTAACTTTCCCCAACTTTAAGTATAAGATAGGGCAGGAGCTTTTAATATACATAATAAGGCACAAAAAGCTCCAGGAGTAATGATCAAAAGAAGAACGGATTAGCCATGGCACAAAACATAAGATGTATTCCTTGATGGCCTTGTCATCAGCATGTTCTGGGGCCTGGTCTGAGTGTTTTTTAGTAATGTGAGGCTAGAAAAACCTCTATTTCCTACGTAAATTTAAAAGACCATTTATGCTGTAATTCTGATAGATTCTGTCATCGAAACTAGTCTGAAGATGCAGGAGATCAAAGGCAATTGGACAAAAGGAAGCAAGAGCTCAGTCTTCAACTTTTGGTTTTAAAAAACTCTTCCCCATCCCTCACTTTGTGGTTGCTGGCCTAGAAAAAAGAAAAGTTTAGACAAACTATAGAAGTGTTCCCTCCAATTCCAACTTATCTTCTGGACCTTCGTGTAAAGCCTCCCTAGAATATTTGTACATTCAGAACTTTGAGACATTTTGCTTTTAATTTCCAGACATTTCTTAAAGCAAGTTCCACATCACGAAGATGGGCAAGATACTACATAACTTGTTTGCTATTTCAAAACTTAAAACCCAGAAGAATAGGTAAGGAAGAAAATAGGTCTAATTACTACCCAATCCTCATTCCTGCCTGAGATTTTCTGTTGCAACTCTCCATGCCAAATAACTGCACTGCATTAATTACAAACACCACAGATGTTCTAACTTTGATTTCAGTGTCACTACAAGTCCCACAGATGAGAAGAAAGTGAAATGGACTTCAAATGAGTTTGTGGAATATAGCGGTCTCCCAGATAGAAATCCAAAAATCAAGCTGAAAAACACTGCAGCTAGTCTGCTGGATATCCCAAGTTTGTCAATATGGAAAGTTACTGAATGGCAAGCCAGCGTGCATCTACAGTGCACTAGCTTGCTGTGCAATAATGTCTGAATGTCCCAGAGTGCACTCTAGCAGTATCCAAAGGCGATGTTACTGTGCCGCAAACTATTGTGCTGTAGGTTCACACCTTGGCTTGGTGCCCAGTAACCTTCTGTGTAGATCGGGGTTCTCAACCTTTTTCTTTGAGCTGCCCCCCAACATGCTATAAAAACTCCATGGCCCATCTGTGCCACAACAGCTGGTTTTCTGCATATAAAAGCCAGGGCCTGCGTTAGGGGCTTGCAAGCAGGGCAATTGCCTGAGGAAGCAACATCCGTCAAGTATAAGTACTGAAATTAATTTCCCTCACAACTTTGACAAGAGGATGATTTGAACATAAAAATTACTATTAGCTTGAAAAAATCCTAGCAGTACAATTTCTGTATACAATTTAATTTTACTGGGGTTTTGGCTTATTCTTTTCCTAAAACAGGGAAATACCATTCGCACTGTCTGCATAATTAAAATGCTGTGTTACTGTACCACAGTGATCACAATGAAGCACTGGTACATTATTAGTGAAAACGTCACGTTACTTGGAGTACTTTAAATTACAGTAAGTGAAATAAAAGCAATATGTAGTATCAGAAAAAAATCTGCAAGACATTGACCCCCCCCCCCCCCCCAAATCTTTAAAGAAGTGACAGGAATGTTGATACTATCCAGGTAAGCAAAAGAAAACGCTACAAACTGAAAGCCTGATATACTGAATAAGCAAAAGCAGCAGAAAGCTTGGATAAGACCATGTGTATTTAGATCCTACAAAAATAAGCTGTGTTTCAGCCTTCCAGATTACTTAAAAATCTTAAATGAAGGATTTGTTTTTTCTAAATAATTTTTTATATAGATGTTTTGTGCCACTGCTCACTGGACTCATTGCACAAACTCATGGTGACAATCTAACCAATACAGCTACTGCTGGGGTTGTAAAGCCTAGACTGGAATCTCTCTCTGGTGGCAGTTGCGTACAGAGAGGCTACACACTGCTTTCAGTCTCATTTTACCTGGTCTACGCAGTTAGGGCAGAGGCTCATTTTGGACACACTTACGCAAATCCATATTTGCTCCTATCAAAAGGATTCTACTCAGGGCTTGCCAACTGCTCTCTCATCATTTACTGAGAATCCACAATTCCGCTGAGTCTGAAATACTTCAGCATCAGAGAAGAGACACTAAAAAAATTTGTACATTTTAATATTTATTTTCTATGGATTTTTGTGATATATTTATACTAGTGTGACAAAATTTCCGATAGGTATAATACATGCAAGTAACTTAAATGAGAAGTTATCAATATCTAAATTGGTAACCTAACACAAGAGGGTTACTTCTGAGTCTATGTGACAAGTACTTCTGCAACAAGGGCAATTAAGTGGGTAGGTATCTAACACAACTGGCTCAGTTGGAAGTAGCGGTAGGTATCTAAAATGGCAGCATGGCTTTCAGAAGAAGTGGAGCAACAACATTCTTTGACCCAAATGGACTTGACATTATTTGCTCAGAGGGCGTGTGCAGGGATGGGCATATGCTGGAGAACCATGGTTAAGAAAGACCTTGTTTCTGTAGCTGGTCTAATAGGTGGCTTTTGCTAGTTCTGGTTTCTGCATTGTTTTTAATCAGACATTATAAAATGCACCATTGACTCTACCCATCTTGGAAACGTGTCATGTTATATCTGTAGCCCACACTGTGGGTTTATGCCACATCAGAGATTGAGAAAATTACAGTACCTTTTGAAACTCAAGACATAAGTACAATTTCTTCTATCCCTTCTCCGCAATGTAGTTCCTTAGAGAGAGTATTTTGATCAATGCAAATTAGGAAAATATCAACTTCCAAGCGTCCATACTTCAGACTTGCAGATGTTCTTTTATATTTCGGAAAAGGGCCCTTTCTAAAACAGCTATAAGTTTCTTCAAAAAAACCAAACACACACAAAAAACAACCAAAAAACAACCCATCTAGATTTCAAAACAAAACAATTAGAAATAAAATCCTTATGAGAATAGCAAGAGTTCTGGTAGTCTTTTGTAGTACTAAGAATGTCTCTACTTCAGCTAGCATACATTCTAGCAGAAATCCCACAGTTTGAGCCAGGTAAGATACTTCGAAAGGAACTATTCAGTCCAATGTTAATTGAGTTTTTGTGGATGTTTCCTATTGTAAAAGTAGTCGCACACTGAGAGGTATATAATTGAAAAACATTTTCCTTCATAAACCTGGTACTAAGACCGTGACAAGATTTCCATTTCTTTGTTTATTTGAACAATGAAAAGAATGGATACTACCATGTTTTGCAGGCCCGGGAACTGTGAATCTAAATACTGTACAAGCAGAAGCTGGTACAGGAACTAATAAAACTAGTGCAAACAGGTACAAAGAAGATCCCTCCAATCCTGGGGTGAACCAGCTTCACTGAAAGAGAACAAAATCTCTAGAACCCACGCTCAGGTGCTTTTTCCTCTCAAATAAATATTCACCTCAATCTTGGTCTTCTTGTTGGAGGAAAAAAAATCCACTGGTTCCATAGTGATAGATAGCTATGATAAACGGTTTTCCTATTAATATTAACAAAGTCTTACAACAGGTCAAGGAACAATAAATAGATCAAGCTTAAGGTAATGACGTAATACTGATTTTATACCCTTCTGGAAAAAGTGAGGCATTCTCTCCTGAGATACAGTGAGTCAGGGAAGGAAGGAACAGGAATGGTGGACTTAACACTGTACCATCTGTTTGATGAGCACGCACCTTAGCTGAACAGATGAGAAAGAACAAATGTTTATTGCACTCTGCTCACCTAAAGCTATTACAGGCAATTTGTTTAGGTAAGTGCTTGGCATATCAGAATGCTGTCAGGTTAGTTCTCTCTGTACTGTCCCCCTTGAGCTCATTTCATTAAAAAAAAACATCTCAGCAGTTTAGCCCTCATCTTCTCTCAGTTCTGTGGGGAGAAATTTATACTGCTGCTGGCGGATCTGAGCCAGTTTTTTCCTTGCCTCTTCCAGCTCTCTTTCCTTCTTCAGCATTTCCTCCTGGGCTGCAATGATCTAGAGAAAAAGAGAAAGGACTGTGATAGTGGAGAAGAAGATTAAAGAGGGAGAAAAAAAAAAAAGGCGAGGATCTTTGTCCCTTTCACAAGGGGATTCATGATCAGTGCACAACAGTTCTAAGGTGTATTCCTGCAGAGTGCTGAACACACTGTCCCCAATCCAGGAAAGCATTAAAGCATGTGAAGAATCCCATTGATTTCAACAGGACTTGTGGGCTGAAGTGCTTAAGCAAAGTAAGCTGTCATGGGATAAGAGGGACGGTCCTCTCATGGATCAGTAATTGGTTAAAAGATAGAAAACAAAGGGTAGGAATAAATGGTTAGTTCTCAGAATGGAGAGAAGTAAATAGTGGTGTCCCCAGAGGTCTGTACTGGGACCAGTGCTGTTCAACATATTCATAAATGATTTAGAAAAAGGGGTAAACAGTGAAGTGGCAAAGTTTGCAGATGATACAAAACTACTCAAGACAGTTAAGTCCAAAGCAGACTGCAAAGAGTTACAAAGGGAGCTCACAAAACTGGGTGACTGGGCAACAAAATGGCAGATGAAATTCAATGCTGATAGACACAAAGTAAAGCACATATAAAATGATGGGGTCTAAATTAGCTGTTACCACTCATGAAAGAGATCTTGGAGTCAGTGTGGATAGTTCTCTGAAAACATCCACTCAGTGTGCAGCGGCAGTCAAAAAAGCAAACAGAATGTTGGGTATCATTAGGAAAGGGATAGATAATAAGACAGAAAATATCCTATTGCCTCTATATAAATCCATGGTACACCCACATCTTGAATACTGTGTGCAGATGTGGTCACTCCATCTAAAAAAATATATATTGGAATTGCAAAAGGTACAGAAAAGGGCAACAAAAATGATTAAGGGTATGGAACAGCTTCCATATGAGGAGAGAGATTAATAAGACTTTTTAGCTTGGAAAAGAGACAACTAAGGAGGGGGAAATGATAAGAGTGCTATAAAATCATGACAGGTGTGGAGAAAGTAAATAAGGAAGTGTTATTTACTCCTTCTCATAACACAAGAACTAAGGGGCACTACATTAAATTAATAGGCAGCAGGTTAAAAAAAAACAAAAGGAAGTATTTCTTCACATAACACACAGTCAACCTGTGGACTTCTTTGCCAGAGGATGTTGTGACGGCCAAAAATATAACAGCGTTCAAAAAAGAACTGGATAAATCCATGGAGGATAGGTCCATCAATGACTATTAGCCAGGATGGGCAGGGATGGTGCTCCTAGCCTCTGTTTGTCGGAAGCTGGGAATGGGTGACGGGGATGGATCACTTGATGATTACCTGTCCTGTTCATTCCCTCTGAAGCACATGGCATTGACAGTCCAAAGAAGACAGTTGGAAGACAGTCCAAAGTTCCATCTACCCAGTATCCTGACCCAGTATGGTCGTTCTTATGTTCTTAAGAGCTTTGCTAGTCCAGGCCAGCATGCCCAGTCCCTTGCAGGATCAAGCCACTAAAATGCATTGTTAGCTCCCATCCCTCCTCCTCAGTGATCCCAGAGTGCAGGAAAAGAGGGCTGTCAGCATATTCCACCATCTATTGGACCACTATACAGGCCCACCAATCAGATGCATCTCAGAATAAACTAGCTGTAAAACAGTGGTAGGTGGAAACAGGATGAGGCGAGTTGGAGAAATCAATCTGGGCTGTTTCTATTTTACTAACTAACTAACTTTACTATTTACTAACATATTGTACCTTTCCCTATTTTAAAATCTTCTCTCCTCTTTTGGTGTCTGTTGGATCCACAGTAACAAAGGGGACACTGACCTTGAACTTATCCTGCAAACACTTCATAATGTAATACACTGAGCAACCTTAATAACTGAACAATCACAGTCCCACGTACCTGCAAGAGTTTCCTATACCTAGGAGTAACACAGGAGATATTACTGTGCTGTAAAATACTCAGGAATGGCAAGTTCCCGTATTTTTAATAGCAGCCACTGTAGAAGCAGCTTTTCATTATTTTTTAATAAGTGGCAATTCTAGAAATTGATTGAAATAGGTTTTTAAAGTTATTTTAGTCCTGTGTATTTGTTAAAGCCATAATAATGAAGTAAACGTAATTCTCCCCACCACAGCCTTATTACAAGATTATCTGCACACGAACGGTCATGTAATTGAGATTTCAGAAGATTTAAAGCAGGTCTAGGAGCATCGGGAAACAACCATTAATATAAGTAGCAGGAAATCTTCACTTTAACAACAACAGGGAGGGATACATAAAGATATTATACAGTGGCAACAACTACCATGACAACTATCCAACACACTGTGTAGGACAAACACAGAGTATTCCCTATTCTCTGTATGCATTATTTGTCCATTTGTCCATAACAGAAATATACTGAGGCAAGTTATTTACAATGAAGTTTCACACAGTACTGCATGAATCTATTACTGTGTTACATAAGGCAATATTTTTGGGACACAAATTTTTCCTACTGTTGCTCTGGATGTTCACACCAACCTGAGCGATGCCGCCCACAAACTTGGTTTTGACCACCACATCGTCGTCATCCGCTTTCCTAAATGCTGCTTTCTGGGCTGCCCTGACAAGATTGTCAGATGCTCGTTTAACAGCATTCCCCGCAGCCTAGAGAGGAGATAAAAGGAATTTAGTAGCAAAAAACATGAACACACACTGTATATGTAATGTGGGCTCCTTCTGGGCAGGAGAGTGTGCTCCACTGAACCCCAGAGGCAGGACACTTGTTTTCCTCACCAAACACCAAATGTGAAAATGTTTTATCACTGAATGCCTCCATGGATGTGGAGTCAACCATTTGCTACAATGGCTGGTGTCAAGTGCCACCCAGACCACAATGCTGAGCCCCAGACAAGTCAAACACCTGGTGCCTAATGACTTGACTTGGCAGGCACTGGAGATGGTGGCCTATGGCTCATCTTGTCTCTGGAGTGGTACTTCTTCCTAACCCTCTGAGAACATCGATGGCAGGATGGAGGCAGATGACTGGGGCCTCTTGGTCAAGGTAGCGAGGGAGCTCGGGGTGGAATCTCAACTTGCTGGGGCGCTCACGGAGAGGGAGTGACCAGAAGATGGAGGTCTAGCCACAGCCTTCCTTTCAGTGTTCACGGAGGCTTGCATTGAGCGCCCCATGGGAACAATTTTAGGGGGGCCAAGGGCCTCTCTAGCTTTCTGAGTCAGCTTAGGCAAGGAGCAACATATGGATCGCGACTCAGGAATATTTCCCTCTCCGAAACAAAAGTTGCACCTGGAGTACCTATTGTTAAGTGGCACTGAAGCCTCCCATGAGGGGCAGGTTGTGAACCCTGGGGATTTCAATTTTGCCATATTGGTCGAGCCCCTGTATATGGTTGAGGGTCTGGCTGTACACTAAATATCTGACTAAAGCAGGTTTTTTTGTTTGTGCCAACTGGCATAAAGACACTAGATACTAATTAATAATACCAATAACTAATGCACACTAATGCTAGCACAGCGTGCAGGGAATCAGACAGTCACTGCAGGGGTTCCATCTTGCTGCCCAGGGTGATAAGAAGGAATGGAGGGACTGTTGGATCTGCTTCAGATGGTATGCCCTCATCTTGGGTGCAGGCGTGGCTCCAACGGACACTGCTAGCCAAAAATAATCTAATCTAGCATGCACGGGGCATATGTGCAGCACGAGAGGAATTCATGTGTACAATCATTCAAAGAAGAATTAGATGATTCACATGCATTTTCATTTCCCCAGACTCCGACTACAGCTCCTTCCAAAACAGCGTTCACATGGAACGCAGGTCAAACAACTTCTCCACAAGCTTGTCTGTCTGTGTGGGTGTCAAAGAGGAAACCAGGACATTCCAACTCCCATATCCACCCTATTGATGAAGGCTCCATGGAAACATGGATGCTATTGGCATAGCCAGCAGAGGAACCCAGGTGCTTGCCAAACGCACCAACACAAAATATGTGATGTGCACGAACCCAATAGTTCTGCTATAGTAAAGGGCATTACTTCCAAGTGGAAAGTGCTGTTCCCACCTTCAAACCTCCTCCACAGCTTGGTGGAGAAACTATTCAAAGCCTGTGTCCGAATACTTAAAAAGAAACACCTTTCCATAGCTCTTGGGCCTGCCTTCTTGAGCCTCGCGCTTAACTGTATTCTATGTCCATTTAATAAAATTTGCTTAGGGTAACCCAATGCCCTGATCTTCCTGGATGGGCAGGAAGAACATAATACTAGCGTTCGGTCCCCTTTTTTCGCCATTATTTTGCATTTAGAGTTCTTCCAGCCCCATCTTGGCACTCAGATACTAATGTGTGGACGGTTCTCCAGTTACTAACACATGACCACTAGTGTGACAAACCCATCCAACAGGAGTCCCTCATCAACTGCCAAAACTACCTCTGTTTTACCCGACTCCTGGCAGGGATAATATTACAAAACCATTGTTTTCTATTTAAACCACCACAGGACCCTAAATTTGCCTCAAGGTTTGACCATAATTAAAATGACAGTTCTATTTTGAAAAATGACTGAAAATAGACTCCTCTTGCTCAGATATCTGTACTCAGTCATAATTGCTGATTTTAGTAACAAGTAAGCGTATTGGTTTTTATTCCCACAAAACTTAGAACCAGAACCCAGCTGTTAGAACGCAGACTGAGACTACATGGCTAGAAGTCAGTAAAAGCTGCAGTAAAATCCAAGTTCATACTGAACGGTCCCTTGAAATGGGTGTTAACTACTTGTGCTAAACAATCTGTTCCACCTTGTATTTAGCTGCGACTCTGAATACGTTTCCCAGATTGGAAGAAGAGCTCGGTGTAAGCTCAAAAGCTTCTCTCTCTCTCACCAACAGAAGTTGGTCCAATAAAAGACATTACCTGCCCTGCCTTGTCTTTCTAATATGCTGGGACTGACACAGCTACCACACCACTGCATACAGTAAAAGCTGCAGTCATTTCTAAACTAAGCACATTGCAATTGTAAATCCTTGAGACAACAAGCTTAATACCCAGAGTGCAGTATTAACACAGCCACCTTTCAGATAAACTCTGCTCCAAAAGAGACACTCCACATGAAATCGAATCAGTTTTTACAAAAAATGAATTGCCAGTTCTGGTCCTAACCCAGAATCTGTTGTTTCTCTGCCAATGTTTGTGGTCTTACAACAATTTTCTTATTTTAAAATGTTCTCTCCTCTGTTGCTGTCTGTTAGACCCGCATGGCAGTATTAATGACAATTAATGACCCTGAACACTTGCATGACAATGCCCTTCACAGTGGATTTTCCAACTTCAAAATGATTTCCCACTGACCAGCAGCAATCTGGCATTTCAAGTTTCCATCGTGTGATCACCACTCACTTCTCCACTGTCAGTGAAGCTCTTATTCTGGTATCACTGCACTTGAGGGCTGGGGCGTGCTCGGCACACAGACCCAGGAACATGGCCTTCTGCATCTGGAAGTTTTGCAGCCACTGCTCGTCATCCCAAGCCTGCATTATGATGTGATCCCACCAGTTGCTAATCGTTTCTAGGGCCCAGCAGTGGCACTCCCCCTTCTGCAGCAGTTCCATGACCACCACCAACCACCCTGAAATGGGGTCTCACTACATCCCACAACAATCTGTCCTCCAAGAACCTGTCACGTTCCATGCTGATTTGGTTCTTCTTACGGCTTTGCAAATACCAGAGGATCATGTGTCCTGAGCTTGCAACACTTACCACAACAGTGAAGAGCTGTGCAGGCTCCATGCTTCCATCAGAGATGGCAGACAGCCAGGAGAGCTGCGCAGGCTTGTGGGACGTTTAAGAGGTGTGAAAATTATAGGATATAGATGACATTATGGAATGAGCCAGTTGCATGCTTGGAAGTTGACCCCTTGCTCCCAGTAACCCTGTACGACTTGATTCTGTCCCACCAAGTACTGTCAAAACCTCCCAAAAGACAGTGTGCTGGGTGGTGCCAGGTTATACAGTGGAATTCCTACCCAAGGTGCTTGGTGCTGTGCATTGGCACAAGCACTCCTGGTGAGTATGCCCAGAACTGGTGCAAAGAGCCAAGTATACACATGGACAAGCGATATACTCATTGCAGTGGCTTGATGCCGACGTAATGTGTGTCAACCAAAGTTTGTAGTGTAGCTATGGTCTTAGTGATGTACTTAGTTTAAACATGAGTAGTCTCTCAGAAATCTGGTAAGCACATGCATGAGTGTTTGCAACTGAACATACACTGAAAACAGAAAAGCCAACTAGACACACAGCGATGTCAAGAAACACCCAGTAAACAGACTGAAAAGATAATTTCCCCCAATATCTTTCAGTTATAGTAAACTGAAGTGTTACTTCTGACTTCAACAAGTACAATGTTTTCTAACAGCAGTTTCATTTTGGATGCATTACTAACAGGCAGGGTGGCACTCTCTCTGTTTTTGATTCTGAGACCGTTACTATTAGTAGAGTTCACTCTGATCACTATATTCTCCCTCAGCTGGTGCGAGGTACAGACTACTTCACATTTCTATCTTTCTAAAAGTTCAACCATCTCGAAGGTAATGGCTACAATGATCACAGAATGAACTCCAGATGCTGATTAATAATGGCAACATGCAGCATGGCAGCCTTGAACTTAACACAACGTATTTCACTACTGGAGAAGATAAAACCCAGCCATGATTTGTTCAGGCAATTTCCTGAAGCTATTGGCTGAATTCTGGATTTGTTGAAAAGGCATGACGGTGACTGTTACATAGCTCTGAGATGGATTTTTACATTGTTTATGAACGCTGTTACCTGTAATCTTCTCATGGCCTCAGAGTCTTGATCAGCCTTCACTTTGCAAGCCACAAGTAACTGTGCTGTAGAAGCCGCAACTTGTTTGGCAGATGAGATGAGTTTCTCCTCGCTAGCATGACCTTGTACCGAGGCATTAGCTGCCTCACACAGATTGCTGGTTGCAGCTGCCACCATTCGGGCCTAGGAGTCAATAACTAAAGTTACTCAGCGTTCTTGTTTTTCAGAGACTTTCAAGAGAAAGAAAAAATTGAAGTTACTCACAGCGGAAATAAGTCCCTGAGACCACTGTCCATCATCCACTGCATTTGCAAGGATAGCTCCAACCTGGAAGAACCGTTCAGACACTTGCTTAGAGTGAAATATAAAATGCAATTGCCTTGATTTGCATTCAAAGACCATAACCATCTGAAAAGGAAACTTTATGTACACCTCCCCCTTCCCCCCAATTTATCTCAGTGCACACTATCTAATGATGACAGAAGAAAATTTCTGACTTACATTCCTATGCTAATATAAGTCAGTGGTTCCCAGACTCTGGCATGTATCTCTGTACTAGCCAAGGTTTTCTGACTAGGACTCTAGGCGCTCCTGCTCCCACCATAAAAATGTGCCTTTTATGGCTGTTGATCCCCTGCCATTACCTGTCTCTTGTTCATTCAGGGACACTCTAAACTACATTGTTACTTGAGCTGCTCCAGTCTTGCTGTAAGTTTAGAGAAACCAATAAAGGGTACAGCTCAGGATTTGCCTGGTCAAGGCTTGCCAGAAGAGGCTGGGAAATTCTAGTAAGTTGAAAGGATTTGTTCCTGTCTATAACGCTCATTCCTGACATTCACGCCATTGTTCAAGGCTACTGATTTTTCAGTAGAGTTATGCTATATTCCTTCAGTATGTTCAAGCTGCCACTAAACAGAAAAACAAAGTTCCTTCGAATTCCCACACTCCTGCCTGATGTTGGATTACCAAGTCAAGGTAGCAAATACCTTTTTCTATGTGTTCATACAGCACTTAGTACTATTGTCTTCTGATCCCAGTATTCCCAACCCCATGTATTCAGAAATCATGAGTCAGGGCCCCCCAAAATTGTGAGATTAAAGAAAAAAAAAGTTTGGTGTCTTTTCAATTGTATTCTGGTTTTTGAGCTGTTAGGGTTCACATTTTCCAGCTTTTCTCCTCAACCATGAAGGCTGCAAAATTGTTGAATTTCTTTGAAAAATGAAAGCCAAAATTGTCATATAATTGCCTGACTTCCGAGGTGGGGGTTAAAGAAAAACACAAAAATTTGCAAGACTTTTGATACAGCTGGAACATCCTGAGTGGGGTTAGTCTGGACACTAGTGCCTGGGGAACAAGAAAAAGTAAAGTAGATCAGATCTGACTTCATAAAACATTACCTTTATTCCAAAACCTGAAATAGCTGCTTAATGTCAAACTAATGCCACTGCAACAATTTCATATGAGAAGGCAGAACAAACTGGAAAGAAGGAAGTTTAACAAACCTTTTTGCTGAAACATTTCATTGACTTTTCCTGCAAAACATTTTTACAGCCTTGGCTGACTGCTGCTGGGAATTTATATAGGACAATATTGTGTCTGGTCCACATGGTTGAATGAAGGGGTAAGAACTCCCTGTTACCTTCTTCTCTTCCCCCACACGGCCAGTGAGGGGAATGGCCTGTTAGCTGTTACCAAGGGAGCTATTTGCTGCTTGTCATTGAGGTGATAGGCGGGTAGTAGATTGAACCATGGCCCCCTCACCAGGCATCAGCCATCTCTTCTGACACGTGTAAAAGGGTGGAAAGTATGCTGTACTGCTTAAGGAAATGACACCAGACTGCATCCTCTATGTGCAGACAGGGGAGATATGGGAAGCATTCTGTCTGCTCATTTCAAAGGCCATTATGCTGTAAATCTGGCTAGCAAGTGTCTGCTGTAGACAGGAATTGGAAGACACCCACGGTACCAATTAACTGAAGATTGATAATTAGGAAACAGGTACCACGTGTATGTCTTGAATTCATTATCTCAGAAGAATCTTTATTAATGTTCATTTACTTGTGAATGGTTCTCTGCCTAATGAAAGGATCTGTTTTAAACCACTCCAAGTTAACTCCAGTTGAGCCTGAGCAGCAAAGTTTGGATCCTTCCTGAAGCTCTTCCAAAGTACGTGGGTGTTCAGAGCGAGAGTTTAGGTTCGGCTCTGCCCTTAAGTGGCACCGCACTACTTGCTGGATTAGTTGAGCTGGAGAAGGCAGTGCTCATGCCAGCAGGCAACCCACTGTTGATAAAAGGCACTGACTGAAAATTCCTTGTCTTAAAGAATTAGTGTGTTAGCATGGGAGAGCCGGGACTAAGAAGTCTTCCATCAAAGCTGGAAGAACAGATTTGCTAATATGGCACTACACTTGACTAATGTGCTCACATCAGAATGACAAGCTATTGTTTTCCTGGAGTGAAGGAATGAAAGTGTTTTTAGCAATTTCTCTGAGCTCTGCTGGAACAAGGCACAAGTGCTGCTTGCTTCCATCTCAAAAAGACATGAGGAGAAAGATGTAACTGTTCCCTCTGACAAGAGGTCTAAATTGACAGATATTTAGGACTTATACCAGGATATATTCTCTTTCTCTTCCGGGGTGGTGGTGAGTAAAGCAAAGGATGCTCTACATCGTAATGTAACTAAATTTGAACAAGTTCTGTCACAAAGGCAAACAATGCAATAATCTAAAGGTACGTCTACACTACCCACCTGATCACTGGTAGTGATCGATCTATCGGGGATCGATTTATCGCGTCTAGTGTAGACACAATAAATCGATCCCCAACTGCTCTGCCGTTGACTCCTGTACTCTACTGCAGCGAGAGGCGGAAGTGGAGTCGACGGGGGAGCGGCAGCAGTTGACCCGGAGCCGTGAGGACGCGAGGTAAATCGACCTAAGATATGTCGACTTCAGCTACGCTATTCTCGTAGCTGAAGTTGCGTATCTTAGGTTGATCCCCCCCAGTGTAGACCAGGGGTAAGTGGAGCAATAAGGCAGGGGTCTAAATTCTCATTTGCTTGACTATTCTTGCTGCCAGTTTTCAATAACTATCTATTTAATAAGCATTTTAAATAAGTTCTATAGGAGATCTTTTCGAACAGTTACAACATGACAGTTCCAGAACAACTGCTTTGTGATCACGGTGGAACCAAACACAAGTTCCCTAGGAAGCCCAGCTGAATAAGACAGAAGAAGAAGAAATGGAAGTGAAATGGAATAAAAAGCACTCAATGCTAACAAGGCAAATGGACGCAGAGCCATTTTGTAAGCACTTTAGTTGTCCTAGCAATAGCTGTAAGTGCATCCATTTGCACTTGCCTAATTTGTGTTCATACAGGGGCCCTAACTGAATCATTCAACACACTGAAGGCACAATTAGTGATGCCCTCTGCTAATCTGGACCAGAATGTTATTGTTTACTACTCCGTTTCTTTTTAAATCCCAAAACGTACTATGGGACCATACATCATGAGCCTGGATCATTGCCCTTCATGAACAAGAAACAGCTGAGACATTTGAAAGCCAAATATCTAATTACATTTGCTATGTTTAAAGAGACTTTTCAACCAACCCCGGCCAGGGCATGCAATCCGATAGATTTACATTTTTATTAGTCAATCCAGAGTGCCTTCCATACATAGAAAAATTAAGAAACGACATGTTTTATAATTTAAAATAATTCCGCTGTGTTGAATGTCCTGTTCACCCACCTTTCCCTGTGCCACCAGCTCCCTCTGGGCTGCCGAGGCTGACTTGACTAGGGCACTGGTAGCAGCTGCAATGGATTTAGCTGCTTCCAGGATCTGTTCTTCAAAATCCAGAGTCTCATCGGCTTGCTATAAGCAAAACAGAACACTGTCACACACAATTCAGAACAGAATGGTTTCTCTTCAGTTTCCAGGACACATTTTCTTTGGATTCTGTAATCCAGCTCTACACAGAGACAAAAGAATCTACAATGGCTTATTTGCATTCTACAAAGCACTTTCCTGGGGCCTAAATTAAGAGACAACAGTATTAACTATTGGATACAAACATAAATATTAACTTGAAAGTAATGTTCCCCTTGTGGCCAACCTTGTGCAAAATTTAAAGTGACAGATTTTATTTAAATACCACACACAAGATATTTCAGTGCATGCCACTGAGTTTCTGGTTTCCACCAGAATCATTAAAAACTCTTTTAAAAAATACAGGTAAAGCAGTAGTCTGAAATGGAATTCTCGTTTTCCCACGCAATATTATCTTCGTAGTATTCTAACATGGTTTGTTTGCTGAGATTATTAGAGTTTGTTAAACAAAGCACATAGTTACTTAGTAAATATAATAAAGGGAATGCATAAAAGCATTAAAATAAACTACAACTCTAATGTTATCATTATGTTTCTTTGTTGATCTGTAATGAAAAGCACAACATAATTATCAAGTAAGCCCATTAATTAAATTGCTTTTTGTAAGCTGCATCACTTCACTGAAAGCAAGTACTGCAAAGCAGTCCAGTCTAGTCCTCTTGGAGTTACAACATGTTGAAGGTCTGTTTGAAACCATTCAAACACCTAAACCAACATTGTAACAAGCATGTACTGAACAGGAAGATTAATGGCTCCTAATAATATTTTTCACGAGATGAAAGAAACTATTGCTCTGTAAATGTCAGTTTCCTAAACCTGGGCTTAACATGAATAAAGTAAAACAAACAAAAAGCTTTAAGCCATTTAAATCTGCACAGGAACGTTATATCTATCTCCTCCTGGGTTGTGTCTATGCTGCCAGCAAGGATGGAGTGTGTCTGTTGCATGTAATGTGGCTGCAATAGCCTGGGCAGGTCAATATGGAGAAGCTGCTTTGCCCATGTGTCAACCTCCCCCATCTACTCCTAGCTTAGGTATGTTTATTACTTTCAGAACAATTACAAGCATGGTTATAAGTGTGCGTGTGTTATTGGTTGGTTTGCTTTGATTTTTACTTTGACTGTGACCATGAACAAATGATATATTAAATGGCACCAAAAGCAGAAAGATCAGCGAGGGCAT